>NC_066268.1:15420000-16020000 GCF_905404315.1 Leptidea sinapis
TACATATGCGCTGTTGAAGGACATTTGTTTTACCAGCCGTCGTACAGATGCTTTGCCGGGTGTTTCCCGGCCTTCGAGGCTAGAGTATGCTATGTGATCACAGTAACATTCTCCAACACCAGAGCAATCACAGGAGCGTTTCTGGCTTTTTAGAAATGCGTACGCACTTTTTGGATTAAATATTTCCAAGTCTCCCGTAATTCATTCCACGAAGTATCTGTTCGGGGCAAGTAAATTGCATTGCGAGGGCTTGCAAATCTCATAATTGTGAAATTGCCATGATTCTGGAGAAATTTTAAATAATATACATTTTTCAAAATCTTAATAAGGACTGACTAAGGGTAATCCCTTAAATTTATAAAGGGATTTGTCACATTCTTCTACATCTGTGTGACGTCAACATTGACGAGATCCCTTTTGACAGGAAGGCGATATAAACACATCGCAATTAAGATTTGGAGCCTGTTACTTGAACTACTTCCTTTAGTATATATCAAAACAGGCACAAGATGATTTTTCGAGTTAACTTATTGATTTGGCTGTAGCAAAATGACAAGGTTGAATCAAATCTTATATACAAAATATTATATGGACCATATCGAGAAAGGTCTATGACAGACCAAACTATTCAACAAATATAGTTGGTTCTGTTTGCACACATACTGGAGTTGAAATTAGCTACCTTTTCAATTTCCCTGTTGTTACAGAGGCGATAACAATCAATTGCGCCTTATTGAACTTGAATTTTATTGTTATTATAAATTTTACGAAGCATATCATGCTTATGATGCATCTTTGTATCAAGAAACAACAGAGCTTTTCATGATTCTGTTGATGCTTGGTTGTTGGTGAGGTGATGTATCATATAATTTTGTAAATTTCTATTTTTACAATAATTAGGTTACCTTGCATGTTAAACCCTAGAAAATTATACAGAAATCACCTTGAAGCTTAAAGCAGATCCATGGGTTGCCTCAACCCCTTCCCATCACGTGAGCCTCTTGCCCGTTAGCCCCTCCCACATACTCGTACCAAAAAACTCTAATATTACGAAAATAATGGCCAGTGAATTTTCTAGAATAATGATCATGCGCTCTACTCTTTCCGCATGAACGGTAAACAAAAAAGAAATGTTTTCTTGGCTAAGAGAAGAATAGTCCTCACGACCACTACGATTCATTTCGGATTTCTTGTATCCTTTACGCAGCCATTGTACAGCATCTTCAAAGATCATCTGCTTCTATGAAGGTTCTATGCATTGTGCGAGAAAGATTCAATGAATTTCGGGATTCATATCCTTCCAGTTCCTTTTAGTGATGAGCACAATGGATGCTCTTAGGATGTGGCAAGGTGTCTCTCCCTATTCGTGACAGAATTTATTTCATCTCGGAGACTTTACGGACTGAAGGTATGTAGATATTTGTATACTCTACAGAAGCCAAATATTATTCTATTTATTATTTCTGTTGCCAAACTTCTGGATCGCTCTGAAGTTGCAAGTCATTTTGCGCAGAAACACTAGCCTCTGAAACCCTATTTGTTGCTACATCACAGTTATGCGCAGCAACATCAGAGACAACTAGAAATTTAGCGAGGATAAAAATGTACACTTATCTTGTCTGTGTTTTATGAGAACACCCTCTCAGAGTATTTTGGCTCAAATTAGTTAAGGTTGGCCATTCAATAAAAACCATAAATTAATTAGTAGTAAATATAACAACTTCGCAAAACATTCAATGAATGATAAAAGACGAACAAAAAACAGAACTAGTAATTAAATAGTAAACAGTGACGGTGTCCGTCAAATGAATCTGTCAGTTAGTGATACGCATTGTCCGTCAGCTAATCTCGTGCTGGAATAGTTAAGCCACCAAGCCTGCCGTTCTAGCTTATTCCTAATTTAATAGCCTGTTATAATAAACATGTCATGTTTAAGACAATGTTTCTACTTCATGTCATACGTGAGTATTAGAATTAGAATGTCTAATATTATTGCCTTAATGTTTTTTGTTAATATCATTTAGTTAAATTTATTAGCTGTAAATGACAAGCTTTATGATAGGGCTGACTTTTTTATCCATAAAAATATACGTATATTTTGACTCGCCTGTTTTAGATGGATATAAATAAATACATTTAAGTTTTGGGTATCAGTATATGTGTAGATTCTATCAATAAATAAATTTAAGGACACACAACCTTTGAATATATTTTTGCGTTGCCGGTGCCTCCTAGATCAAAGGCAATGGCTCTTTGCGCAACCGACACTCTATATATACCGATATATTATATTAACAAAATATGTTAGACTAGCCGTAAAAGAGGAACAGATAGACAGACAAATTTACTATCATACCTATATTTTTTTTAATGTATGAGGGATCAGAGATGCGTTGCCGACCTTTAAAGTTAAGTTGGACGTATGCTCTATTCATGTAGGTTGCTTCCAGAAAGTGGATGTGCGAGGCAAGAAATTTGTGCGACACGCGCAATTGTAGAATGCTAATAAAATCACCTAATAATACCTAACGTCTTATGTCTAAAAGTGACGAGCGAAACAATTGCGACGCTCAGAATTTTGGGTATTTCAAAAACCTTGCGTAGCACTTAATTGTAATGGGCAGGGCGTATCATTTAGAACGACAACACATTTGAGGTGAACGTATTGCTAGTCTCGCATTGAGGTAAAATAAACAACTAGAGTCACAATCACCATCTAAGGTCGTCAAAAAATGTCCGAGCGGCGTTGTATATACGTATATTACATTAACTTATATAAAAAACCAATAAAATATTCAATCAAATTAACACCTTATTTAGTGACAGTAATGTTGAAAGTAGTCCTTTGCGTGGCATTGTATTCAAAGCGCGGTCGAAACACAACTGAACGAAAAGCTTTGCCTAATAGACGCATAGGCAGAGTTTTTCTATAGACAATTTTTGACCGACCTTGTGAGTCTAGTTGTTTATTGTACGTTAATGAAGTCTCGTTAATTTTTATCATAAAAAATAAATAAATAAATAATAAACTAAAATCTAGGTGGCCAAAATCGCACATGCGTCCTTGATTATTACATAAGTGTTAACAGAAAAATACTTATTCACGATTTAACATGATTTATCTCTACCACGGAATTTAGCATCCATTAAACGGACCGGGTTTTATAGCCCTTGCAACAAAGAAATAGGAACAAATCATTTGATTCGTATATATAACTTAATTGTGTGGCAAGAGTGAGGTAGTTAATTTATATTGTGACTGAGAATGGCGATTGATGTTGACATTTATGGCGTGGTAATTACATCTCTCAATTCCTATTAGATATTTATTTATTACGATGACTGTTTTGACTTTCATTTTATAACACACTAGGTGTTAACTACGACATCGTCCGCTTTTACCAGTGTAACCATATTAGTTGGTGATCCTATGCTGCCATGTGTGCATATAATATATACAAAACAATAATTATAATATTATATCTCTCATCTTAGAGACAGCGGTCGTAAGACATTGTTTTACGTTCGACCGTTTTTAACTTCAACTTACTTTGCAAATCCGACTACTACGAAAAAGTCTTTTCATTTTTTTGGTTAATAGCCTATGAGACTCAGAAATAATGTGGATTTATAACAAATTTGTTTTTTTATGGAAAAAGGAATCATAGGAATCATAGGACCGTTGCCGGCCTTTAAGGAAGTTGTACGCTCTTTTTTTGATGGTACCCATGTCGTATCGTCCTGGAAACATCGCTCCACAGCTTTGTAGTACGAGGGAGAAAGCTCCTTGAAAAGAGCACTGTGGAGAACCGCCACACATCCAGATGGTGGGGATTATGTCCTGATTTGTTGCGTGTCGTGCGAAGGTGGAATTTGGTGGCTTCCTGCCACAGGTGAAACAGCTCTTCGGAACACTCCCCGTGATAAATGCGGTAACGCCGTAGTAGTAACGCCAACGCAAATGTTTCATAATATCTATCATCTTTTGGCGAACAACATCAGACCGCAGCAGGGTTCAATTCTAGGACCAGTTGATCGCAAAAGAGAGACAATTTCAACACAAAGTTATAAGGCAAAAGAATATTAATAACATATAAAATACGTTCTGACATTAGCTCTATTAATTGACAACATAAAAGCAACATTGTAGATGAATTAACACAAGGACCACACTGGACGGTCATAAAATGTCTAAACTTAAAATATACCAGCTTTTATGTCATAAAATGAATGGGTAGTTTTTTGCATGGCTACTGAATTGGTTGGTTTTAATGTAAGTTTCTAATTGATATCGTTAATTTTATTTATTTATAGCCGATTATAGTAGGCGAGCCCATGTCGTTTTTTTTAGTGAATGAAACTTACAATGAATCGTACTGGTCTTCTGATGGTTACTATCAAACTCTTGCAACACCAGAGGAATCGAAGGAAGTACGTGTTCTGAGAGTTGCCAACTGCAAAAAAAAATACTAGGACAATTTTTCTTATGAAATATTGATTTATTTTGACCTTATAACCGCTACCTAATTTATTATAACAACATCATTTAATGTACAAGAACTTTGAAGAATATTCCACTATTACAATTTAATATTAACCACGAAAAAAATATGTGAAATGGCGGGAAATGATCGAAGCATTTAACACAAATTACAAACGCATTCCAAATTTGAATTAAAAAATTAAAAATTGTAAACAAAAATTATGGTCTGTCTGACCATAACTTTTAGTTATTAGTTACATAAATAATAATATGTTTTATAGAACATATCTACTATTTGATATAGCAATATAGATCGTTTATGGTACGATGCTTTACATGTACAACTAATAATTTTTAAATTTTTGCATTGCTGAAGAGCAAAATTCTTGCTCATTTGAAAAAACTGTACTAAGCGAAACGAGTAGGCTCTAACAGTTAAGCGAAGGTTTTAAGAGAGAATAAGTTTAATATTCTCAATAATTGTCAAACATACTTATACTCTAATAGCTACACAGAATTAATCCGCCGCAACTACAAATTTGAATTAAAATCATAGTGTAATATTTAGTTGTATCACTTAATAACTTCATTAAGTAACCGCGCGCTATCAAGAGGGGAATTATATAGAAAATAACGATGGCGGTGGTCGAGACCTCACACTTGACTATTGTTCCGATTGCATTCTAATATTTTATTTTGTAGGCATATAATTAACAGCCCCCCACTGAGATTTGAGTTGGACACGCTCGACGTAATAACCCGCGATGATATTTATATTAATGTCAAAATAAAGTCGGCCTCATTTACACCGGCGCGTAATGGAACGAACAATAATAAAGTGAAATGTTTTGTTGAATTTATCTCAAATCTCTCTGTATTAATTCTAAAACACATTTTTTTGCTTATTTTCACGCGAAATACAGGATATCCCGAAAAAGTCAAAGAAAGATTAAATGATATATTATAATCACTATGAATGTATTCTAATCAGAAAGTTGAATGGAAATTTTTAATTGACCGGAGACATTTAAATAAGTTGTGCCAGACAGCCCATACAATAACAGTGATGTCTTTCATATTTATTGCACGATTAATCAATAAAATTTTCTTAATATTTCCTGACAATGTTGACAAGTATAGAAAAAAATTATACACACGCAATACCAAAAGTGCAAAACGAATTTTTATAATCTACAGTGACATATCTAAATCATCTCATTACAAACATGTATTCAAAAAAGTAAGGTTGTGATTCATGTATTATAGTAGAAAACCAAATTTTTCCTGTATTCTTGAACCACAATAACTATTCACCAGTAATATATGGTGTCTTACATTTCGGTGTAAAAGAGGCCAGATTTTGTGAGCGGTGCTATAAAAGATCTCTCATCTCGACCCACACAAAATTAGGCACCACATTAGAGAGCCAAGGTGATAATTACGTTACAAAAAATCTATTCGATGACTTAATATTGGGTTATTTGTACTTCAGGTGTTCTCCGGTGTATTCAATTTGTTTATTCGAACTTTTAAACAATTTTAATTTATACATAGCAATGAGTTTTATAATTGATAAATATATACATTACATTATTAATTTTACTGCACAAGCGATTAACATCTTTTTTAACTAAACATAATATCATTTTGGAGGAACAAAATGGTTTCCAAAAAGGAAAATCAACAACTTTAGCGTGTTTTTCGCTAATAAAAGAAATATCGGAATGCATGGATACAAAAATTCCAGTAACATCAGTATTTTTTGATATGAGCAAAGCTTTTGACAATGTTTGTCATGAAAAACTATTAGATAAATGCGCTCAATATGGTATTCGAGGTCTAGCAAATGTCTGGCTTAAAAGTTATCTTTCAAACCGTACTCAATACGTTGAAATTGCTAAATTAAATAATAAACAAGAAGTAATACCTTATCGATCAGAACTTAGACTTAAAACAAAAGGTGTACCACAAGGAAGTATATTGGGTCCACTTCTATTCATAATCTACATAAACGACTTACCTAGCATTACTACTAATAACTGTACTCTTTTTGCTGATGACATCTCTATTGTAATTAAATGTAACAATGAATTGACATATGATATAGAAATTAATAAAACAATAAAGGACACAATTGAATGGCTTACTGAAAATAACCTGACTGTAAATATAAAAAAAAAAAACAATGTATATGCAGTATTATAATAAGAATGGGAAAGGAAAAGATATTAATGTTAATTATCATAATGAGAATATTAAAGAAGCACAACTTGTCAATTTTCTTGGTATTTCTTTAGACAGCAACTTGTCCTTCAAGTCACATGTTGACAAAATTAGCAAAAAAATTAACCAACATGTATTTGTCCTCAAACGCGTATCAAAAACAATAGGTGAAAAAACAGCGCTAATGGCATATCATGCATTCGTGGTTTCAGCTTTAAGATATGGATTGGTCATATGGGGCAACTCGGTGAGCATAGGGCATTTATTTATTGGACAGAAGAAGTGTCGACCGCTATTTAAAAAATTGAAAATTCTATCGCTGCCATGCCTATACATTTATGAAATAAGCCTATTTGTTCAAAAACATATGTGTGATTTCTATACAATAAAAGCCAGAAGGTTTTAAATACAAGGTATCCAAATAAACTCATAATGCCCTTCTGTAGAACTGCATCTTTTAGTAGAAATTGTTTCAGCATGTCTGTGAAAATATATAATAAATTGCCCAATGAATTGAAAGATTTACCGTTCAAAGTTTTTAAAAGAAGACTGCATCAGTGGTTAACAAATAAGTGCTTCTATAGTTTAAATGAATTTTTCAATACAAAATGAATTAGTCTATTTGATAATAATATATGTAAATTAATATACTTTTATGACATGGAATTTGTTAATATTATACATAGGTACTAAATGAATTATTAAGTTATTTACGTCTCATATTATAATATTATATAAGTATTAAAATTTCATTTTATAAATATTATTGATATCATTGTGAAATCCGACATGTTTCAATATAACAGTACGATTAGTGTTTAGACAATTTTGTAACATATTTTGCATGTCAATTGACGAAACATATTGGATTATCCATTATATTGTTAACACCTTAAGTACAATGTTTCCTGCAAATAAATTTCATTTCATTTCAATGACATGGCTATCATTATGCGGTTTAATATTAATTAGCGTATTGAATATAGGGTGAGCCTTTAGTAAAGATTACTGTTGTTGTATTAAAATAACGATTGCGGGATGATATATTGGGGTCTTAAGTTCTGAGCGTTCAATGGATACAATTTCGTGACGTGATTTCGACAACAAGGTTTTCTGTCACATCTGTAACACCAGTATCGACGACGACCATATAGCCTAGTGGTAAGAGACCCTGCCCACTTAGCTAGAGATCCCGGATTCGAATGACGGTAGATATTTATATGATTAGATGACATTTATATGATGAATATAGATGTTTGTTTCCGAGTCGTCGATGTTTATTTGTATTTATGTATGTTTACATATCTATAACGTATTAAATATATCGTTGTCTTGCACCCATAGTACAGGCTATGCCTAGTTTGGGGCAAAATAATTTGTGTAAAAGTGTGTCAATATTATATTATTATTATTTTATCGAAAATATTTCCTGGAAAAGTGAGGAGCTACATTGAGTGACCACCTCGAAGTCCAGACTTGACTTCTCTCGGCTTCTCTTTATGGGGATTTCCCGGCAATCTAGAGAAAATTCGATTTTATTTAAAAAATATAAAACAACATTAAAATTCACATTTAAAAAAATTAATGAACTGTCTTATTTATAACTCGAATCATTGAATCTCTTTCAATGATTCTTCAAAGCTTTATCTTTATACATAAAAAGTTGGAATAAATGAGTCACTGGTGTGACCTAACGTGTCTATGCACAGAACACTTACAAAACAAAAGAGCAGTTACGTAAATCGTTAAAGATAATTGAATTAAGAGGCTTAGAAGTCAGTGTCAGAGACACTGGCCGCGAGCGGTAATCCCTAGCAATATAAAATATATACGAAATATATTTTTCAATAAATAATACAGGCGAAAAAAACGTTCTATCAGAGGTTATAAAGATACTATTTTTTCTTTTTCTATCGCATATCGAATAAAAAAACGGTGCATTCCCTAAACACATGGTCGAATTTAGTATGGCCGAACCATCGGAAAGTCGGTACTATCCGAGAGTTACAATTTTGCGCGATCAACAATGCGACAATCCATCAAATTTGGTCCGCTACCAGACCGCGTCCGATGGTTTGGCCGTACCAAATCCGATCATGTGTTTAGGCTATAAGACACGATAGAAGTGAAAACTATCAGGGCCAGGTTAATTGAGATCCATAAAGTAATAACAGTTACAATTTATATAATTACAATTGTGTAAATTACTCTCGTAGATTTTCATTCGGCTGACCACGCTCAATAGTTGACTCGAACCGAATCTAACCGAACAAACATGACAGCATAGTTTCATTGAATACTCACAAAATAATACTAATCTTATAGCCATATATGGAAAGCCTGACTATGATACCGATACAAATTTTGAAATATATTCGGCCCTTGATACGGTTGCGAATTCTGTAGTAAAACTAAACCTATGTTCGAAACCTATGGGACGTAAGATTTTTTTTATGAAAATAAGGGACGAGACGAGCAGGACGTTCAGCTGATAGTTATTGATACGCCCTGCGCATTACAATGCAGTGCCGCTCAGGATTCTTGAAAAACCCCAAAAATTCTGAGCGGCACTACAACTGTGGTCGTCACTTTGAGACATGAGACAGAAATTTACAGAAAACAGACCGATACACAGTAATGCTTACACATTACTGCTTCACGGTAGAAAAAGGTGGTGAAAATTGCGTTGATAGATTCATAGCCTAGCTAGCTAGCTAGTAAAAAGCTTATAGAATTGTTAATAAAACTTAACTACATAGTTTCAAAATAATGTGTATTGTATTGACATAACGTAGGAGAAAATATTAATCACAAATAAGAAATATCAAAAGTTTCAACGAATGAGTTCAATATAACGTTCAGACATATACAAAATATATTTGACATAAATTGAGAACGACGCTAAATGAGGCTGGTGGCTTCGACACGGGGAAGGGCGCTGGTGTGAGACGCGACTTGCATCGACACTCTGGCTCCTTCTCATGTCCTAGTTACGTCAGTTGGTGCTGGGGCTGCTGCTTTGAATGCCGAAGACAGCAAGCGTCGCAAATATCTCAGTGAGTCATACATCTTTGTGCCGTTTAGTGTCGAGAGTCGTGGAAAATGTTCTTCATCTTCTCGCCTCAATAAGGCTACTGACAACCCAAGCGCTGGCAACTATTTCGGGCAACGGATCAGCCTAGCTATCCAACGCGGTAGTATGCCAGTAATCTTGGTACGCTTCCACGTAATGATGGTTTTAATTTTATGTAGGCATAGTATTGTAAATATAGTTATAAGATTTGTTTTGTTCGAATAATAACTTATTGAGAACGTGATGAAAAAATAGCCGTATTTCAAATCTTTCAACATATTTCGCTATGGAATTCCGTATCACGCATTGCGGTATTAGTTGTGGTTTATTTGTTCATGGGATTAGCTGCGGCCATCTTAAACCTATTAACGTGAGTAGGTTTGATAGCAGTTTGATTACTTCGATATTTAAACAACTACGACCTTATAAATAAACTTGGTATAAAGTTATACGTGAGAATAAACCAATCATAAGCAAAATATCTATTTGTAAATGTTAAGTATATTTTTGGTTTATTCTCAGCTTTAGCATTATACCAAGATTATTTGTAAGGCCGCTAGAGAATATGTCTATAATAAATAAAAGTCTAATTTTAGAAAAAAATAAATTATAAAAGTGCCGCGCTTTTTACACCATATAATAGTAGAATCATGAACTTAGTATAAGCAGATATTACGTACGACTTTGCCTAAAAACCAAAAACATTTTATTTATCCGATAGCTAACTAAATTTTTGAAACAATAAATATTAATGCTTGAGTTTGTAGGTAGCCTTAGTTTTCAATATATTATGGTTGGGGGGTAACTCTACGGTAATAAATAACATACTGAAAATCTTTTATATTTTTGAGTTATGGAACAAAAAATTTACACAGCATATGCACTCATTACTCCAAATTTTTTTTTTTCAATATGATATCATATTCGCTGATACTTCTACGTTCATACAACATCCTCTGGCATCAAAGTGAAAACGATTTAGGTCATAATTCTAAAAAAGAATTAACAATTCAATAAATTTAATTGCTTGTGGCGGCATCATGGGTCGGGTCGCTCCCTAAAGTATGGCGAAGTGTGCGATGGCTGATACATGTGTCACGCTCGTTAACGGACCCCGCTTTGGGTGTAACTAACTAATATACAAAAATACATCGATTTATATAGTTGTACACTAACTTCGACAGCTAAAACTTGCCCGACCCGTAGTTTTTTATCTACTACCCTCATTTTACTTTTACACCTAAACAAAAACAACGACATCATAGTGTATTCTATTTAAAAGAGCCAACCAAATGAATTAAAATAATTAAGAATTTTAATATAACTAAGTAAATAACATAATGATTTCAATAAGCAAATAAATGTGCTTATTTGTGTGGACTTCAAATAATCAATATTAATTTCAGGCGTTAAACCACACCTTAACCCCGATATGCATTTTTAGTAGACACCATACAGTACATAAAGGCTTCAATTGTAGGTAGGTAAATATTAGAAAGAATTTACCTTTGGTTGAATTATTGTCTTGAACTGTACAAGTTATGACTGTTCTAAGTTTTTTTTTCCGCAATTTCTCAGTTTGTTTTTAATTGAAGCCTTTACCAGCAGAATATTTAAGGGAAAAATCTTAATATAACGTGCAGAAAAGGTTAGGTGAATGATTTTTAGTAATATAAGTATAGGATTGCATTCTTAGCCATGACGTGGCTCAACTCGTTGAGAATGTAACCTCTTATTTGGTGTTGACAATATGACAACGTTACATATTTTTCGATGCCGTCAAATGTAACACAAGCGTCAACCAAATGAAGACCATTCTGTGAAGAGAAGAGAGACAAAATCCCAAAAAAATAACTGTCTAACCTTGTGAATTAAAATGTAATTTACAAGATATCTAAATTAACGAATCATTTAAACAGAGCATATTATATTAAAATGTTATTAATTTTCTGAACAACCTCCAGACAAAGTCACCTCTAAGATTAAACGCGTCAAAATTACACAGTCCAAGCATATTTAATGGGCCATTGGGGATAATAATAGGTCTGTGGTGGCTGTATCATTATTTGACTAGTTTTTGCTACCATTTCTGAACCACTTCTAATGACATCATACTTAGAGTTTACTGAGAAAGTATCCATCAACAATGGATTCATTATTGCCGGATGCGTTGGTAGGTACTAGACTGTTGATTGTTTTAAGTACGTGTTTATAATATTAGCTTTCGATTCGTACTTAATGTCGCCCGTATTGTGAAGTGAAATAGTATTTTGAGTTTTTGTCTGAGGGCTACATCCATACATACATAAAATCACGCCTCTTTCCCGTAGGGGTAGGCAGAGACCACTTCTTTCCGCTTGCTACGATCCTTATATACTTGTTTCGCTTCGTCCACTTTCATTATTCCTTTCATACATGCTCTCCGGTTTAGGGTACTCTTGACCAGGCCTTTTTTCAAGACGTCCCTGCTTTGATCTTGAAACGTCCGCCTAGGTCTACCCCTTCCAACACTTTCATACACACTGGCCTTATACACTTTCTTCGTTAATCGTTCTTCATTCATTCCCTCGACATGTCCAAACCATCTCAGCATACCTTTCTCAATTTTTGTCACAACATCTTTTTTCAGACCACAACGTTTCCTCATCTCACTATTTCTTATCCTGTCACTCAGTTTAACGCCTATCATACTTCTCAACGCTCTCATCGCTCCCATCCATAGACTTATAATATACTAGCGCATAGACCAACAAAGCGTGTGAGAGAGGAGAACATTTTTTTTTATTACAATAAGGGACTAGACGAGCAGGACGTTCAGCAGATGTAATTGATATGCCCTGTCATTCAATTCAGTGCCGCTCAGGCTTCTTAATAAACCCAAAAATTCTGAGGGGCACTACAATTGCGATCGTCACCTTGACACATAGGAGTCTCATTTGCTCAGTAATTTCACTAGCTACGGCGCCCGTCAGACAGAAACACAATAATGCTTACACATTACTGCTTTATGGCCGAAAAAGGCGCAGTTGTGGAACCCATAATCTAGCCCGCATCCTGTGCAAAGAAACATCCAAACTGGTAAATATCTAACGGATATACAGCAAGATAGAATAGGAAAGCGAATCTATTATTTTTGTAGCAATTTTAATTGTCAAGTCGTAAACAGTCAGCCACACTTGGAATTAGTTTATTCGTATTTTGAATATGAAACTATTTAACCAGGAACTAAGGCTAAAATTACCAAATCAAAATTGGTCACGCAATATTGGGCTTTCAAGTCATCTATACGCTCAATTCTAAGTATATAGTTACATCAATACCTTTTGCTATAGATTCCACCGAGGTTGAAAAGTTGGAAATAGAATTTCTATCATTAGTTTTGTTTATCTTTTTTCAAAGTTTTATTTATTTTGCAATGTAAGATATTTGTTTGGGTTAAATCTTACATCTGACTTTTAACCTCAACCGCTTGACCTGAAATCTTAGATATTGCCTTAATTGATAATTATAACCTGGGTTGATTTCTTTTAAAGAAAAAAGGAACTGTAAATGATACGATTTGCCCATTAGAATTCAGTTTTGAAACTAGATTTAACAACAAATAAAATGATAAAATTGAATTAATAAATATAATAATAACAAAAAAGTTAAGGATTAGACAGAGATAGCCATAATATAATGTGACGTCACATTTTTAGGTACCTAAGCGATTACCGAAGCCCATACTCTCTTGTAACACCAGAGGAATCATAAGAGCGTTGCCGATCTTATATGGCGTATGGATATCTTATAATCGTACAAATGAATTGGATAATGGAAAACACATTGGTAGGTGGCGAGCGAAGATCGAACCGGGGGCTCCTGCTTTTGCAAGATAGGGACAGAACCTTTATTCGACAATTTTAAATGCCTGCAACGTTGTATATCTTTGTTTGATTCTAAATTTAATTTCAGTGTACAACATTCTTTTTATGTTACATTATAATAAAAAAATTGAGTCAAATACCCCATAGCGCTAGTTACTTTGAAACATAAGTTGTTAAGTCGTTATTACCCCATATAAATATCTAGGGCGCCCTTCGAACCGAAACACAATAATTCTTAATGCAATAATATCTATCTGTGAGCTTCGCGGTCGGCCTCTTCCGAGCTAGGGGCCCACAACCGCCGTATTTCAAAAGCCGGCCGGCCGAGGTGAGAACATAATAAGCGGTTCGTCCATTTTTAATATTCCAGCTTCATTACGTCGTATTACAATCGTCTTGGGTGGCGAATTCTATCGCGAACGCTCTTAATACCACGTTATTAAGGCACCAAGAACAGGAGGCGTGACGCCCGCACCGTCCGATTTATTTGAATTTTTGCTCCAACTCAATTTGGGAAATTGTTGCGCTCGCGGCGTTGGCAAAATTAAGATGTCAGCGTGATTGCAGTGAGGCGTTTAATTATGTAAATGTTATGGACTAGTGGTGGGTGGTACGAGCAATGGTGGCGGGATGCGGTCACGTACGGTCGGCACCGATTTATGATTCTGTGCGCCGCCTTTGAAAAATGATTGACGGGAATGCAATAACTTTATCGACTGGATCCCGAGATAGCTCGAGATGGGAACGAATTATAGTTTCAATCATTAGGTGCGTACAATTTTTAGTGTGTAGGACTATTGTAGTAGTTTTGTTAAAGAGTGCAATAATGGAGACTATTTATGAGTGTTTGATGTTTTAGTATTTTAAGTTCCAACACTTTACATAATATTGTAATTAAATTTATTTATAAAACGATGAAGATGTAAGTGTTAAAAGTGGCAAAAGTTTCTTGCCACTTCTACTCATTAAAGCTCTTTTTCGTAGTGGTGGCAAATGTAAAAAAGAAGACTTTTGACATTCAAAAGTGTTTTTCATTTTGATTTAATTTGATTAAGAGTTTCTTGCGCCGTTTTTTTTTATGGAATAGGAGGACAAACGAGCGTACGGGTCACCTGGTGTTAAGTGATCACCGCCGCCCACATTCTCTTGCAACACCAGAGGAATCACAAGAGCGTTGCCGGCCTTTAAGGAAGGTGTACGCACTTTTTTTGAAGGAACCCATGTCGTATTGTCCCGGAAACACCGCACAAGGAAGCCCATTCCATAGCTTTATAGTACGAGGGAGAAAGCTCCTTGAAAACCGCACTGTGGAGGACTGCCACACATCCAGATGGTGGGGATGAAATCCTAATTTGTGGCGTGTCGTGTGAAGGTGGAATTCGGCGGCAGGAATCAGGTTGAACAGCTCTTCGGAACACTCCCCGTGATAAATGCGGTAGAAGACACACAATGATGCGACGTCTCTACGCAACGCCAAGAGATCCAGCCGTTCACAGAGCACTGAGTCTCCGACGATTCGAGCTGCTCTACGTTGCACGCGGTCAAATGGATCGAGCAGATACTGGGGTGCGCCAGACCAGAGATGACAGCAATACTCCATGTGTGGCCGGACCTGCGCTTTGTAGAGCGCTAGAATGTGGGCCGGCTTGAAGTATTGCCGTGCTCTATTGATGACGCCCAGCTTCTTCGAAGCCAATTTGGCTTTGCCCTCCAGATGACCACGGAATTGGCAATCGCTCGAGATTTCGAGACCCAGTATTCCGATACTAGGCGCGGCTTTAAGAGAAGTGTTCTCGAAGAGCGGTGATACGACACATGGGGTTTTTTTAGTGGTAAACGCGCAAACTTGAGTCTTCTGGGGGATAAATTGGACAAGGTTCAATTTACCTCATTCCGCGACCTTCTCGAGAGAGGACTCGATAGAAGACACAAGTTTCACCCGGCACTGGTCGACGAATTCCCGAGAGAGACCTGCATGGCCCGTGTATACGGCATCACCAGTGCTGTCGTCCGCATAGCAATGTATGTTGGAGGTGTCCAACATATCATTGATATGCAGAAGAAACAGCGTAGGAGATAGCACACAGCCTTGGGGCACTCCAGCATTCACGGGCTTCGGGTTCGAGCAATATCCGTCGACAACGACCTGTATGCTACGCCCAGTGAGGAAGCTGGAGGTCCACTTGCACAAGCTCTTGGGAAGCCCAAATGATGGAAGTTTTGAGAGGAGCGCCTTGTGCCATACACGATCAAAGGCCTTCGCTATATCCAGGCTAACTGCCAGGCCTTCCCCCTTGCATTCAAAAGCCGCCGCCCGTCTATGTGTTAGGTATACCAGAAGATCACCTGCCAACCGTCCATGGCGAAAGCCGTACTGTCGGTCGTTGATCAACTGGTGACCCTCTAGGTATACTAAAAGCTGGCGGCTAATTATGCTCTCCATGATTTTAGAGAGCAGGGAGGTGATAGCAATAGGCCTGTAGTTCGCCGGATCCGAACTGTCTTCTTTTTTTTGGATCGGGTGGACAAGGGCTGACTTCCATGAGTCAGGGACTACGCCTTTGGAATAAGAGTGCCGGAATAAACGCGTTAGCACCGGCGTCAATTCAGGGGCACACGTTCTAAGCACGATTGGAGAAATGCCATACGGCCCGCTCGACTTCCTGACGTCCAACGAAAACAGAGCTCGCCTAACAGTTTTTTGTCTGAACTGGACTTCAGGCATAGAGCTCTGACACCGCGGGATGGTCGGCGGTGTTTTTCCGTTGTCGTCAAGTGTTGAGTTGGAGGCGAAAAGAGCGCACAGGAGCTCGGCTTTCTCTTTTGCCGTATGGGCCAGGGTGTCATTCCTCATGTGCAACGGCGGCATGGACGGCTGGTTGAAGTTACCAAGAGCAGCTTTCGACAACGACCAGAACTTGCGTGTTCCGGTCGGGTAACTGGAAAGCTGCTCGCCGTTTTTGACGACGTGCTTAGACTTCGCACGGGCGATTTGCCGCTTAAAAAATCTGGAGGCACGTTTATATTTCCTCTTAAGAACTTTGCAGTTCGGATCCTTTGTGCCCAGCGCCGCAACCCAAGTTCGATACGCCTGTTTTTTGCAGTCAGATGCTGCTTTAACTGACGCATCGAACCAGGGCTGTGATCTGCCACCGATCGGTACTACAGAGCTTGGTATAAAAATATCCATGCCCTGCAGTATCACATCGGATACTGCAACGGCGCAGGCACTAGGATCATCCGAAGGCAAACAAACCTTGCCCCAAGGGTAGGATGCAAAAAAGGAACGCATCCTATCCCAATCTGCTGACTTGTAGTGCCAAACGCGGCGGGTTGCTGGTGGTCTGCGACGTCGCTCGTTGCGTTTTCTCGCTCAGACTGCTATTTTTTCGGAGATAAACTAATTCTAAAGAATTTTATGTATGTATGGCTCAGTCACTCTTTCATAGTGTTCACGTTGGACTCTGTCGACTAATTGGAAAGCTTCCTTCGAACTTTGAGCATAAATACTGTCATTTTGTTTGTTAAAATGTTGATCAATTGCAAAATTGGATTTGACAATACAAAGTGTTCTTAAAAAGCTAAATTGAATAAAGCTTATTTCATTTTACCCCTTATTGTAAAGATTTTTAATAATGATATCAACAAAAAAAAACCAAAAAAAAAAATACAAAATCATTTATTTCACACTTTTCATGTACAAATTAACATTTTATACTGGGCGTTCCACACTAGGCGTTGCCTGTCTCGTCTTTTCTTGGAATTATTTTATACATCACTTTATTTTCATAATTTTTACATAAAAAAAAGTGTGTAGATAATGCATGGATAGGCTTAAATAGCTTTATAAATTGCAACAATATGTTAATTCTCATTTCAGATACTGTCTTCTCAAATGGAAGTTCGATGCAAGTGTCATGGCCTATCTGGAAGCTGTCAGTTGAGAACCTGCTGGAGAGCCACGCCTGATTTCAGAATTGTTGCAAGTACCATTAAAAGACAGTACCGAAAGGTAAGTTCAATTAACGAATTCTTAGAAATTAAAGTACTTTCTGTCCGGATACGATTATGCTTAGACAAAAATATATCAACACAAACTAGGTACAGATACTTCAAGTCATATTGTCACAGTGACGCGGCAGTCGTCGTACGAGAAATTATAGTCGAGCTGTGACACAGATCAAAGCTGCATGTTTACAGGCACACACAGCGCCGCGCGTCAAGATGACTTGAAGTATCTGTAAATTAGTATTAGGTTTTTGTTATCTGGATGCTCTAACCATCTAAATAATGTAGCATGCTTATAGCAGTTTTGGTTGATATATTAATATATTATAGAATCAATCTGGTTTAATGCTAAATGTTAAATGCATGATTTTCTAATGGTTAATAAATAAAAATATTTTAAATAATAGCAAGGAGTTGCTTACCGCTTCTTCTCATTTGGTGTCAATTAAATAAATGCTATTGATTCATGCTATTATGTTACCTGTATATAAACAGGCTCTGATGGTCGCGCAAGAAGAGTTGAATAACGGAGTATCAGTACTTCGGGGCAGACCCCGCGGCAGGAGGAAGGATCGGCCTCGACCAGCCCCTAAAACAAGCCTGCTCTTCTTTGAAAAGTTAGTTCTTATCATTGTATACATCTAGAATGACCTTCAGCTCCAGATTTTCATCTTCACTACCAAACTTACTACCCTATGTAAAGTACCAAACTTACTTCTATGTAAGAAAACAGACAGTTGTAAGCGAATTCGAAACAAGACATAAAAATACTGAACGCGAAAAACAATTTTCAGCTATGTCTAAATAAATTTTAATTAAATATCTGAGATATTTGAGGAGCTCCGACAGCTAAGGACAGCTCCGACAATAACTGCTGGAGTTCGCCTCGTAAAATATAATGGTATATTCTAAATTATAAGAAAGTTTGAGTACTTTAAAATTGATCTTCACAATATCCATTTGATGATACAATAGACGTCAGTCCTCAAAGTTAAAAAAGCCTTGATGCTATTCATAATTACGATGCGTCTTGCGTCGAAACTCTTGCTCCTCTTCGTATCCAGGCTTCTTTCATTGGTGCTGGGGGCAGCTCCTATTTGATATCTTCGACAGTCGCAGACGTCACATGTATGTCAGTTTCCGTGAGTCTTAGACCTATAGTACTTAGACTCTGTTTGGATTTACTTAAGTTAAACTTAACTAGGTGTGATAAAAGCTTTTGTATTGGGGTGTCTTAGCTTAAGCTCAGTATATTTTGAGCTGACTAATGACTATAAAAACGATATCAAAGATTTACGTTTAGCTAAGTTTTACGTTAGTAAAGTCGAAGTATGCTCTGTAGACCTCAGCCTTAATGGTTGGAATTATCTACGCGTCTCAATACGCCTACTGGAAGCCTGGATAAACTGGAAGGAAGTGGTGAGATTGCCGGCCTTTAAGTTGCACTAGCAGCTATTTCCGCCAATAGATCAGCCTAGCTGTTCAGAAATGCTGCCAGTATTCTTGAAACCCTTCCTCGATCACTCGAGGATTATCACTAGTTTTTACTTCATGTAATTATATTAGGAATTGTAAATATAGTTATAAGCTCTGTTGTAAATAAATAAAATCACCATAATTTTTACCCGTCCAGATGAATCTCAATAATAAAATGAATAGCCATTATTTTGACAAAATTAATTGTGAAATTTAGTTAAGAAAAGCTATGTTAGGCATCAATCAAGCAAACCCATTATCAAGATGATTATTATAAGATTATTTATCCAACACTTTTATCTTATATCAGATCACCCAGCTTCTGTGAAGCAGATGCCCGCATAGAGTCATCGGGTACATCAGGTCGGGTATGCCGAATCGGTAGGACCTCCAGATCAGGTTCCTGCGATCTTCTCTGCTGCGGCCGAGGACATGACCTCATCCGAAAATCTAGCATCACACCCTGCAACTGTACCTTCCACTGGTGCTGTAGGGTTGACTGCGAGAAATGTAAAGACGATAAATGGATTGCAGTTTGTAAATAGACATCTTTCTCGGACTACCCGCGAGCATTTTTCTAAACTGAAATTGGTGGTACGATATCTGATGCATTACATTATTCATATGTATGTTTGTCCGTTAGCTTGTATATAAGCTACTGCTCTGAATTAGTCCTACCGAATTAAATTATTGTAGGCTTTTAAACTTCACGTACATGTATGAGAAATTATTTTTTCTTTTATTATTATGTAAGAGGATGACTAATGAGCTACCTATATATCTATGTGTCACCTGATGATAAGTGATCACCGCCACCCACATTCTCCTACAACAGCAGAAGAATCACAGGAGCGTGGCCGGCCTATTGGATAGGTGTACCTACGCGCATTTTTTCACGCCGTATCGTCCTGCAAACACCGCACAAAGAAACTCATTCCACAGCTTGCTTGTATGTGGAAGAAAGTTCCTTGAAAAACGCACTGCGGAGGAATGCCACATATCAGATGATGAGGAGTTACAAGTAATATAACATTGTATAGAAGTTATGTTAAGCTCATGTCATCGTTTAGTGATTAATATTCGAAATATATAAATAAATCGGAAGACGAGATCAAGACCAAACAAAAGCCTCTCGAAAACGGCGAAGTTAAAATGCTATTGTTAGTAATAACGGAGTTTTGAAGGGGAGTCATATAAATAAGTATATAATTTGTCAATGTAATATTTATGCTATTGATAAAAAAACACAGTCCAGTTTTCATGGATGTGGTAAAGGATAACAATAGATACAAATGATTAAATATGAATTCAACTGTGTTTAAATGCAAGTATACTGTGATTTTTTTAAGTGACGTTTATGATTAAAAAATAAAAGAAATGTGATGGTCCAGGTTTTTTACAATCCCGAAGATATATTACGGGTTTATTTGTATCCAATGTAAGAAATGTAAGACTATGAGAAGTATTTTTTAAACAAGAGAGGCAAGAGTCTCACGTGATGGGATGTAATGAACTAAGCATAAATATCAAAAAACGTGTTGCCATCCTTTAAGGTAATCTACTATCCCTAATAAGTATCGCTACAGGAATACTACAGCCGGTAATGATTTCACTAAGTGGCTAGGCGAGGCAGAGTTTCTATAGTCTGACAATTCATGCGCGACCGTCCTATGGGGTGACAGACGTTGGCGGGGAGGGGTAGGTACTAATGATGTCAGCATATTTCTACTGTGTCACCCGCTACCCGCTGGAATCTTCCTACCCCGCCCCGCTACGCTCTGTCAGCCCGTGGGACGGTCGCGCACGAAGTTGTCAGACTATAGCAAAACGCGCGATTGTAGAATGACAAACTTCAACATGAATTGTGGGAATTAAATACATTAGACAATATACATAATATTATACTCTTCAGTATTATAAACTTTCGTAAATAGTAGTGGTCTGTATTTTAAGTTTCATTTCCCTTTCATTTTATTATTTTTATTTCATATTTTTACACTAATTTTTTACTCTTTTGCATATAAATCAATTATTGGTAGGTACCTATATTAAATAATTAAAAGGAACGCTTTATCGTTCTTTGTCCTTTAGTTGCGAAAGATTTCATTTAAAAAATATACTAAGGCATTCATATAGGAACTACCATCAGAACTTTAAAAATTATATTTTAAAACCATCTACCATAGCTAACAACACAATTCCATAAAGACAAAACCTTATTAAAATCAGTCCACATATACCACAGATAAAAATACAAAATACATACACATTAAACTTACAATATCCCTCACTAAAAAGCAAAATCAAAATAATTTAATGCGAAATAATTAGAACAGTAATTTCTACATCTGACAGTTTACGAAAACAAAGTAAACTTGATTGGTTGTGCATTGACCACTCAAGGGATCAAAATGGGAGAAGGTTTTTCATTATCAATCTTCAAAAGAAAAGGCCAATAACGCTTCTTATTACAGGAATAATTTAAAGTCTGAGAGAGAAAAACTAGAGAATCGGCAGTGGTAATCAAATAGTTTTATATTTTTAGTTGAGCCATAAGAAAATGACCTTGTATAGTAGTAATGTGATGTAAATATTTTTCCTATACTAGTTAATAATTAGGTATTTTACATTGTAATATTGTACTTTAATATTTATTGTAGCAATAGGTTTGTAATGATATAAGTATTAAAATATTTCCTTAGACTAATTGTTGTTTTATTACTAGTTACATCATTTAAAATTCTAAGACCTTTCTTATGGTTTGATAAAGAAAAGAATGGGGCGATAATAATGGACCAGAAAATTTTTTGGATGTATGTTAGTGACCACACAATCAGTTACACTCCATAGCAACACGAGAAGAATAACCATGGTTGCCTTTTAGGTATATATCCATTATTTTATATACACTTTTATGTATAAGTATAAATCCTTTATTGGTGTACCTGACCTTACTTACTTACGACCAGAGATATAACAAGGATCACGTCGAATTGCGCCTTTCACCCTGAGCCTTGAAGATGAAATGTCTCGTATGCCAGCATCCACACCCACACTAACTATACCGGAAAACAGCAGTACCACAATGAACATTTTTGGTCAGAAAATATAGGAGTGGTAAATTTGCTACTCCGGAGAAATACTGTACAAAAAATCATTTGTCGCAGCCTACTACTACTACTAACACCAGCCTTTCAATTAACAGCCTAGCCGTTTTACTAAAAAGCAGCCATCTGCTTAAATCGATCAGTCAATTTAATGTCTAGCTCTGTAATTAAATACCGACGTTAATTCTTTATAATTGTACTCTATTATTTTATACTGTTAACACTAAATTTAACTAACACGTACAAACATAACCTAAACAAACCTTACAAATTTATCAATATTAACTTTTAACGAAATGGCTAGACTGGGATAGTAGTTTTACAGCTATTTCATTAAATGGCTGCGACAAATGTACAATTTAATATAAAAAGTAAAATTTTTCTCTACAGTTAGTTCAACAGTAAGTGTCAGTTATTAACTAATACAAAAAATAAATATCATTTACACTTAAACCACCAATCCGATTCCCCTCCCTAGTAATCCTCTTATTAACGTTACACAGATAATTCACGTTTTGACGCACGGATAGCATGTCAAACGAAATCGTGACGGATCACTGACGTTTTTGACAGCCAAGTGGGTATTAGACATCATAACAATAACAATCTGTGCTCCTAACACTCGATACTATTGAATAGGACTACTTGATGGTAACAAAAGGACAGCGGAAGTAATCGTAACGGATCGTTCTTTCTTTATTTCCTTTGAGATTATATTATACAATAACATTTACGCTTATTATTAATAGGTTCTGACGTCAATATAAGAACTATGTGCTTAGGGTACCAAATTGGAAAACACCTCTAGGTACCATTCTCAGATATAATAATCTAATTGCAAAAATTCTATGGATGGATAGACAGATATCCGCACAAAAAATATTTGATAGTAATAGGCTATTCATCGATTTTTTAGAATATAATATTCTAGAATTTTCGTAAAGATTCGATAGATCAATGCCAACTGGTATTTTTATTTCCTTAAAATAATCCCACTTTATTTTAAGAAAACTTTTTTAAATTTAAACGATAAATGTCGCCCTTAAAAGAGAGCCGCCATGATCGTGACGTCATAATAACATAAACAAAGAAACGTCAACGTCAGTGCAATCATTATTGATTTTTCAAGAAAATAACAATGCCCTTTCATAGTCCGCATCGTTGGTGTGTTACAGACGAATTGTTTCTGCTTTTGTGACGTCACAAAATGGTGGTCGGCGGTATCGGTCATTTTCATTTTGAAAATATAAATAATTGTCATTTTTTTTAACAAATTAGTATTGAGTTCACATTTGTTATGGTAAAAATACTATAAATAACATACTTTCATAATTTAATTTTGATAGATGAAACTGGCCTATTACAGCTCAGAGAAAAACAAATTCTAGGCTGTGTCCTCGATATTTAATAATGTGAGTAAGATCGCCTTTTTATCGATGACGGGGAGAACTGCTCTCTTGTTCTCATTTTTTTTGATGCCTTGAACATTTTCATGAATTTAGCTGGAACAGTTATCTTGAACTTACGACTCAATTCTAAACTACATAGTTCCGCGTTGTCTATACTATTCATAGTTTCTTATGTGGTTATTGCAACTGTAGTTAATAATTATCAACAATAAAATTAACTTAAAGTGTTCAAAATAATTAGAAAAAACTCCTAAACCACAATTAGGTGAAAAAAGCGGATAAAAGGGGAAAAAAATTATTATCACCTAAACTACGCAAAATCGGAGAACATACATAGGGGTGATTCGGATACTCAACTATGATCAGGATAGTCAACTTCTGGGCCACCTGTATAATATAAAATCGATATATTGTCGTGGAAATCTTTGAGGGAGGCCTTTATCCACCAGTGGACGTCTTCCGGGTGATGATGATGATGATAATGTACTGATCGTTAATGGGCGGGCCCGTATGGTATACCTACGCCTTTGTCTATCCTAAAATAGTTTTCGGTTTCGGTCAGCGCTGGAGGCATCGCATTTCAATCCAAATCTCGATATAAGTATGTGTTGTTATTTGAGTAAATTCCATTTAAGTATATGATTTTTTCTAAATAAACGCGAAGAAACAACAAAAATAACGACGATTATAAAATAACCAACGCGTTTGCGCTGGAAACATTGCATACTTTACACGCCTGCGCGAAGATATGTGTTTCTGCTCATCCCTAATATTTAATGTTAAGATTGAAATGCAAATTGCATGTTTCAGTCTTTGGTTGAGAATCTCCACACCACTAAAGTGGATCACCCCACAGTAGGACGGCTAGTTGTGTTGTAGTTCACAGTTGCGCCTTTTTCTGTCGCCAAGTGAGTGCTAGCCCTGATTATGGTTCGCTTTGACGCGTGCTGTAGCTAGTAAAATTACTGGAATTATGAGACTTAACATCTTAATATGTCTCACGGTAGGAGCACAAACGCAGTCTCATGTACGTTTACGACACAAACATAGATTTTGTACTGTAGAATCAATTAATGAATATCTCTATATAATACCAGTAGGAGGCTCCACCAGTGGGAGGCTCCTTTGCACCGGATGCCGGCTAGATTATGGGTAACACAACGGCGCCTATTTCTGCCGTGAAGCAGTAATGTGTAAGCATTATTATGTTTCGGTCTGAAGGGCGGCAAAACCCAAAGGTAGTGAATTGACTGGGCAAATAAGACTTAACATCAAGGTGACGATCGCAGTTGCAGTGCCGCTCAGAATTTTAGGGTTTTTCAATAGTCCTGAGCGGCACTGCATTGTAATGGGCAGGGCGTATGAATTACTATAGGCTGAACATCCTGCTCGGCCTATAGCCTTAGATCTCACGATTGTAACAGACTCGGTCAGAAACTTTAATATATATTCTCATCCTACAGATATAAACAAAATAAAAAGTGCTAATATTACGGTTGTTATAAATACAATTTGTCTATTACAGTTCTAATAGTGTTACTGTGGCAAAATGGATTACACGATACTTAATTCCGCGAAGCCCCGGCACATGTCAGGTCTCTTCGCAGTACGTTTGATTTTAAGTCGGTGAGTCGACAATCCGCGTTCAACGGATACGGTAAGCGATTGATATATTTATTTGTTACTTTACTTGGGAGGCACTTAGATTTTTTATGGAATAGAAAGGCAAACGGGTTGTCTAAACATTTTCTTATAGAACTTTTTTTTAATACCAAAATGATAGAAGTAAGTTGCGTTATTAAACATTGAAAAGGTAAACGGTACTTTGTTATATTGATTTTTGAACACAACTAAAGGAAGTTTGGTACTTATTTTGTTTGAACAAAAATTTTAAATGTTCAATATTCTTTCAGTGTTTCGTATTCTCGATTAAATCTCTAACGAAAATTTATATATTATTTTCTGAGAGTTTCTTGCGCCGCTTCTTCACTCTCAGAGCACCATTTGTTTCCGAATCGGTAGTAGTATCTATTAGTATAAGAAATGACATCAAAAAGAATTCTAAAGGAATCAATTTTGAGAAAATAAATGCCTTTTATGCCTTTATTACTTAAAGCTATAAGATTTAAGACATAATTTTGCGAAATAGCTAATTAAGATTATTAATTTTCCTTTTAGACTAACAAGTGTAAAATATTATTACATATGCCCATCTTTGAACAAACATGTTTGAAGGAAGGATTAGAGAAACCCTCAATATATCAGCCCTACCAAGTCCTCATGACCGCTATAAAATAGAAAAAAAACTTGGCTCTGGCCTTTTCGGAAAAGTTTTCCAAGCTGCCGACGACCAGGCCACCGGAAAAGTTGTTGCTGTAAAAGTAATCAACTATACTGATACAAACGAAGACCATGTACAAGATGAATATAAAATCCTTAGGGACTTTACAAAACATCCAAATATAATCGACTTCTACGGCGTTTTTTGCGAACGTACAGAATATGTCAAGAAGGTCTGGTTCGTTGTCGAGGTAAGCTTACACAATGATAATAAATAACCCTATCAGAAATATCGTAACAAAAACTGCATTTACGTGAATCATACTTATAACGGATTGCTCTTTGTCCAGCTATGCGAATTCGGATCTGTCATGGACATTGTCAGAAAGTTGAAAGCGGCAGACAAAAAAATGTCCGAAGAACACATCGCTTACATCCTCAAATATACGATCAAGGTAAGCCCATATCCGAATGACTATAAATATGTCGTCCGTCACATTCAACCCGAAAAGGCCCTTATTCTAAATATAAACAATGGAGCTGCCAATCCACGTTACAATGGCGAATCAATTGCTGAATTTTGCGTTTGAAATTGTTATCGAATAAGATCATTTTAATCCAATTAGCCAGAGGCTCCAATTATTATATCTTTATAATCAGCCTCTTGGCTGGGAACAATATTGATTAAAAGAATAAAAAAATTAAATAGGTATTTTATCGATTTTGCATGATTTGAAATAATCTAAAGCTACATGAAAGTCGCGTACTATTATTAGATGTGATTCGAGATGTTGCTGTCTTAGTTGTCCATGTGAATGTCAGTGCGTGCTCGACAACGCAGTGATGGCCCCCCATCGTGGGGTATCGCTCAATTATCGTAAATAATGCTCGCACACCGAAGATATATGGTCGTCCGCGGCGGTAGCCAATGAACCCTCTAACCTGTTTCCATCGAGGCACAATCTCTCTTCCACCTCCTGCGATAGAGCATGAAATTCCTGGCACATAAGATTATTTAGAGCTCTTACGGAATTAAATGCGGTTAAATGAATATTATCTTTGTGTAGCCATTTTTCACAATGCTCAGGGCCTCATTTATGTCGTGTCAAGTGTGTTTCCAATACGTGTAGTGCTTGCTGACAGGGTACCTGTTGTTATGAAATTTAAAAAAAGATGCATAAAAATGAAGTAATTTTTTACATTATTATGTAATATTCCATTTTCAATGTAGGTTTCCAACATCTATTCGTATAATAAAACCGTAAGCGTACCTCCTTGCCTGTACATTAAATATTTCTTTATAATCAACAATTTACACATGCTGTTAGTACCGAGTTGTGTAAACGAAGCGGAGAGTTGTGAAACGGCTTTGAACGCGGAATAAGAGTTTATTCAAAAACAAATAAAGGTTAGTTAACTGAAATAAAACTCCCGAAATCTACGTAGTGCGCTTTTCATCATAAAACAAAAAAAAATACTGAACATGTCAATATGTCATCTAATTTGTATTTTAACGTTATGATAAGTAGATACGTTGAAAATACACATGCTGTCTCCTAACAGAACGGATACATTAGCAAACTGATATATCGGACATCACGAGGCACGACAAGACCAAGCCCGTATGCAAATAGCTCCCAATGAATCACAGGGGCGTGTAACTCTGATTGACATTGATGGTAGCGTCATTCAGGTGTCTGAAGCCATTTGTACGGGCGGTCGCTCCATCACTCCACGTCAAATACTTATTCAGACCTGCTATTGGCTCGATCTCTTTAACACAATGCGATGCTAATTTAAACATTATGTACATGAGACGTTCAATGTGATGTAATCAACTTGATTACTCATAGTTTAACATGTACATAATATTATTTTAGTGCCTTTTTAAGCTACCGAGATCTTACACATAGATTATAATAGATTTACTTTTGATACTTAATCACAGTTTTTTTATTCTAGGCACTTGTCTATTTACACGAAAACAAAGTGATACACCGTAACATACGATGCAGTAATATACTAATAAAAAGTAACGGAGAAATTAAAATATGTGACTTCGCACTGGCATGCCGACTAAGTGATTCCATGGAAAAGACAAAGACTAATATTGGATCACCAAGCTGGATGGCTCCGGAAATAATTATTGGCGGAGAAGGTTACGGAATTAGAGTTGACACCTGGGCAATTGGAATAAGCACTATAGAAATGGTTGATGGTAAAGCTCCATTCGAAGATATGCACCCAATGGGAGCGCTATTCCAAATTGTACGGAATCCGCCACCAAGCTTGGCAAAACCATCAATGTCTTCCAACGACATAAACGATTTTATTACAGAGTAAGTATTGATAATCTTAATACCTAAAATAACGGACGTAATATTTTAATGTGACTTATATTTTTAGGTGCTTGGAAAAAAATCCAGAGCATCGTCCCTTCGTAATGGAGCTAGAAGAACATCCTTTTATACAATCAGTTCCAGAAAATGATTTCCATGTACGTTATGTACTTACGTATTATTTTAGTAATTTAAATCATAGTCGATTAAAACTGTAACTTTTTTTATTCTTCTCATCACAGTTATCTACTGAAATAAAAATGCTATTCAACGACATGCAAGAAAAAGAGCTACCGCCCAGACGAGCGGAACGCATTATTAAAGATGGGTTACTTTATACTCAAGGACGACCTGAATCTGAAACAATGCAAGTAGAAGATCTGGCAGCTTTAGATTATTTAACAGAAGACAATGTCCTCACAGAACTTCACACAAAGTTAGAAAAAGGGTCGTTTGCATCCTTTATTGGAGATATATTGTTAATATTAAATCCTAATCAATCTGACGATATTTACAATGAACATGTAAGTGTTCTAATGTAATACTGAGATATATTTATTTAAAAAGAGTATCTATTAGAGTTTTACGTAACATATGATTTACTTTTCGCTTTGTTTGATAATAATATTATGTATTTTTCAGTATCACAAAAAATATGAATGCAAATCTAGATCAGACAACGAACCACATATTTTTGCGGTTGCGGATAGTGCCTTTCAAAACGCTCTTCACCACAATGAACAGCAATATATTTTATTTTCTGGTGAATGCAAGTCTGGGAAAACAACAAACGTAATGCATGCACTTTCTCACCTCGCATATTTAGGTGCAATGAAAAATAATACAGGAGAAAGGATTCAAAATGCAGCAACTGTAATTAATGCTTGTATAAGTGGAGCAACTCCAATAAACGCAAATTCTACAAGAGCAATTACTAATATACAAGTGACGTATGGAAGTTCTGGTAAATTAAGTGGTGCCATATTTTGGCTGTATCAACTTGAGAAATGGCGTGTGTCTTCAACAGACATGTAGGATTAGTTACTTTAAAGTAATAATTGCTTGTACTTAATAATAGATATATTTTTAACTATGTCATAAAAATTTCAGGGCACACGCAAATTTTAATATCATGTACTATTTTTACGATGCGAAAGAGGCAGAAGATAAATTAGAAGAACTGTGTTTAGAAAAATATCGCAAACATAGGTATTTGAGAATCTTAGACGAATCAATAAGAATTACGCCTGGTGCACGCGAACACGCGAAGGATAATGTTAAACAATATAACAATATTATTGAATACCTCAAACAATTAGATTGGCAGGAAGAAGAAATCAAATTTTTTGAAACTGTTCTGGCTGCTATTTTAGTTCTGGGAAATGTTAGATTTAGAGATGGTAAGAACGGGTCCGCGGAAATAGAAAATCCAGAAGAAGCCAAGAAAGTTGCTAAATTGCTAGCTCTAGA
This sequence comes from Leptidea sinapis, assembly GCF_905404315.1. Lineage (NCBI taxonomy): Eukaryota > Metazoa > Arthropoda > Insecta > Lepidoptera > Pieridae > Leptidea > Leptidea sinapis. The sequence goes on from NC_066268.1 coordinate 15,449,735, forward strand.
TGAAACCAAGTTTATGTGGGCATTACTTAACTATTGCCTTATAGAAAATGGATCTGCAGTCAAAAGAAAACACTGCACTGATGATGCTAGGGATGCACGAGATACATTAGCAAGTACGTTGTATAGAAGATTTGTTGACTGGGTAGTGAATGTAATCAACTCTAAATTGGCATTCATGAGATCCGTCTTGTAAGTTTCTTATTTATGATTATTTTATATTTAATTTATTGGTGGCGGCGGCGCAGCTGCTCCAACGGTCCTGAATCTGGTATTCCAGGTGAACGTCACTGGCGATCGCAAGCTTGCAAAGTTTATATGAAGACACTAGTATTGAACGTCAACACTAGACTTGATGACCACTGGTTATCACTCAGGGTAAACACGGTTTACATATGTAATGCTATCAACCACGCCCGAGCAAAGATCAATTGTCTCTGTCCGCTTGTCAACCCAAGCGCGACTTTTGTTCGGATAGTGGAGCGTACGTGCTCCAACTACCCTCATGATTCCTAATAAAATCAGCAAGTACCGTACAAGTGCTAAATAATTTAAATTTTAAATTATTCTTTTTCAGCGGTGATAAATACTCTGTAAGTCTTATAGACTTGTTTGGTTTCGAGTGTTATCATAGAAATCGATTAGAACAACTAATTGTTAACACAACAAATGAACAGCTGCAATTTCTTTACAATCAAAAAATTTTTGCCTGGGAAATGCAGGAAGAAGAAGAAGAAGAGATTCCAGTAATACCTTTACACTATTATGATAATAAAGGTAGTGTGGACCAACTTATGGCGCGCCCTGCAGGGATATTTTATGTATTGGACGAAGCAAGCCGTACTGGAAGTGGGCTCGAATTTATTATGTGTAAGGCTCTGTTTAAAAATTTAATAAATGAATACTCCTCTTCATATTATATTAATTTTACAACATTCATTTCAGCCACTATCAAATCAAATTGTAAAGGACCATACGTCAAGCTAGCAGGTAGCCACGAATTCAGTGTGGCTCACTACACCGGAAAAGTAAACTATGATGCTAGAGAAATGGCAGATAAAAATAAAGATTTCTTGCCTCCTGAAATGATAGAAACAATGAGAGCGTCGGAAAATAGTACAGTACAGGAACTATTCAAAAATAGACTTACAATAACCGGTAATCTCACGATAGCTGTTGATTCATCGAAATCAGCGAGTGGGTTAAAGTCACAAAAAGACGCGGAAAATACTAAGGCACAGGTAAATTTAAAAGACGCTTCAATTACTTTAATTGATTAAAAGTTAATACTTGTGCATATTATTTAAGTATATTTTGCAACCTGATGATTACAGAAATTCAACACCATTTCAAAAGGCCAATATTCACAAGTACGACGCATGAGAACAGCGGCGGCCACGTATAGAGCTACAAGCCTTGAACTCCTAAAAGAACTGTCAGCCAGTGGTGGCATATATTTCGTAAGATGTATCAGAACGGATCTGAATGATAATCCTCGAGGATTTCAACCAGAAGTTGTGAAGCAACAATTGAGGGCGATGGCAGTTTTGGATACAGCTAAAGCTCGCCAATGTGGATTTTCTTATAGAATTCCGTTTGCTGAATTCATTAAACGGTAAACCACTAATAACATTTTACACGTAGATCTATACAAACTGCTAACACGTATCTGTTGTCTGCTTATAGATATCGATTCCTCGCCTTCGACTTTGACGAGAACGTGGAAGAAACGAAAGACAACTGCAGATTGTTATTGATAAGACTTAAGATGGAAGGTTGGGAATTAGGAAAAACGAAAGTCTTTCTCAAATACTATAATGAAGAGTTCTTATCTAGGTAAGACTTAAATATCGAATAATTAAAATATCGGATAATTTAATCGACTTAAAAAATCGAACATTCAGACATGGAAAATACTGCATTGTTGCCTTCGGAGATCGAAAAGACAAACACAATTACAAAATCGTGATACCATATCAAGAATCCTTTATTATCCTACATTTCACGAAATATATCTTTCAGGTTATACGAAACACAAGTAAAAAAAATTGTCAAAGTACAAAGCATGATGCGAGCATTTTTGGGTAAACGTAAAGCTGCACAGAGCAAGTCTAAAGCTCAGCATAGTAAGTTCTTAAAGTACAGCGTACGTTGATTTATAATATTAATAATTGTAATGATTTACAACAATAAATACCTTCCAGTTAAAGAGCTGAAAAAACAGAAATCAGCGAATATGAATGAAGATGATGCTGCACTGGTGATTCAAAAAGGTACCTAACCAATACATAGACTTTTAAAAACACCTAAAAATATGTTAAAATCGTTTGCCACAATCTCAATCGAGACGTAATAAAAGGAAGAGGGTTGATTTATGCAGTTTTTGTAAAAATATTCTACGAAAATGAATCTGCACCTGTTTATTTATATTAACCAATGGCGTTCTATACATATGGACATATTATTCGCAGTCTGATAACGGAACGGCAAAAGTGTGCTTAAAGACAATCTAAGCACACTTTTCTCCTTAGTCGCGTGTCAATCAACAAGCCTAAGAGTGCAATAAAAAGTGCTTAAATAATATATTAACGACTCAAAGAAAGATGGTGTGACTTATCATCGGTAAGAGTATTTTATATATATAATATCGATATGCAAAAAGCGTAAGTAATTTAATAAAAACGAATATTTTTTCATTAAATATGGTACAATTATTGACAAGTCTCTAGACAAGACCCGCTTGTCAGAATGGAACACAGTCAGAAATGAAAACAATAGAGTTGCTCTTGTTAACCAACTTCAAAAAAGGAGGAGGTTCTCAATTCGTCGGTATATAAAACTTGGCGCCAGTTGGTTGCAAGAGAGAGATGTGAAGAAATTTACAAACCAAATAAGCATATTTATATTTCACCACTAAAGTATTTAAGTTTTTTGAATTTAACCACATTTAAAATTTGACAAAACATGTCATACAAATATATTTTGATGTCCGCTTACACTGCCTAATATACCTAACTGCTACTCCACTGATGTCACTGTCCAAATCGGGTTCTAAATTCAAAATACGCGGCTGAAACTGAAATAGTGTTTACATTGCTGCCTATACACCAATAATATTTTAAACAACTGGAGTAAATGCAGAAATGTATAAATATGGAAGTCGAAGAAGGTAAGGAAGCTTGTTATGGTGTCATTGGTGGCATGTGCCATATTTCGGCTTTGATTTTGTATGAGGTGCATTGTCTATATGTATAGAACGTCATTGATTTTAACTATCCAATTTTGTTTAAGTGACTTTTGCGAGGGCTTGTATATTGAATAATCGCGGTTTGGGGGTTTAGATAGAAGGGATTGCGACATCCTTAGAGTTAAAGAAACATTTGACTATTTAGGTTTAAAAACCTCTACGATATATATCATATAAAATATTGACACTTTTTCATATTATCAGCTTACAGAGGACACGTCGTACGAAAAACATATGGACCTGTTGTAAACAAAACAGGTGACATCGATCCGTCGACGTCGGTTTTTCTGAAGCGCTTTGCGAGAAAATGGAAGAGTAAATCGCTTTTCCAAGTCCTACTTCAATACCGTGCTTTTCGTTATCAAGATCTAGTTCATTTCTCGCAGCAGGTAAGTGTGATTTCTATCTTGCCCACTATTTATCTCAAACAGTTCTACCAAACGACACATTTTCTATGTAGATACTCACTCTTTCGGCAGTTTTTTCCTTTTACTATTTTACAGGATTCCCTAAGTCTTTTATTGGGGTGAGCTGGTAGGTTCTTAGCTACAGTTTGACCGCGCTGTTTTAAAGCGATATGAATTTTAAGAAAGAAAAAATCTATAATTGTTTTTCCTGAAAAAATCGGGTTACACCACTAGTTCGATTTCTTGACCCCTGGTGTTACGGGTGTCAATCGGCGGTTACTTCAGCACTTTCCATCACGTGAGCCCTATGCCCCTTCAACAAAATTGATTTCTCACTATATAAATGATTTTACAATGAAAATACCGACTTCAAACGTGCGTTTACTTCGAAACAAAATATTTAAGTTATTTTATTTGTGTTATTGCTGTAATTAACCCAAGCTATAAAAATACCAAATTTCAGATTCATATTTATAATCAAGCATTTATGGAACTGCAATCAAACAGTAGCACACCAGTTCTATTGGACCGAGTAAAACCTCAAGTCAAACTCGACTTCCTTGGGGGAGGGAAACCAACAGTTTGGAAATTACCATTCCGCTTGGACGAAATCCAGTTTTATGACACGGCACATATGTGTGATCCCAACGTTAAGAGCACGTATGTAGAAATTACTTACCAGCGTATATTTTTGCACATTCACAATCCATGCACTTTGATATTTCATCATACATATTTTACACAATCACCAGAGTCTTTGAGGTAAGCTGCGACGAATACAAATCTATAAATAGTTTTAAAATACGTCGCAGTATGCCTCATTCTGGTTCTAACCAACTGGTTTCTCATTATAGCGACACATTTGCCAGTCCTAACGATTCAGACCACGAGCAGTGGGACGAACCTTTCAAACATCGGTTTAGTTCGGCAGGCTCGAACACCAGAACGAAGAGCACACAGACGCTCCTTACCGTGCCCTTCTGCAGAGATCCCACCCAGCCCATGCCGAAATTGCCCGATGAACGAACGGAGTACACTCCGAACAGGCCAGTTGTTTATAAAAAGAAAGCTGTTTCGTCGCCGCAAAAGTTTTACCAACCGCCGACGCCGTGGGCGACTCATGTTGACGATACAGATGTCAGTGTCCCGCTACGGCGTGCCAGCCTCTACGGCACGGACGGTTCAGAACCCTGTGACCCCATTCGCGAGCTTCAAGCACTCGCGAAATCAACCGGGGACTTAAACGAAGAGGACGATCCTCCGTTCAACTTTCAAGCTATGCTGAAAAAAACGCCGAAGAATAGAGCGTCTATGAAGAGATATGGGGGCGGCGGGGAAAATGATATGCTGGAGAGGAAACAGGCTCCGCCAAAGCGACTTATATCTCCCATGGGACCCGGATCAAACAAACAAGGCTACGGCGGCTCTGCGCCTACATCACCTATGTCGCCTACTTACACATACGATGACCCTCTGTCCAGAAGAAATAAGAACTTCGTCGACAACAGAGACGACAACCAAACAGTTCAAATAGCTCCTGGCATATCCGTTGAGGGTACTGTAACTGACTTGTAAGCAAATAAAAAAAATATGATCGTAAAAAATATATTTATTCTCAATGGTTTTAAAATAGAAAAATATCATGGCATACTATCTATGACAATGTTAAAGCCACAGTTACACTTACAACCAGTCGTAAGTTACTTTTTAATGGTTATAAATATTCATTAGTATCTGGTAGAAATATAGTATGATGTATGTTGTAGTAAATGATGAAGTACCTACATATTAATAATACAAAAATATAAAATATATCTTAGCATACTTATAAAATAACTTAACTTATCATTGCTTTGGTAACTTATTATTTAGATAATTAAAGTTAAATAACTTTGTATCGAAGCTTGAATTGGTTCTTTCATCTTGACATTTCCTTAAAAGCATTCTGACAAAGCCATTAGTGTTTCTGATTGTATTAAAAATTGTAGGCTATATGAAAACATGGATTCGTTATTTAAGGTCAATAATTAATCGTCATAAAATTTCATTTATAATGTGAATTGTCAAATGCTATTTACGAGAATCTTAAACAATTACATATTGGGAATGATAATATATTATATATATATATTATTTATACATTTGAGGTCAATCATATTATTACAATATTTTAAAATAATAATGTACTATTTTATTAGCTCTTTGATTTGTACGAGTTGATATGTTTTAGGATGTGCCAGTTTCATAGAATGACTTATTTAATTTAAGTACCTATATGTATTGATTCCTTGTAATAATACGTATTCTGTGAATTATATTCATAAATAAAGTGTATATTTTCAATTATTTATAAAACCTCCCGGAAAAATATTTTCAAAATAATTTTCGATCCTTACTTGTGCAATAAATGTGAATGCGATTTCCTTTATTTGTTACCAGAGTATTCCCTGTGGGCGCGATATAAACTAATATCAAGTCCAAGTAGGGCCGCCACCGGCCATGTGCGAGTTGAAATTGAGTGGAGAGAGTTCCGTACAATGACAAAATATGTTTTTCAAAATTCAATTGTTGTATGTTTTACAATAGGTACTCTTACTGAATAGGTTATATAGGTGTTCCTGAAATCTATAAGCAATGAACTAAATATTTTTTTAAATTTTAGGCTCAGTATTGTCGGAATTTTTGTCTTCTTTCAATAATAATGAATAAAATCAAAACTATTGATTATTTTAAATAATATGAATACAAGTATTCATAGGTATTTTCTGCATTTCCACGTGAAACTAACATTATGTACTTCTTCGCTTCTACGTAAATAATTAATCCAAAATTTTGTGAAGCTCAATGTATATCACATCAAAAATATATATTTAAAAAAAAGAAGACATATTATAGAGCTTTTAGGTTATTTAATAGATAATTAAAACATTTCCTGTTAGTTGGATCAGTAAGACATAGCTTTTTCCTATTCTTTAGACAACCTATATACATAAATAAGACATTAAAAATAGCTCTAAATATAGCACAGCATGGTATAACATACAATAATGTTTGTAAGTCAGAAAGAGCGCGCGATATTGGGAATACTCCTCTCCCATTTAATGACTGGCTTAGTATACGATAAATGTATTGCAATTTTGTAGGTATATTTTTCATTGCCTATTTAACTTATTTTATTCCGTATTTATTGCTCGAGTTGTAATATAGTGTTATTTAAATACATTAAAAATTAATATGTTACTATAACTTCTATTTTTTTTTATTTAAAATTCAATTGGCCGTATTCTTAATATATAACTATACCGACTCATCAAAAGCTCTCTCGATATATAAATAATGACTAAGATAATTATGCTTACACTTAAAACTTATATTTAATACTTATAACTATGTCACACGTGTTTACATGATGTGGTTGATAATTGACTCATATATAAATTACAAATAGTATACAAAAAACTTGTAAAAATTTATAAAAATCTTAAGCTCTGTAAATATCAGTCAATATGAAGTTTATTAGAAAAAAATATTTTGAATAAGGTAAGGACAGATATCGACAGCAATTACACAAACTAAATTTATAAATAAGATTTATTAACAGAAGTGAGGGTTATCACTAGAGACCGTATTATATGCTACAAAAAATGGCCAAAGTATGCAAGTAATATAGCTAAAATATGCATGAAAATCCATAAAAAGGTCCAAAATATGCATACAATTAAACAGAAAAAAATAAAAAGTCATATTTTAAAATATTTTATTTTATAAAGGCTTGTACTGAAACTCATATTTGTGAAAAAAAACTATAAGAAGATATACCTACTTACCTAGGCAACAATGAAATTTTAGATTTACCTTTAAAAATATGTACTACTGAGTACTGTTCTAAATGTTCTGTAGACAAATTGTGTATACGATCGCTTAATTAATTTTTGTAAGCGGAATAGGAGCGTTCTACGTCTACTGAGGTTACTGGGCAGAAATTAAATTTGGGTGCAATGTTTGGGGCTTACTATGAAAAGCATCGATCGATGAGCGAGATCAAACGTAAATATGCATAATTATTTCTTTTTTTCTAAAATATGCAACTACCGCTGAAAAGGTACTAAATATGCAAAAGCATATGCAATATGTATTTGCATATAATCCGGTCTCTAGTTATCACTTTAAAATAACAAATTGTTTAGATTTGAAAGAGCGACATCTCAAGTCAATATCATAATATGCAAATATTGGGTTTGAGCAGGTTATCAACTGTAAAGTAGATCCTGTAGATGAGCCACAACCTGAGAGTTGCACAAGACATCAAGATTTATGATCGTTACGTCACTCGAACCGTTTCCTCAATGCGAGAGGTTGCGGGTTCGAGTCCCACAACGTTCATAAATTTAATTTGTGTAACCCAGAAGTAGGGGTTATTACTTTAAAAAATAACAAACAAAGCAATTACTACAGTAGATCATTCAAAATTTCATGGTGGTCATGGCATTCATTCAAAGATAATACATTACCTGGTGAATCTTAATAATATTGTAAAACGTTAAAATTAATATATTAGAAAACACTTAAAACATACACTGACTTGTCTGGGGTGAGATCAAAATTAATATTAACTTACAGTTAAGTAATGATGGATTCGGGCGTTTTTAAAAAAAAAGGTAATTAGTAGATAGTACATATCATATTCTTAGTTTTTTCTGAAAATTATTCACTGAAGTATCATATAATTATGTAACTACTTACAGTTTATACAGAGTGGATAATATATTACTTGATATTAAAAAACTGTACCCTGTAGTGAACCATAACAAACATCTGTATGATATGCGGACAGACTGGAGTGTGAGCCCAAGCTTTAGGTGAGACCGGCAAAATTTAAATCTTTGTAACTCCAAGAAGACACAAGTTTGTGCGTTCACCGCTAAGAAGTCTCCCTTTGTCGTATCCCCTCGATTCAAGATCACTCTCTAACTTCCACAGCTAGCACTTCGTCGTTATATCGAGCCACGTCAGTTCCGTGGTCACTTGGAAGAGAAAGCCAAACTGGCCTCTGAAAGCGTCTTGGTGTACTCAGTAGGGCAATACAGTACTTCACTTCAAGCCTCCGCTTGCAATGGTGGAAATTCAGCCTCATATGGAGCACTGTTTCCACCTCTGGGCGGGCGCTAACCAGTACCAGCTTCGTCCATTTGAGGCATCCAACGAAGAGCGATAAATGTTTCCTTGTAACTTCTACCGCATTCATCACTGTGTGCTCAGAGGGAATGCAGAACATGCAGAATCGCTCAAAGTATACAGAATACAAAATGCATACTATTGAAAATTGAATTAGCCCTGCATTTAGAGGGCCATGGAAAGTTACTGCTGTTTCTGAGTTGAAATTTATATTCCTGTTGATTATTTTAATATATTTAAGTCCAGAAAATTTTCACACTATCCACTCTGTAAAATTCTGTTACTCCGATATGCTTTGAAAATGTTTGTTTTACACAAGAAAAATCATTTCATAATAGATACACTTACTTTTAAATGATTTTTACGGTGTCAAAATTGTTGTAATAATAAGTTTTATCACAAGGTTTCTCATAATTACTATCAAAAATATTAATATTGCTTCTTCATATCAAATATAGATTTAGTATGTCTTAAACTATAAGAAACCGCAATTTCTTTGAACACGCTTATTATAAGAATATAAAATAGTTTTTGTAAGTGAAAATATAAAATTATGTTTATTTTGGCAATCACAGCGATGTTATTCATAGACCAGATTACTCTCACTTATTTAAGACACACAATACACAAAAGCTTAAGTATAAACTTCTTACGAGTTCTAATACTAATATTACTTATTACATTGCCAAAAACAATGATAGAATATATAGAAGACTTTGTTTATTATAAATGTTATCTTTAGAATATGTATCACAATCTTCCAGTTAAATTTTAAGTGCTTCTGTCTATAATTTATCATGTAGCATCATCATATTCGAGATATTGGCCTACCATTATTACATATTACATATTTTTGCTTAAAGTTTATTGAAAATTTTATAATGATTAGTTTCAGACACCCTGTTTCACTAGTGTCAATGAATAATACTTTTACGGGCATCCACTTTATAACCCAGACTTCTAATACTAAAAGATTTCGTAAAAAATCGTTGGCTGTAGTGAATATAAGATCTATGTTACTAATAAATAACTAAAATAAGTAGAAGGTTTCTACGGGTTATAAGGTCAGTGTTACTGATATTACAGGATAATCAGTACAACCAATTTAATTAGGGGCAATATAAAACAATATTTTTATTTATACATTATCATCAATGCGGTAAACTTGAAAAAACAAATTTGTAATTGTAAATGAAAATGTCATCTAATTTATCATGCCAAATAAGTCGGTAACTTGATATAGTCATCATTTCCGCCAACTAAAGGCATTAAAATAATGAGCATAACCAGCATTTCAATTTAAAAAAATTTACTTAATTGTTTTTAGGACTTGTTTATTATCACCCCGTTTGCGATAATATACCCCATATTTACCCCATAAGTGAATTGCATAAAGTGGTTGTCAACAAAGCAATTGTCAAATTCCAAATCATGTCAATTTCACAAAAAAAAAATAACTCACTCACTCAATTTCTCACTCACAGTGCCACTCGCATCAATTCCGACTTGCCCCAATAACTGTGCCACACTTGGTTCATTTAGAGTTAGTACCGCATGTGCTTCGACCATTACTACCAGTGAGTTTCTTGCCTCTTCATGCGGCACTCCATGCGTCTTGGTAGCATGCGAGTACCACGCGCCAGTCGATGATAGTACTGTGACGCACCATTTGCATGATAATCTGGAAATTTACATTAAAAACCACAATCAAGTCACAAATTATAGAAATAATTACCTAAATAATATAAATACAATAAAATCGTGCCAATCTTGGAGTTCTGCTATAGGTACAATAGGTTGGCGGAAAAGTCATTTCGCATGTTGAATGTATAAACTTGTAATAAAATCCCTTTGGCTTTTTCACAAAGTAGCACAAATTAGTTAACGCGTTTTTAGCCCGGCAATTTTGTTGTCAAAGATGCACTTCACCCTGTTCTTCCTGATGCTGTTTTTTTATGAAAATAAGGGACGAGACGAGCAGGACGTTCAGCTGTTCCATGCTCCCTGCCCATTACAATGCAGTGCCGCTCAGGATTATTGAAAAACCGAAAAATTCTGAGCGGCACTACAGCTGTGCTCGTCACCTTGAGACATAAGTTGTATAGGTCATTTGCCTAGTAATTTCACTAGCTACGGCACCCTTCACCGAAACACAGTAATGCTTATACATTACTGCTTCGCGGCAGAAATAGGCGCCGTTTTGGTACCCATAAGCTGGCAAGGGAAGCCTCCCTTGTTGTTCTCCCACAGATGCTGGCTAAAGATCGGCATAGCAGTAGTTACTTTGAAAAAAGCTAGGTAAGTTGTTGTTCTATACTAGGTATGTCAACAAAATTGAATCATGGCATACAATCTGCAATGTGGGCCATGAATCAATTTTGTCGATGGTTTGCATAAAAAAGGTGGTTTTTTGGGTGCCCCACGAGCTCACTGAAAGAAACCTAATGATCCCTGTACTATTTTGCGATTCTTTACACCAACCATTTGTTTCGACCGAAAATATTGATAAATGGTGATGTAAAATGGATCGCGAATGACAAGAACGCCTGAAAAACTAGTTTAAATGTTGGCCACCTTCACAGACTGCAGTAAGACACGTAACTCGCAATAAGGTCATGTAGATGGTGGAATTGAAAAGGCATAGTTATTTATAGGTTTTACAACCCGGCAAAACCATCTATTTGGATCTATACTGCCAACAAGTGAGGGTTTGCTTTGAGTTAATATTAAAATAGCAATAGCAAGGGTGTGGTCTTTCATCATGATAGCACTAGACCACAGACAACTCTAGCCAGTCAGCAAAAATTAAAAAAGTTTAACTGTTTAGTTAAGTTTTACTGTTAACCTGACATTGCAAGATTTTTGGTCTCTTCTGAATTATTTAGGCAGTGTCAGGTTAACATCAAGAGAGGGCTAAACTACTTGTTGTGTTTTTATTGTCAATCAAAATATCAGGATCATGCCACTACCAAGACAACAAGATGACAAAAAGTCATATGTTCTAATTAATGTAAGTAAACTTTGATAAAAATGTCAGTTGTCATATAAATTGTGAAGAAACTTTTCCCATAACATTGTTTATTATGTACACATGCCATTTGGTATTGATACAAACTCCAGCAAAACATATGCATCTATCCCAAACAGCTGATAGCATAATTAATCGTTACCAAATATTCACTGATAATTATATATTAAATAATTGCTGAAAAAAATGATATGAATTGACAAATATTTTTCGAACTTTCTATAAGAACAGCCATAAAAACTTTGTGTAATGTTAATGGCAGAGGGTAGTTTTTAATTTCTCAAGTAACAAACACACATGGTGGAGGGCACCACTATTTGTACATACCTGGTATTCACATGCCTAGATTTAACATGTCTTCTCCTGTAGCCCCAACTGTTGTATACTCTCGGACAAAAAGGACATGGAAATGACGGATTTGCATAGCAGGCACCTGATTTATCTGAAACATATTATATTTATTTATTTATGATTCCTTACAGCTAACAAAATGAAAAGAGTATATTAAAAATAATACAGAATAGATACGCCAATTAAAAGGAATACTATTAACAGGACAATAAGTATGTGACAAAGTAGTTTAAGACAAAAACGAAAAATACTAGAAAAACTTAGTTACAAGAAAATTAAATAGAAAGAAAAGAAGAAATCATATCCGTATTGTGTAACTGAAACGGTGAGTAGGTTGTGTGGTGTGAGTGAATATGAGTAGTGTGAGTGAATATGAGTAGTGTGAGTGAATATGAGTAGTGTGAGTGAATGTGAGTAGTGCGAGTGAATGTGAGTGTTCAAATATGAGTGAGTGTGCGTGATATAATTATGTTTATGATCAATTCAATATTTTTAAGGGAACAAGGGAAGCAATTTCAATGATATCACACTATGACCCTTCACACCAGAAAGCAAGAGTAGACTGGAATAGGTATATTTACTGTACTGTCTTGGACTGAGGACCATATTACCGGTGTAATCTATTATTAAGTCTATTGTTATCACCGTCTTTGTAAATTTGCTTAAAAGGGGGCACCAATATCTCCGACCAAGGATTACATATTAAGACAGCTTCTGGAATATGGATTCAACACAATTGCACATAAAAATAGTTTTTTTCTTGAGTCTTTATTGATTCTTTTAATTTTCTTTGTCTTAGAAATGTAAGTAACAACGTAAGTCTAAGACAATACATAAAATTAACTAAATAATCAACTTAAAATTATTTGACAACACTAACCTTTTACAATAGCCTCATTTGTCATTAATTTTAAGTTCTCCGTTGTAATATTCAATGACTCCACCAGTGTTCCACTCTGTAATACTGTTTCTACCTCCTTATCAATTTCCACTTCTTTGTCACAGTCAGAACTAATCTTCTCACAGACATTGTTCAAACATGGTTGAGTACTGCTAACTTCATTTATCCCCTTCTTTGTGGATTCATTGGTAGTGCTCTTATTTGGTAAATCTAGATTTATGCGATACCTCTTGTCACTTTCATCAAGGACTGCAATATCTGTGTCATTTGTATTATCACCAGAATAGTCGGTAAGCGGCGAGTCAATTGGTTCAACTTTTGGCAGAACGTTCTGTAGAATAAAGGACCATGTTTTTAAACATGAGTGGAAGTAATGTTTTATTTTTATGATTAAAATTAAAAAGGCGAGCAGTAATTACCACAACCCAACCTCTAACTCAATACCAATTTATACATTGACAAGAGACTCTTGTAAATGTATAAATTCTGATAAATATACAAACACTTTTGAAAGCAATGTTGTATTCAAACATTGCAGATATTCCTTCCAAAGATTGGTTGTATGTGTGGAGCTGGAGTTTGGAGAAAAAGATGTTGTGAAATAGCCCATAGGATACTGATGATATATGAAATGTGATAGAATATTCACAATGATAATCTCATGCCAAGAATTTAGTTGTTTATAGAATACACTGGATTTCCAACAATTTAAACGGCTTTCTAAGTTCCATTACAGTATTTAATCTAATGGTTTTCAAAATATTTTTTATAAGAAAAAAGGTGGCAAGACTAGCCCGATGTATCTGACTGTAAGTGATACATCCAGCTCATTATAATGGCACATGTGCAGCCTCAAATAATACTTGAAAAAATCAAATTTGAGTGGCACTGTGATTTTCCTTGTTATTGTGAGACATAGGCTGTTTAGTCTCATTAGCCCCATAAATTTTAGTAAGTCCTTCGAATGAAAACAATAATGATTGCACTCAGTAGAGTACCATAACCAGTAGGTTGATGGTACAAAAGGGTGTTCCTGTGGTAGCCCATCTAGCCCTTATCCTACAGAAAGAAGCCTCCAATTGGTAGAAATTTATTTTATTAATAGGTTTTTTAACTTACACAGTTTTTCAAAACATCTGAACTGACATTATTTAGTGGCTCCAACTTTTTCTTTACTTTACTATTGCTATCCTCATAGTTACTTTTCTTACGCTTTTTGGTATGTGACCCTAAAATAGGTGATGCTTTCTGAAAAATTTATAGATGTTTCAGTAATAAATAAGTTAATATATATATAACACAAAAGACTCCAAGTTATTTAATAAATATTAAAGCTAATTGGAAAATGTGCAAATGATTTAAGTACATAAGTATTCAATTATGACTGTTTATCAAAATGACAAAGGACTTTTTAATATAATATGAATAATAAATAAGAGTAAAATGCTTCACATATTCAACATCACACAGAAAAGATGAAGATTAAGTACCTCTATTAAAAAGAGAACGTGAAATGACAACATATCAGGTACCTACATCAGGAATCCATTATTTATATAATATTATTACAATTATTTATGGTATAATAAAGGTAATCAACACCATAATAAATCATAAAGCACTATAGAGAATGTAAATGTTATGTGTAAAAGTAGATACTTACCTCATCATCTTGATTTATCTCACTACCTGTAGAAAGCCCAGATATTCTAAGAGCTTCTGCTGTTTTTAACAAGACAGGTAAGAACTCTTCAGTCACATTTACCTCCCCATTGTACATAAAAGTTAAGAGTGTGCGCAAGGAACTTGTGTTAATGTCGTGGAGAACTATAATTGGATCCTTGTGGGGGTTTTGCTGAAAAAACGAGTAGGCGTAAGTCGATCAATTGCTAGCTTAATATTTGCTAATACTATCACAATACTTTAATACACAATTAACAGAAATCATACCTGAAAAATAGTTCTAAACACTGCACTATTGGCCGAGAGAATAACTTTATGAGCTTTAAAGCTATGTCCCTCTGAAACTAAAGTTACATCTGATAATCCCTCGTCTTTAAACAATTCCTTAACGTTGTGTAATATATTATTTTGATAGCCATTCCACTTAAGACTTATTTCTTGGTTCGCCATAATACCGCATACGAAATTATATAAAATAAATAAATAATTGAATAGAAAAATTATGAATATTTGAGACGCTAGGTTGTTTGATTACACTTCTTTGTTTGACTTTGACAGAGTTTGACATTGACATAGATGTCAGAACACATAGTTCAAGATTCGTATATAGTTGTGTCTAAAGATACTAAAAAAAATTGAATTTGAATTTGCGCAAATCATTACTTGGTTGTTAGTTATTATTATTGGTTGCTAGGATAAAAAAAGTGTTAAACTATTTCCATGAGCCCCAAAATACTTTACTGCAAAAAATCCCGAACCTAACTTTACCTATCTTTTAAACCTATCTTTTCATTTCTTATGGTTCAGATAAACTATTTTCTACGGTGCTAATTTGGTCATAAATTAAAAAAAGCAAACAATGGAAGAAAAAATAAGCTATTAGCAAAGACTGAACGTAGTGGTTTAATTCATTCTCTCTTCTCAATGACGTATGTTTGTTTAAAATATAACGTCATTGGCATTTAAAATATAAGGTCATCTTCAAATAAAAAATGTGTAGATCGTATAGAATCTTAATAGAAATAAATATTTCATTAATTAATCATTTTGTTTTATTACCTTCAAAAAGCTTGTTTCATAATTTTTAAAAATTGTTATTTAATTATAGTATTTCAGCTATACATTTCAGTGACTGAAAGAGCTGTCAGTACAATCACTGATTATTTTTATAAGGCTCAACGGAATTTATAAAACTACCATGGATATACCACAACCTTAGATTATATACATGTCTAGATGGACACAGGCACGCATCGAAAATTGTGGCGTCAATTGTTGATGCCAAGCTTGCTCTGGCCCGTTCAGTGCAAATCTTGACCTCGCTGTGTGGGCACATTAATAAATAACAAAAAAAAACTAAAATGGCCAGTGGCGCGATTAAAGTGTGCCCAAGACTATTGGGGGTCTATTAAAATATGATGGAACAGTAATCTAACCACGGTAAGTATGCATTATTAATAAAACTAAAACATAATATCACAAATACATAATAAATATCACATAAAACATTTATTGTTGACGATTCTATCCAGCCATTTTTCTACTTTTTTACAGCCACTACGAATAATCTATTTCAAAAAACCTTGAAAATGATACCTATGTTGTTTTTGTTAAAAAGTCACATTTGCGATCTTAGATCTCAAAATAGATGTTATATTCGGAATCGATAATCCCGAGAACCTTGAAATGATACCCATATTGCTTTCATTGAAAAAGACACATCCACCATCTTGAATCTTGAATAAGATGGTCATTCTTAATTCTGTGAAAATTTCAAATGGTCAACCTGTAACGGTTAAAGCAGTAGGTATAGACTCTCCGAGACAGGCGGATGGACAAACAGACTGTGCATATATTACAGTTATAGCATCCCGTTGGTATCCATTGCGTATGGAACCCTAAGAAAACCGAGTAGCTTCCTTATATCGCCATCATATTTGAATTCAGCGCCTTCAAAAACCATTAAAAATATTTCTATTATTAAAAAAATGTTCAATTTATTAAATGCACAACCACGCACTTCATTACATTTTCGATACTATACACACCAATTTTCCCCAATATTCAGGGTGGTCGAGGGTGATCGCCTTAATATGGCATCATTTCACGCACACAAATTGACCTGTCTGTGACGCATCAATTTAATGACGAAGCTCAACCTAGACATGTATATAATCTAAGACCACAACATGTACTCAATGTTAATGCTTGGAAAGTAGAAACTATTTATTTAGAATTTAAAAAGCAGAACCTAAAACCAGGGACGAGTAAAAAAAGAAGGACTCCACGCCGTGATATTAGCAAGTGAAGCACCTTTATGCTAGTGTGTGTGCGGCTACGGGGGATTCCAGTTACACAATTTTTTCTCCCGTAAATAATCATATATGGCCACAAATACTTTTATAATATCGTTTTTACACTTTTTCACAACGCACGATGGTATTTTTAAATATTTTATTACGACGCAATCTGATCTGTTACAGACGATGGCAAATCTCGTATTCATATCGCCGAAGGGCTTGTATTAGTGTAAGTGTGTGCTATGTATTTACACGTTTACCCGGCTTGTTTTGGTGCTACACTGTTATGTCAGGTGACACGGAGTCCTCCTTTTTTTACTCGTCCGTGCCTAAAACATGAATAAGCGTTCAGAATATACAAAATATAAACCTAGAGTAAATGTAAATTAATAAGTGAGACAAAAAAAAATGTGAGCCGTCCCGGGACGCCTGGCAGATGTGAAACATCGACATTATTTTGTAAAAGTAATATGCAGAAAAGAACATATTGTGATAGGAACTAAATATGTCATAATGATAAAATAAAATATTACGATTTTTTTTCCAGATAACGATGACTATTTATTGAATAAACATTTATTTTCATTAAATACAAAAATTTACGAATTTATTTCAAATCGTGACTACTTAATTCGTTTAATCAGTGACTTCGGTAATAGTTATATTCGATGTTGCCTCTGAGGACGGTATTACTGTGACAAGGCGACGCGTTGCAACGGTATGCGTCGCCACGCCAGAAATTGGTTTTAAGTGCGGCTATAGATGTTTCACATCAAAAATAAATATTGACAGTCAGAAATGGGGATTTCTGATATGGGTCGGTTATGGTTGGGTCGGCTTAAAACTAGTAATAGTGTTATTATGAAACATTTAGGCAATAATTTGTTTCAATATCAGATATAATGAATTCATTCAATGAGTTAGGTTAGGTTTACTCAGAATACAGAACAACCCAGAAGGAGTGTTCAATCACCTTTGTATGCAGCGAGTTGTGTCCAAAATGCCTCCCCGCCCGCGCCTCACCCGCCCGCGTAGTGTGTACAGTCGATACATATTTTAGGAAGCCGATCATAGATTAACATATAGAAATGACGAAATATTGATGCTGTCAACCCTCAACAAAAAGACATTCATAAATAATATCAAATACAAAAGATAATAATTGTAAACTTAAAACTTTTTGAGAGCCGTCGCGTCGTTAGTAAAATTGTAAAAATGAGACCCTTACTGTAGATACCTTTCGGTTTTATTTTCTTGTCTGTATGTTTTTTTATTATTTTATCTACAAATAATTGATAACATCAATGTGGCTATATATTATAATCAATATTAAATTAAATTTTTATAAAATCAATCACACTTTATTTACGTAACTACCTAATTATAATGCAGTTTTATTACATGAACTCATGAATGAATCGTAATTTCGGCATAAATCACGATGTTACGGTAAATAATCATATCGTATGAATTAACTGTATTTTTTCTATGCAAATACGAAGCAATTAGCAAATTATATTTATCTCTTTTTCGCTTGCGATAATAGGGTATATGCATGTACCTTATACTGACTTAGTTGAAATATTATTTTTTATAATCTTTATTATTATATATTTGACGTGTAGTGTGCAATTGCAATGTTAAATTATTCATGTGTGCGTTAGTGTATCATTTTCAAACACCGAATGTTGTCTAGTTAACCTATCTATACTTGTAAATATCATTGGTCAGATGTAGAAAAAATAATAAATTGGTTATCAAGTAAAAAAATCATCAGGCTTAGATAGAATAAGAGTACATTTTGTATTTGAGAAAAAAATAATAAGCACCATACGAGCCAACTTCATATGTTAAACGAAAAGCGTATATTCTGACTAAAGTGCTGTCATTCGTCCTACGTACAAATCCGGGAGCCACGTAGAATACACAAATAAAATTTGAAAAACAAAATTTTATGAACGATGCGGGATTCGAACCCACGACCTCCAGCGTTCCGTGCCGGTGCTCTAACCAACTGAGCTAACCTTTTGAGTACCGCCTCGCTATAAAATTCTGTTTGCTTTGTTCAACTCTCAGGTTGTGGCTTCATCTACAGGATCTACTTTACAGTTGATAACCTGCCGGAGGTCGTGGGTTCGAATCACGCATCGTTCATAAAATTTTGTTTTTCAAATTTTATTTGTGTATTAATCTTAGAAGTGAGGGTTATCACTTTAAAAACATAACATATCACGTAGAATACGTTAACTATCGGCGAATAGCAAAATTATCGGAAATCAATAAAATTGTTGAATAAATAATAGTGGGACGAGTAAATTATGAAACACATAATATACTCTCTTACTCTCAACAAGGGTTCAGAAAAGGAGAGAGCACTGCGTGAGCCCTAACCAACTTTTCCCATTAAATAAATGAAGAATTAGACCCAGGGGACCAGCTGATAGAGCTTTTTATAGATTACTAAAAAGTTTTCGCTACTCTGGAACATAATAATACACTACTTCCGATGCCGATGCCGATGATGAATGCGGGATACTTACGTGGCCCCACTTATAATTGGCTTGAAAGCTATCTCACAGGAAAATAACGACGCGGAAGTGAGTTTAGGGGTTCTGACCGGATCAGTCAAATGCAGATAATTATTGTTGTGTAGTAAACAGACTCAGTATACAGGTCAAAGCAATGCAAGAGTCCGAACTTCAGCAGATGACCTCTTTTATTTTATATGAATAGTAACCATTTTTAACAAACTAAAAAAAAAAAATTTCGTAGGTAAATTACATTAGGTACACTTGAATTAAGTCATTTTTTCATACAGCTCATTCGGAAGGCAAGTTCAGTTTTCATGAGAGAAGAATGAACAAGAAACTCTAAGGTTGCTCTTTTCAAAATAGAATGGTATTACAGGTTCTTATTATCAATCTAATTTTAGAAATCATTTCAATTACAATATATGCAAAGTGATGCAACAAAATACACAAACGTCAATTACTAAATGCTTTACACGAGTAAGTCAAAAAAAAGTAAATTAATAAGTAAAAACATTGTTATAGTTATTGAGTACATACTTAAAGTACAATTAAGTAGATGCATCAATCAACACATACGAAAATAAAATGAAGGCATTATGCGAGCATTTTAATAGATATTATATAAAAAAATATATACTATAACTTTAATTTATAAAAATAAAAAAAAAACATAAATCAGATTTCCCGGTGAGAGGATCATCCACCACAAGCAACGCCCGTTCACGAGCATGACGCATAGACCAGCCATCGCCTCCCTCAACCATATTTTAGGGAAGGGAACGACCCGCTCCACGTCGCCGCCACAAGTAGTGGCAGTAAGAGTGCATGACGATGCCTGACACGAGAACTCTATCAAATAATATATGAAAATTTGGAATCTGAAACCCCATACAAAATAAGTTTGATGATTGTTTCATAGCAGGTATAACTTCGTAAATGATTAGTGATTAGTCCCACTTATTAATGTTTGTGCAATAAATATAAATAGATATCAATCATTATCATTTGATTAAATTATGAAATTACCTTGAGATATTTTTTATGTTTACGAAATCGGTCAAAAGTAATTAATTACCTATAAGTAGGTGTGCTATATATTTACTATATGTAATATATGTAAGAACGTCCTGTTGTCACTCAACAAAATGCATGAACATCGGCGAACGAAAATCAGCAAAGGTTTCTCCTCTCTTTCACTCTCATCGCCACACTGTCTTTGTCTTTTGTTTGTTATTTTGTTTTCGCCGACGCGGACGTTGGATTTTGATAAATCAAATCAAATCAAAATCAGTTTATTCAAGTAGGTCACGGAAATGACACTTATGAATGCCAAAAAAAAATATTTTTCTTATTAAATCTACCGCTACTTCGTAAAGGGTTGAGCTAATGAGAAGAAGTAGCAAGAAACTCATTGCCACTCTTTTATATCAAGATTTACATTTAAGTACATCGATTTACAAATAATTTCAAATTACAATATGATATGTAAAATGATACAACAGACACACTCATAATATGTTGTAGCCTATAGGTACAGATAAATTTACAATATACTAGTGTGCAAAAAGGAACAAAGTGTGCGAAAGACATAAACATTTTTATCGGAGATACTGCAAGATAGAAAAAATATTCGTAAAAAAACCGTTTTCAACTGTATAATATGTTTTTTGGAATTGTTAATTTGTCTGTTTATTAATTTATATATTATTATTATGTATTTGTAAGTAATCAAAGTATAATGAAATAATAGCTTAAACTAAGCATTAAAATATTTAAATAATTTAAATTAGTGAATCTACATAATATTATGTCGGGAAAAAGTAGAGCTCGTGAGAAGAACATACAATAAACTGAACAGCCACTCTTAAATCAATGAGTATTTTAAAATCATAAATTTGTCATACATATCAAATTAGTTTGTAAGGTGTTGCGTCTAATATATTATGGATCAAGGTCAAAGTTAAAAAAGCGTTTGAAATATCAAATATTTCATAAAAAATTATATATATATACAGGGTGTCCCAAAACTCAACGATAACCTGGTACCGGGCGAGAGGCCAAGGTATACCAGTTATGAAAAAAATAAGAAAAAAAATCTATGTCACTTAGTCAAGCGATGACAGACATTTTTCGAAAATGTTAAAAATTTGACACCTTTGTCGCATTTTTAGGTACTGTGATCGCAATTTTCACAATTTTACAGAGATTTTTTTAATAATGTTATCTCAAATAACAGTGCTATTAATGGTTAATGGTAACCACAAATGAAAGTAATAATCATTGTTAACTAAGTAAAATAAATTAAATTTTGACGAGTTATGGTTTATAAAATTTATGTCAGTCAACTTTGACACTCTACGTTGGGAAAAAAATGTACTACACTACCTATGGCAAGTTTTTTGAAAAGATGGCCCATTTAGTCTAGATTTCAAAATAGTACAACACTTGCCACTTTTCTTGCCAATAAAACTGCTATTTCGTATTTTTTGCGAAAGGAACTCATGGAAAATTTAATCAAAATAAAACGGTTAATTATCGTAACACTTTATTATCCTAAAATTAAAGCAGATGCTCAAATTGTTTCCCTCCAGCACGAATACAAGCTCTGCATCGCCTCAGAAATGACCTGTTCACCAGTCTTGCAAATCTCCTCGCATTGATTTCTTCTGATGCTGCATCAATTTTTGGCGCAATTCTGTTACATTTTGAATTGGTTTTGAGTAGACCTTTTCTTTTATGCATCCCCAGTAAAAAAAATCTACTGGATTCAGGTCTGGGGACCGAGGGGGCCATGAAATCGGTCCAAGGCGTCCGATCCATTTACCGGGATATAATTCGTTTAAATATTCTCTTACAGGCCGGGCATAATGTGCTGGGCAACCATCTTGTTGATACCACATTTCTCTGTAG
Organism: Leptidea sinapis; assembly: GCF_905404315.1. Lineage (NCBI taxonomy): Eukaryota > Metazoa > Arthropoda > Insecta > Lepidoptera > Pieridae > Leptidea > Leptidea sinapis. The sequence goes on from NC_066268.1 coordinate 15,472,265, forward strand.
ATGTTGAGTGGTACATCTTCTAGCAATGTCGGCAAATCATTTTGAAGAAAATGCAAGTAGGTGGCGCCATCTAAATTTTCAGTGAATTCAAATGGTCCAATTATTTGACCATTTAATATTCCTGTCCACATGTTGACTTTAAATTGGTATTGGGATCGATCCTCACGCATCAAATGCGGGTTTTCCGTATGCCAACTATGAAGGTTATGTAAGTTTAAATAACCATCTCTTTTAAATGTCGATTCGTCAGTCCACAAAACTTTATTTAGAAAATCCGGATCTTCACGAATTTTCGCTAACATGGTTCTGCAGAAATCAACTCTGGGTGCGTGATCACGTGGTAACAAGCTCTGCACACGTTGTACATGGTAAGGATGAAAATCGTATCGTTTTAAAATTCGATGTGCGGTACTCTTCGCCACACTCGTTGCAATTTCAATCGCACGTACTGAGGTACTGGGGTCATTTTCAACTTCAGCGTCGTAGTTTCCTTGAGGTCTCCCACCAGATGTACGAGCACTGGGTAATCGTCCTTCCGAGTATGATGCGTGCACATTTAGGAAGACACGATAATCTGGGTGCCGCTCCACATTCGGGTACCTCTCCCGATACAGTCGAGCTGCCGCAGAGGCATTACAATGGCACTCACCGTAGATAAGATGCATATTTGCATACTCTTGCGGTGTGTACAAATGCGGCATGTTGTTCACACACAGTTTGCACAGCACAAAGTCCAAAAAGCAAAGCCAGAGTCGTCAAGTACGGATAGAGTATCAAGTCCAGGGTAACACAAGCCAAAGTCGATAGTACGAAAGTAACACGATTACGAGAGAAGCGCACTAAACGAAGAAACGATGCGTACTAAATGTTATTGTTTAAATTTTATTATGAACGACTGATGAGTCGTTGTGAGTGAGACGGATAGTGACGTCTCGTTTTGACAAATACAATAACTACTATCCATTTCTTTTTATCATTTTTGTTCATTACAAACAATGGAGACTTCGAACTTTTCAAACAAAAGAATATCAGGTATTTTTTTTACTGAGGGATCCCTACGCATATCATACGAAATAGCAGGTTTATTGGCAAGAAAAGTGGCAAGTGTTGTACTATTTTGAAATCTAGACTAAATGGGCCATCTTTTAAAAAAACTTGCCATAGGTAGTGTAGTACATTTTTTTTCCAACATAGAGTGTCAAAGTTGACTGACATAAATTTTATAAACCATAACTCGTCAAAATTTAATTTATTTTACTTAGTTAACAATGATTATTACTTTCATTTGTGGTTACCATTAATAGCACTGTTATTTGAGATAACATTATTAAAAAAATCACTGTAAAATTGTGAAAATTGCGATCACAGTACCTAAAAATGCGACAAAGGATGTCAAATTTTTAACATTTTCGAAAAATGTCTATCATCGCTTGACTAAGTGACATAGATTTTTTTTCTTATTTTTTTCATAACTGGTATACCTTGGCCTCTCGCCCGGTACCAGGTTATCGTTGAGTTTTGGGACACCCTGTATATATCGTATATTGGATGCATCAACCTTTGAGCTTGAAATTATTATTGTTTGTGTAAGGATGCTTCGAAGAACATGATGGTCGTGATTATTATCATAATTTGTAATCGCATAAAACATAATTACAATGATTTATTAAGCCGACCAGGCATCACAAGCAGCACTCGTTCACTACTAGGTACTGAATCACTAGTTGATACAAGGACCAGTCATCGTTCCCGTCGGACATATTTGGGGGAAGGAGGCGAGTGGCGACTCGATATATGACGCCGCCGCAAGCAATGCTATTTTAGTGAGCATGACGAACAATTGTTGTTTAATAAGTTTTTTTATTATAATAAATGTAAACATTTTGAAATAAGAGTTAAAAGTAATCCATACTTTAGTAAACCAAGGATATTAATTACTTAATCACTTCGGCGCCCTTATCAGTAATTAATCTTATATCTGATCTGTTGTTTGAAATAGTTAATAACTTGTATCAGTTAGGCACAGGCATGCATTTTGGATTGGCAAAATTTTCAATTTGTTTTATTTATATTAGTTTATTATTTGCCACTTCTGGATGTGATGTCGTCTTTGACGCCAAGACAACAGATCCGAGCATCATTGAAGATGCGACTTTAGATACTGTAAGTATTACAATAATATAATATGATAGGAAAATTCTTTATAGTAACTTACTGGTTTAGATTTTATAATATGAAGTTTCTTAAAAATCATGATTATGATATAACGTACATATGTCTCGCTTTAAATAGTTCCTATATATATAACTACAAAGGATTTTTGTATCACCGGGAAAAATACAGATTAGAAATACAGAGAATTCGGAGAAGGACACTATGGTGTAGTTATTTTGAACATTTTTTAGTAATATGTATATAGTAAAAAGTAACTTTCTAAAAGACACAATTAATTTTATAAATCACATTTTTACCAAAATATTAAGATATTTTTTGAATTATTTTTTTTTATGGAAAAGGGGGACAAACGAGCCTACGGTTCACCTGGTGGTAAGTGATCACAACTGCCCACATTCTCTTGCTACCAGAGGAATCACAGGAGCGTTACCGGTCTTTAAGGAAGGTGTGCGCACTTTTATCCAAATTATCCATTATTACAAATAATATAATGTTAATCCATTCGCATCTCACTTTTTGCGTGGAATATGAAAAAAACAAAATACAAAATGCTTAAAAAAATCGTTAAATTCAGAATTATGTGCAAACAAAAAAAATTATAATTAATGATATAAATGATTTGAGTTTTCTTTAGTGTTAATTCCGCCAATATTTAGTCTCGTGCCAGATTTTGGCGAGACAACACGTCCTGACGATGCCTCGTGTAGAGGCATCCTCGACGTGTTGACGAATTGTTTGATTTCAGCAAAGTAACGCCTACTTCAATAAATTTTCTTAATTAGTGATATTATTATTTTATTTTATTTTATTTTATTGTAATAGGAAAGCTTACAGCTAAATACAATAATAATTAGGAAAAAATTTACATAAAAGGCTATTTACAAGTTTTCGCAGATATTTACTAGCTAATTACATAATAAATAGTTACTAGATTAATATTGATAAATCGAGGATAAGAAAATCTGATCTAGCGACATGGTTAGAAAGATTCGTTAGTTTATTTAAGAATGCTATCTATAATACATAAAAAATTAATACATAAACGGACGTGCATCTACATGCACGTGTTCAATAAAGGCTGACATTTATTGAATACTATTTTCCTTTGTCATATACTCTTCAGTCTACACTAGATTATACTTAATAATAAATTTATATAAATTCTAATTTAACTTATTATGTTATATAAATTTAGGCGTTATTGTCGATATTATTCGAATTTTTTTTGCTGAGCTGGTGTTTTAATTTCGTTACCGTTGTATTAAATAAATCTATATCTATGCTACAGTCTAACAATGTCATTATAAAACCTGCATGCTCTTAAAAGGAATGAGTTTTGTCGATAGTATGTTGATACTATTGGGACATGTAACAGTTCTGGTCTTCTAACTCGTGCGCCTGGGACTCGTAAGCATATGCGTTCTAGTAACTCTGGACAGTCTATAGTTCCATCTGCGATATTCAGTAGATAATATAAAATTTCGGCTATTCGCCTTCTTTCATATAGTGGAAGGATGTGGAATTTCTTGCATCTGTCTATATAAGAGGGAATGTATATTTTACTTTTAAATTGTAGATGCCTGAGAAAGCGCTTCTGTATACGCTCCAGACGTTAGACATTATACCTCATATTCGAGATTCAAAAATTATCATGCTAATTCGGCTATTATTTTGAGACTTATGCAAGCCTTCTTTTTAGCTTTTAGCTTTATAACGCTACTTAAATGTCCAGGCTGACTTACAATCACCCTCTATTGTTAATCTTCTTCAGGTTTATAATAGAGCTTAGCCGTTTGATACATTAGACCGAACACACCGGCTAATGTAGATTATCAGGATGAGTATATTATAAAATGATTGATGAGATTAATGTGCACTGCTAGCCCTAGCAAGGTCTAATAATATACATAAGTGATACAGCTGTGCAGTGGCAATCACTCTTGTTTTAAAGCACAGTTGTATTGTATGTAATAATATAACATACATATTATGTTTGTTAAAACGTTTTTTATGTGGTGTTGTAGCAGTTTTTGTGTTTGCAGTTCACCTTGATACGAAAATATGGATTCCCTTGTGAAATACATAGAGTTTATACTGAAGACCAATACGTGCTGGAGATGCACAGAGTCCCTCACGGAAAACTCAATAATTCCGCTAGCAACCGTCCTGTTGTATTCCTGCAGCATGGTTTGTTGTCGTCTTCGGCGGAATTTGTGCTTATGTCACCCGATAAAGGATTAGGTAATTAAATTTAGATTATTCAAGTCAGTAATGAATAAGAACAGCCCTAATTTCAATTTCGATAAGATATACGTTGGCACCAGTAAAAGATAGAAAAATTAACAAAAACAGTGTTTTTACTTATATTCACCCAATGGGGAACAAACTGTGGTACAAATGATTCTCAGGTATAATATTAACAGAATAAGACGATTAAACTTCCTTCTGGTCACGGGATATTTAATCACCTCCAAAAGCATTACAAGTTACAGGCCCCTTTGCAGGCCCAGGCCAGGTTCGCGCTAATCTTGAAAAAACCTATGTATGTATTTATTGGTTTGTTATAAACTCATTCCCTGCTTATTATACGTATATTATCTACTAGGTTTTAGCCGCTTCACTGACGTTCATATCACGTGTCAAATATCACTTATATGAAAATAAAATATGAGGAAGATCCAGGCTCTCGTACTGTTTTTAAAAATAATGACATCAACATTGCTGACGTCATTCACTTCATTATTATTTTCATTGTTCATAGTGGTAGCAATTCAAACTATAACTTCTTCCATTAATCCTGTTATGAGGGTAGGCAAGAAACAATAATTGAGTAGAACGCCGCACAGCTCGGTTGGTTGAGTCAGAATGGATCGTGTGAACGCAGCCGGCTGCGTTGTTTATGTGAGATCCACATGAAACCTAATTGCCAACCCACTAAACGCCACCTAGGGTTGGCTTTAGGCAAGTGCCCGCTAGCCTTCATCAAAGGCGACCTTCCCTTGGGAGAATCCGCTGGGGGGCACAGAAGGTTCTATCTAATTGGAACTAGTGACATCAGAAGGATTATTACAAACTGATGAAAAATACTTGTATTTATACCAAACTCGAGAGTGAATTTTACGAAAACAGTTTATATAAATTATTTACATGCACTTACAGAAATAAATTGCAATGAGCATGTACTGTATCTATTTATAATGATTGGATAACATTATTAAAAACATTCGCTAAATGATTTTAATTTTTATACAGTAACTTATTCAAATTTTTAAATTATTATTTTTTTAATATTAATCAAAAGGCAACTTTTATAAAACACGATTGGACAACGGGATTGAAATGATTAGGTGCTATCCCTTACATTGTTTCTTCTCATACCAATGACATGCTGCAAATCAACGGCATCCAATGCTATGCAGACGACAACACAGGGTATGCCTCTAACACCGGCCGTGCCAATATCTCCTTGGATCTTGTATCTAAAAAACCTCAAGAAGACACAAGTTTGTGTGCTCACTGCTGAAAACTCTCTATGTCACATCCCCTCGATTCGAGATGCAACAGCCTCTAACTGCAACAGCTAGTACCTACCGGAATACTCGGTGTTAATATATCGTATTATACGTTCAGTTTTTCACTCAGTTGGAAGAGAAGGTTAAATTGGTTTACAAAAAGCTTGGTGTACTCAGTAAAGCGATACTTCCACTGACCTTTATAAGAACCACATAGTAGAGGTCAGTGGGCACTTCACTTCAACCCACCGCTAGCAACTATATAACGCGTCCATTCGGCCTCACATGGAGTAGGTATAATACATAATATATAAACACACGCTTTTAATATAGGTGTGTAGCTCAAATTAATATTATGTTGATTTCGGTAAAAGAAAATTAACTAAATGCTTATCTTGATTTTTTTTCCAGCCTATCTTCTGGCAGAAGCTGGTTACGATGTATGGATGGGAAATGCCAGAGGCAACACATACTCGCGAAGACACGCAACATTGAAACCAACCTCTTCAGCTTTTTGGAACTTCAGCTGGCATGAGATCGGCTACTTCGACATGCCAGCAATGATCGATTATGTTATTAAAGAGACTGGGGTTCAGAAAGTTCAGTATATCGGCTTTTCCCAAGGTTCAACCGTATTTTGGGTCATGACGTCGACTAGGCCTGAATACAACGACAAGATATCAGCGATGCATGCTCTCGCTCCTGTGGCATATCTGAGTAATGTCAGAAGTCCCCTAATTAAAGCATTGGCAACATTTACCAATTCTTTAGAAGTAAGTTGAAGAAGCAGTTTTATTTTTCAGCGGGAGGTCTCTTTGCACACGATGCTAGATATGTGGATACTACAGCGGTACCTTTTTCTGCCTTGAAGTAGTAATGTGCAAGCGTTATTGTTTCGGTAGGAAAGCGGCTTAGCTAGTGAAATTACTAAGTGGGTTAATGAGGCTTAACATCACATGTAAATTGGTTATTAAAAATTAAATTAGTTAAATTCCACCCGCTTCATGTTAACATCTAGCATTCTTCAACCGCGCGTTTGGCGAGAATATTCTTGCCTTGCACAGCCACTTTGTGGAATCAATTACTGGCTGCAGTTTTCCCGAACTGACATGACTTAGAGACCTTCAAGCACAGCACTACCACCTTAAGCGCCGACAACGCATCTCTTAACCCCTGGTGTTGTGGATGTCTATGGGCGATTGTATTACCACGTTCCATCACGTCCTCTTGCCCGTTTGACCCCACTGATATAAAAAAATATCTCAAAGTGAGGTGCTTGGTTTCAATCATAAATTGGTAGAATCACTTACCATAAGACCACACACTGGAACACCGAAGATACTCTGCTGCAACACCAATGGAGATTATGAGGATGATAAGGTTAGGTCGTGTAACGATATTCTGGAATACATCTGAAAGAGTCAGATCAGATAGGTCTAGTGTAGAGCTAGATCTGATAACCCCGTCTTACATTAAACTCACAATAATACAAAGCCTCTACAGTTTCCACTACTCGATTAATCACAATGATATTTAAAAATATAGATAGGTTACCTAGACAACATTCGGTGTTTGTAAATGATACACAAGCACACACATGAATAATTTAACATTGCAATAGCACACTACATTACGATTACACGTCAAAGAAGGATAGTAAATGTAATTATCTCAAGAGAAAAAGAGATAAGTCTAATTTGCTAATTGCTCCGTATTTGCATAATAAAAACACAGAATCATTCACCAGATATGATTTTTTACTGAGTCATGTCTAATTCATGAGTTCATGTAATAAAAGTTATAAAGTAGTAAAACTACATTTAAATTAGGTAAATTAGGTGTGATTGATTTAAAAAAAAATAATGTTGATTATAATATAAAGCTATATTAACGATATAAATTATTTGTACATAAAATAATAAAAAACATACAGACATATCAAAACAAAACCGAAATGTATTAACAGTAAGGGTTCCATTTTTACAATTTTACTAACGACGGCTCCAAAAAAGTTTTAAGTTTACAATTATTATTTCTTGTTATTATATTATTTATGAATGTATTTTTGTTGAGGGTTTATTACAATAAGATAATGGGAGAAACAGAAAATGATATATTGATTCTTCTGCAGTTAGCATGGGATATACCGAAAGGGCAGTATTACTGAAAAAACTCCTCCGCAAGCAGATAGCACTTACTGTCTACGTCCGCTACTTACCCTAAAACTTGTTTTTGTAGTTTGATAGTTCAGCTTTACGCACTTGTTTATTAAAAAATATTAAATTTCGTATTACATTCACTGCAACAACGCCTTTTTTACATCATTTCCTAAATTGTCCTAAAATATACTACCACGATCATCCCGCAGCAGACAGGGTAGTTGCGGTATATTCGGAGTATTATCGTATCGTTTCAAATGTGTCGTTGTCGATTTTGTGAGTTGACCTCTTGGTACGTTACATACATTCCAAGATTAAGTACTAATAAAATATCAAATAGCCTGCTATTACTAATCCCATTCTATACCACCTTTATTATAAGACTTTGAAAGCCAGAACTTAATATCAGGAATGCTATGTATTCTGCCTACGATTTCACTTCTGGTTGATTAATCTATGACACATACTATTTGTCCTTGTCGCGCTGCAGTTGACACACAGGTTGGACATTTTAGATTATTATTGTCACGCCACGAAAACGTTCCACTTAGCTCGGTGCTATTAGCCGACTAAATGAAATTACGACAATTGTCTGAATTTGTCTACAACATTTTGCGCGCGCTACAGCGATATCTACCTCTTTATTGTATATAATATCATTGATTAATCACTAAAGCTAAATCAAACTAATGATGTTATGTGAAGTGTTTGTGTGACATAGATTTACTTGAACAAATACGACCGTAATTATATACTGAACTGAAGTGACCGATATCCCTAAGTGATACAAATATATATATATATAATTAAACAGATATGCAACACTTGACTCGATTGATACAATATTATTTTAGTTCTTCATTCATAATCAAAATCACTTGAGAATCACTTTATTCATTAAGGTCAAGGACAGCCTAGCGAAACTCTTTAAGAAAAAAGCGATTCACTCGATTGTATGAAACGTGCAGTCATTGATAGATTGACAGCAGCTATATCTCGTAAAAAACGTAGATGTCAGAAATGCACTACGTTTTAAGCGACTGTTCGCTTTTAAACTTAGCCGGATTATACTTCGTCGCCAATCGCCATACAATAATTACTACTATTTCAAACTTACAAATCACTGCACGTTTCAACCTAAACTAAATTTCAATCTTTACTTAGGCTGTCCCACCTCTTATTACGTAGTATTTACATTCCCTTTGGTAAGTACTACTATTTCAAACTTACGCTCACTGCACGTTTCATGCTAAAGTAAATTTCAATTTTTAATAACGCATCCCGCCTCATCATTTACATCCTCTGTGGTCAAGGAAATATCAAGTTTTTTCTTTTTACAATTTACCTCGAAAAAGGTTGAGCTTTAATGAGAAGAAGTGGCAAGAAACTCATTGCCACTCTTTTAAATCAACACTTACAGCATCATCGTTTTACTACTTATTTTATTTCAAAAATATGTAAAGTTATGTAACAAAAATACTCAAACGTCAAATACTCAATGCCTTAATACAAGTGTATAAGCCACGATGTGATTCCTCTGGTGTTGCAAGAGAATGTGGGCGGCGGTGATCACTTAAAATCAGGTGATCCGTGCGCTTGTTTGTCCTCCTCTTACAAAAAAAAAGAAAAGGGAACTTATATGTCAATCACTATCTGCTAACTGTCAAATGGACAAAAATATATTAGAGGTTAAACTATTAGATTGCTGATTTGTACTGAAAAATTGAAATTCGTTTTTTTTTTAATTTTACATGTTTATTTAATGAAAATAATTACCATTGTTATCTATACATTGCTGCTATCGAAAAGGGAGGTCATTTATGCCTTTGTAATAGAATTGTGGTGATCTAGATTCGATAAACTGTGTGAAAGCATTTTGTACTGCCTCCCGGCAAGAAAACTTTATATCACGTAGAAAATTGTCCAAATCACGAAAAAAATTGTCTATTGGGGCAAGGTTAGACGAATACGGAGGGTGAAAAATGGTTTTGCAGTTCCTGTAGAGTTAAAACGGTTTCTCGTGCTGCATGAGATCTCATGTTATCATGGAGCAATAATGGTGAAAGTCGATCAATGAGTCGGGGATGTTTCACTGCTAGTTTTGCTATCATTGTTCGGAGTTCGGCACAGTAGACATCTGCCGTTATTGCTTGACCAGATCGGAGAAACCTATAGTGAATAACACCATGCTGAGACCATCAAACAGTTACCTTTTATTAGTAAGCTTTGCCTTTGGTGACTGTTGCGGCGTTTGACCTCGGGTCAGCCATTGCATTTTTACGCTTACGGTTATCGTAAACAATTCACTTTTCATCGCATGTCACAATTCGATCAATTGTTCCTTCATTTCTGCATCGATTCAACAAGGCAACACAAGTTTCAACACGCGAGATCAATCAAATTATGAAGCACCCGTATTTCATACTTTTTATTTTATTGATTTGACGCAAATGAGTCAATATAATTGGTACTTTAACGTGAAACTATGCCCCGGATTCCTGGGTAGTTTTTCTCGGATCAGCTTCCACCATCACTTTCAATTCATTGTTATTCACCTGTGTGGCGGTCTTCTACGTGGTTCGTTCTTAAAATCAAAGTTTTCAACACGTTTAAACCAAAATCGCACTATGTGTTCATTAGCAGTCCCCTCTCCAAACGCACCATTGATATTGAGAAACATCTTATTCGTTAGTTAGGAACTCGTATTAAAAAACACTCGAATTTTTTAAATATCCATCTTTCTTGTCTAACTGAATAAAAACAACTGCAAGTCGATAGTCAAATGTTGCACATTTTGTAAAAAAAAGAACAACTTAGGTACCATGTGAACAAAGTTCCACTCAAAAATCTCAAACCATGAAAGTTCTATGTCAATTCGAAGTACCTATACAATAAAACGGCAATTTCATACTTTAACTCCTATTAGATACTGTTGAATACCAGTTAATACCAGATACTACTACTACAATAATAATCTATAGTATGAAAATACCTCCAGAGTAATTTAATTTTATACTGCTGTGTTGCGGAACAAGTAGCTATGGTGGAAGTCCACGAATGATGTCTTCTTTTCTTCAGAAAATGATAATATTATCAAATCATATTTTTCAGATAATTCTAAAACTGATAGGTGCCAACGAGATATTACCCCACGGTGAATTAAACAAACTGGCCGGTGAAAAGTTATGTCTCGAAGAAGCGGAAACACAAGTGTTGTGCAAAAATCTACTCTTTCTCGTGTGTGGCTTCGATGCAGAACAACTAAACTCTGTAAGTAACTCCTGAATACCAACCTAATAATTGACAGACGTAGTTGGACGAAAATCTAAAGCTATAAATAAAACTGAAGTGTCTGCTTTTGAACATAGCAGCTCTTTACTAAATATAAAATATAAACGAAACCCGTAGCTGAGGAAGACAGTGTCCATAGTGCATCTCCATTACGATGGATCCGAGCTTTTTTTTGATTTCACTCCAGATTTTTTCTATGGCCTTCGCTTACGGCCGTGTCCAATATACTATCTACAGATAGAGATAAATTGCTACCTTCTACTGTCAGTAATCAACTGTCAATTATCTCTAGCTGTCCCAATATACCCGATAAGTCATTCTTATCGCCTTATATTGGAACGCGTGAATTACAATTTCCTTACAAACTTCTATCGCTGGTAAGCTATACGTCCGCGTCGTCCCATTGACAGACAGCGTGTACGGATAAGGTGAGTTACCGTCGATAAGTTTATTGGGACAGAAAAGTCAACGGTAGTTACGATTTATATGTCAAGTAAGAGATACTGAATATTGAGAACGGCCGTCTCTAACAGTCCGCTGCCATAGGAATTCCATGCACATTGTCTATAAAATAGGGTTTTCACACAATTTTTTTAGGTGTACCTGCTTTAGGTATCACAAATTTAGAGTGTGGGGATGATGAAGGGGAAGTGGACGTTTTATTTCTAGCTTTAACGTCACCGTTTGATTTCATAGATTAGTAACTGTTTTATTTTGGTTTTATCACGAAAAACTAAATTTTTCCCGGAATCCAGTCCAAAACTGGATACTTACCATAAACTTCTATAGCTTATACGTCATTTTAATAATATTTTATAATCGAGAACACACACAGGACTTCGTACTGTACGATTAATTCGTAACGAAACTTATTTAGTATTTTCCTTCATCCGTATTTTATTTTATTTTTCAGACAATGCTTCCCGTTGTACTAGGTCATACACCTGCTGGAGCTTCAACAAGACAAATGATTCATTTCGGACAGTTATACAAATCGAATCAATTCGCAAATTTCAATCATGGATGGTTAAAAAATCAAATCAAATATGGAACCATAAGCCCACCACTCTACAATTTGAGTGCTATTACGACTCCAATATTTCTCCATTACTCCGATAATGACTGGCTCACAACTCCAAAAGACGTTGATAAACTTTTTACGAAATTAAAAACAGCAGTCGGAAAATACAAAGTGCCTTTAAAAAAATTTAATCACCTTGATTTTGTTTTTGCCAATGATGCGAATAAATTAATATATAATAGAATTATTAATATAATGTCACATTTTAGATAAGATATTAAATCACGCAATTTTTAGCCAATGGTTTTATTTACAGTAAAAGTACGAAATACAGTGTATTACCATAACAATCACAGTATGCCATGGTATGGATTCCTACAAAATAAACAAAAACATTGTTAGCACAAACATTGAAATTTTACAAAAATATCTAAGCAGTGACATAACAGTAAGTACCGCTGCAATGAAGCACCTCTACAACACTAGAGAAAACACTGAAACAGGTCTAAATGTACTATTGGTATTGTTTGGTGGGTCGTGAATGTCTCTAGTGCATTGTACAAGAGATGGAACATGGCAGAAGTAATCAGATGTAATGTAATGCTCGGAATACGGCAGAAGATTAAGTTTTTACTTTATTTATAAGACTAATTTTGTCAGCTCCTGAATGGACAATAATAGTTAGTTAGTATGAAGGCTTTATTTATAGTTACGGAATACAACTTACACAATAATTATGCATTGACGAAACATGACAAAATAAAACAATTCATTCGTTCGCGTAATTTCAAAGGTTGTTCTTGTGATACGAAGCTTTAACCACAACAGCTTCTTCTGCGCTTTTTTGGTTTTCATCTACAATAGATAATTCTCTTTGAACTATTTCTCCAACCGTGCGTTTAACTTGAAAGTAAAAATATAAAGTTAAGAAGAAAATAATGCTATTATATGTGAAAATACTTGTTTAATTTGTATACCTTTTTTGAGTAATTCCATCGGATCCAGATTTCTGGGAGACGAATCCAAATTAACATTATCATTAAAACGTGGATCGTTTGTTTTATGCACAACTTGAAGTAAAGATATATATTTGTAATTCTGAAAGACAATTATTTTACATGCAACAAATTGTCACTGATTGCTTATTTAAAATTTAATAGTCTCAAAATTTTAACAACAATCTGTCTATACGAGGGCTGCACTAAAAGTATCGGGAATCAAGGAAGTGCCACAATATAACTATTTAAAAATGTATTTATTGCTTTTCGAAGTATTCTCCGCGAAATTTGACACATTTTTCCATACGATGGAACCAATCATTGAAGCTACCATTCCATTCGGAAGTTGGGGTCTCCAAAATGGCCGTTTTGTAGGCGTCCAAAGCATCTTCAGGTGATGAAATCTCTGACCACTAAATTTATTCTTTATTTTAGGGAAAGTATAGAAATCATTAGGGCTTAGGTCGGGGCTGTACGGCGGATGGTCTAATAATTATATGTTTTCTTGCTCTAAAAACTCTTTTGTTCTGTGCGCGGTGTGAGAACTCGCATTGTCGTGATGGAGGATAATGCGGCGGTTGCAGTTCTCTTAACGGAGTTCAGAAACGACCTGTGGAAAAAAATGCTAGCATACCATTCTGCATTAACCGTTCTTTGTCTCTCAAGAGGGATAGTCGCAACGTGGCCGGTTTTGGAGACGAACGTGGCCACCATTTTTTTTGCAACACTCTGTCAACGAACAATTTTTTTTGGCTTGAACTTATTTTCGAATACCCAAACTCGTGACTGGTTTTTGTTTCGGGTTCGCACGCGTATATCCAGGATTCGTCACCTGATACGATGTTGTATACAGCATTTGAGGATCCTGCTTGGAGTCTTTCGAGAGTTTTGACGCACCAACTGCTTTTTGCTCTTCACAGAGCAAATGCGGTATCCATCGGGAAAACAACTTTTTTACACCTAATTGTTCATGCAAGATTATTTGTATTTGACTCATGCCAATGTCTAAAGTTGCATGAATTTCGCGTTATGTCACATGTCGATCTTCCTCAATCAGCTTACGCACAGCATCAACGTTTTCTTTGGTGACTGCAGTTTTTGGACGACCTTGACGGGGATCATCACTGAGCTTGATACGTCCACGTTGAAATTCAGCAAGCCAGCGATAAATTGTGGTTTTGGATGGGGCTTCATCACCAAATGTAGAAATCATCCGATCAACCCACTGTGTTTGTGTGTGTGATCAAACCACTTCAAAAGTCATAGTAAATCATCGCTCTAGAATTTTCTCGAGTCAATTCCATTTTCTCAATGACTAAACAAGTTTGAAAAGACCTTGTGACAAGACCGAGAATCTTTTTTTAGAATAAATAAATGGTATTCGATTTAAAAAAAGGAGTTTTCAATTAAAAAGATTTTAATATGACAGGAACAGTGGAAATATTCCATTCCCGATATTTATAGTGTAGCCCTGGTATATATAAAAGAGAATGTATGTTTGTATATTCCCTAATAACTCCTAAACTATTCAACCGATCTCAATGAAATATTTTGTAATAGATTCGTTGAAGCTCAAGGAAGGTTCACATATATAGTTTGTCGTGTCACGATCCCACCCACGCACTCACCTACGCATTTACCATATCTCTCGAACCGTTTATTGACAGAACAACGTCTGTCGGGTCAGCTAGTAAAAATATATTATAAAAGTACATATTTAATCAAGTCCTAAGGATGCCGTGTTCATTAATAAAAAAGAGTTGAGACAGATTGTACTCTCTTGGACAGGCAAGACCTAAAAATTGTTTCTGGTATTTTTGTGTATTTATTTGTTTTTCTGTATGTTTGTGCACGCAAAGGCTTAACCGATTTGAATGTGTCTCATGTATTTTGACGAGCTTCTGGTAACTGCTTGTCTGATTCCAATCGATTCACAAAGAAAAAGTTAAAAATTACGCGGGTAACGTACATCTTTAGTAGACTATCGACTAAAGGGTGGGAGGGTCTTGCAAGACTAAAAAACTTACATTAAAGTGGAGTTACCACTAAAGATTACTACATTACATTTTAAATCATTATGCATAACCGCAAATGAATTGATGAAGATGGTAATACCTCATTTGTACAATTCTTTAAAGTAATTATCATTTCAGAATTGGAAGCAATGCAGTTATTATATTCATCACATATTGTAAATTCATATGGTACAGGAAGATCTGATAGTGAATTGTGTTTTATTAAGGGACAACATGATGAGATGTTTAGATTTCTTCCATTTCTGTTTGTATGTCGTGGTTCCAACTTTAACGTCTCATTTTCTTTCTGTAAATGCTGAAATGCAGAGCTTTGTGCTTGTAGTTTTTCATGCAGGCATTCTACTTGATTTGTGTATAGTTTATCTTTTTCTTTGCCATTTAATTCTGTGCAACAATTATCACAACCTGTATCAGTTTTATCAACAATCCCGTAAACACTTTTATTTATTTTTAGAGAATCACCTTTAAGTAAATCTCTATCGTTGTCTGTTTCAGTAAATTTATTTTCGTATGAACATATCAAGCTGTGTTCACTACTTTTTGGCGATACAATTAATATATCCTTACTATATAATTTCACACGAACCTTATCAAAGGATGTATGCATATCGTAATTATCGTGTTTTCTTCTTAAAGGAATTAACTTTCTTAAAAAAACTGTCTGTTCTATGATTTCATCTTCCCAGTTTTTAGATAAGCTCCGAATGCTACTGCATCTAATAGATTTGAAATCGTCTTCAGTAGGAATTACTATACCAAATACTTTTTCCAAAATAATTTTCCAAAACAATTTTATGCTTTTTAAAGCTTCCAAACATTTTTCACATGGCCAATGGCTTGTTTCAAATTCTTCCTACACAAAAAATATTGGTATAATTTTCTGTTTTCATAAAAATGTAATTGTATATCAGTAATATGTACTTACTTCTTGATAATACTTCTGTAGAGATTCTTCTTTTCTTATGCATTCTTTCACAGCGTGACAAGAACTGCATATACTTTCTAAAACCACTTTGGATTTGCATCCTGGATGGCATTGAGGTGTAACCTGAAAAAGTTTGAGAATATGGAATTTAATTAGTCCATAGAATTGTAAAATAATGTAAATAGTTTATTATTTTGCATTTCTAACCAAGAAAATGGATATTTCTTACTTTCCCACGGCTTCTCCAAGTCATACTTCTTAATAATTTGGATACCATATGTACAGGTATAACACAAATTGGCATATCAGTTTTCATCCAATCCCTGAGGAATGCGTTACGGACGCGTATATCATGACTCCATGCTCGAACGTCTGCACAGGAAGCATACGATTTTATTTTTCCTTCGTTCCGGGGTAAAAGGTGAAGTTGTTCGATATTATGATTATTCATTTAATACAGAATTTCATTTTTTTACTGTAATAACTTATACACAAAATTTTAAATGGTTACGTGTCATCAAAATGATGATTTTTATGGGCTATCTGACAGATTGCACATTATATAGTATTTAATTATTAGTTGCGAAATATAAAAAACTCCTTGAAAAATTTTTAGTCGGTAACAAAATATTGCGTCAGTTCAAAAGTGACGTTCTAAATCAAATGCACTATTCCATCTTGATTTTGGATGACAATTCATAAAAATTTACTTTTTGTATATTTACATTTTACTATTAGTAAATAATTAATAAGATTGATTTCGAATGACCTTATCATTTAAAAATGAGCGAGGATGAGATATAGAAGAAATTATAGATTTGCTTTTTGTAAAGTTATTAAGAATATTTGTTAGACTATGTCTTTCATAACAAAAAGAGAAAGAGTGTTTAATGAATATGATCTGTTTGATTTACCTCCAAGAAATGAGGGTAAGCTGAAAGCTTATGCCTCGTGTACAGATTCAAGGGCGTGGTCTCACTTCAATTCTGACAAAGCAGAGCATCTCTTTGAAGTTATCAAGAGGAACAACGAAACATGTCGTCCAAAGTACATTCCCACTGATGTTATAGTAAACACATTGATGGTAACTAAGAATGCTGAAATCAGTCGTCTTAAAAGACAAATTGAAGAGTTTGAACAAATGCTAGCCGCATACGATCAACTTGAATTAACATCCGAACAAAAATGTGAAATTGCTAATGCCGTATGTATTCTTTGAGCTTAAGATCTATATCTAATTGCTTTATAAAATTCAATAACCGGAATTAAATTTCAGCATGATGCGATTAAAGCTGCGAATAAAGAACTTGATGATTTGGTAAAGTACTGTCTTCATTTTTTCTATCATTTTTATGCAAATTAACGATGATAGCTCACCTTTACGTTTTGTTATTACAGTGTTTGGACTTAGATTTATCTGGGTTCACTGAGGTAATATTTTTTCTGTTAATTTATTTTATTTCATTTTAGATCAACCTTCAATAATAAATATGTTTCAGGGTATTGATTCAGAGGCATTTGAGGTACAATTTTATATTATGAAATAGATAAGGTTTGTAAACAGTAGTGATATTGATATTTGAATTTGTTGCAGACCGGTCAATCAAGAGGAGACGTGGTATGTTATTTTAATTTCAAAAAACAAATTGAGACGTCTAAGATAAATTTAGTTATTGTTTTATTTTTTCAGCCTTCGAGACATACAGATCATGAGGTAACTATAACATTTACATAGTAGTATTCAATTATATAAAAACAATTAAATAATTTCAACAAATCATCTCCCTTACAGACTGAAAAATCGAAAGGTGATGAGGTATGGAAATTTTGAATATTTGCTTAGAAATATTTTCATATAAAATTAGCATTCCGTTCTTGCTAGCAATCAGGTGTTGGAAGGAGTGTGGGACTTATCGTCGGATGAGCTTGGGGTCACATCGCGGTATGTGATTATTCCGGCCTATGATCATGTTTTAGCGAGTGATGATGAGTTTCAAAAGCTAAGCGTAACAATTAGTGACTTGTTAGTTTAGTTTGACTTTTAAAGAGGCTTTGATTTGTATTGATTGGTAGTATTTATATTGATTACAAAATTTCCATTAGTTTCGATTCAAAGGAAGTATCTGATAGCGGCGAAAGTGAATCTTTATTATGAACATTATAATAACATTTTCTGCTATTTAAAAAAAATAATCTCGGGTTGAAGGCCACCGTAGCAAGTGAAATTACTGGAATAATGAAACTTAACATAGAATGGCTTAAAGCGACGAGTGCATTTGCTATGATGCTCAGAATTGTCAGTTCAGTTCGATCAAAGATCCAGAGCAGCACTTGATTGTAATGGGTAGGACATATCACAAACCATCAGTCTCTATTTGTTATTTAAACAGAATTATATTTCAATTGTACAGTGGCTATATAAAAATGCAATGGGAAAAGAATCGAAGAGCAATCAAGTTGGAAACGGTAGCTTGGACTGTGTTCGTGAGGTTAGCACGTGTAAGTTGAGGCCTTTTTTAATTTGTTTCAATAGATTACAAACCTGAATTAGTGTTTAGTCACTAGTGGAAGTAGATTATCAATTATTTATCAAGATTTAAGTTCAGAACAAAATTAATGTCTCAATTTTTATTACTTTTTGTAGTATTTAGTAATTCGAAGTAATTTTAAAGAAAAATAGCAGACCATTCCTTGAATTAGACCGTAGCATTATAAAATTAAAATTTTTACGCCATCTGCCTTAAAAAATTTAATAAACTATTATTGTCCTCTCTGCAGCTGCTCGTGACCCAAGATTAGAAGAATTGCAAGAAACAGTAATCAATAAGGATGCCAAGCTTAGCGCAATGCATAACAAAATCGCAGTAAGAAATAGAAAGTTTTCTTTTTTAGGCTTTAATTTACATGCTATATCTACTATATATCGATATATATCAATATATATCGTCTTCGCCCCACTTATTGCTTTAATATATTTTAAAGGTATTGGAAAACGACGTGTGTGAGCCTTATTGTATTTATGCTCATATTTACACAGCACTCGAAAAGATTTTCGGGACCCTTTGTCAAAATATAAAATACAAACAATATTTGGACTTGCTGGTATTCAACATTTTTTATAACATTTGTTAATAAATTCGTGCTAATTCCGCTAGGCTAATATTTCTCTTTTTTGCAGACAGCTGGAAAAGACACTCGAGGTATTGACATTAAAGGTAAAATACTTTTCAAAATGAAGGTTCTTGAAAAATTCTCACTTGCACTAGTTGCTCCTTGTACGGAAGATCTTACGCCTACTAAAATGGACTGCACATGCTATCGCACTGAAATAAAGCAAGTCTTCGCTTTAACAGCTGCTGATTCCACAAGAACACAACTTGATGACAAACGAGCTCACTTGGTTGCTGACATAATAGAAAATCGAGAAATGAAAGAAATTCTGAGTAAAGAAAGTGTTGAGGATCAAAGTGATATTGAGCAAGCACAAGAATGTTTTGGTTTTGATAGTTACAGTACTGAAGCTGAAAGTGTTAATAGATTGAAAAAATTACAAGCAAACTTTGAGGATTTATTGCTTTGTTATGATAATTTAAAACATGAAAAGGATTGTTTATTTTTACGTTGTCAGAAGTATACAGAACTTGAAAAAGAATGTGAATGCATGCAAAATCGGTTAAAAGAATATAATCAATTATGGAGTGAAAAAGAATATTACCGCAAGCGTTCAACGGACTTAGACAACTTAAAAGAGTCATATTACATCTTAACCGAGGAAACAACAAATTTAGAAACAAAACTGAAGGCTGAAATAGAAATTAATAAAATTAAAAGCATACATAATAATGAATTATATAATGAAAATGTGTCCTTAGAGAAAAAAATACAGGAGCTTAACAAAATGTTTGAAAAAGAAAACAATTATTTAACCTGTAAAGTGAAAGAACAAGAATGTAAAATAATGTGTCAAGAGCAGCAAATTAAAACATTATCCAATCAAATTGATCAATTTCTTGAACAAGGACATGATGCAGTAAGAAAACAACTTCCATAATAATTACTGCGAATCTATATTTTTATTTTTTCATACTTTTTTATTTTTATAGATAACGTCCGATGAAACAGCACGTTCAATGGAATTACTCAACGAAATCGAATCACAGAAAGAACAGATCAAGAACCTCAAAGATGCTCTGCTGTGCAATGAAGAGGAAAAACGCTATCTTGAAGACGATTTTCAGAACAAGCTAGAGCTCATCAATGACTTAAAAGTGGAAATAGAAAATTGGAAAGGTAAAAAAATTCAGTGTTGAAGTAATATAAAAGTATTATGATGAATTTGCATATCCTTTTTTTTTTAGAAAAGTATGAAAAAATGGTTCATGCAAATGACTATTTAGAAAAATGTTCGGATGATTTTCAAGATCAAGTACAGCATCTTCAACACCAAAATCAGTATTTGGAAAATGATTTAGTTAGTAAAAATACTGCTCTTAATAATTTAATGGATATTGTTCAAAATAAATCTCAAGAAATCAGTAATTTAACGAATCAAATCGAAGAAAAACAAATCGAAAATTCAGAACTATACAAAGAAATAAAAACAAGTCAAGTTATATATAACGAAAGTTTGTCGAACTTAGCAAATGAGAATCAAATGGCAATCGTATCACTTAAAGAAGCTCAACGTGAAAGTCAAGAAATACTAGAAGCTATTAAAAGCTTCGTTAACATAAATAATTCTAATATATCTGTAGCTTTTGATGATACCATAGAAAAGTGTAAGAAAGATCTCTTGCGCATTGACAATGATACAGATTCAGTGTTAATAAAAGAAATAAAAAAATTGCATGACCTCAGCATACAAAATCTTCACGCCTTATTGGATGAAAATATTCAATTCAAAGAATCACTTGAAGTTTCCAGACATGATAGTTTGATACTGAAAAATAAAGTTGAAAGCTTAGAAAGTCTTAATGTAAACTACAATAAGCTTAAAGAATCTTACGATAAGTTGAAAGAAGAAAAAGATCTACTGGAGCGTGAATCTAATAGCAAAAATTTTGAATTTGAATTAACTAAAAAGAAAAGCGAACAACTAATGAAACAGCTTAACGAAACTGAAGATGTAAGAAACGACTTTGTCAAATTGAAATCAGAATACCACGGGGTTTTACAGGAACGCAACGAACTAATGGATAAAGTTAAATACAACGAAAATTTGGTGGAAAAGAAAAGCGAAGAGCTAATGAAACAGCTTAACGAAACTGAAGATGTAAGAAACTACTTTGTCAAATTGAAATCAGAATACCAGGAGGTTTTACAGGAACGCAACGAACTAATGGATAAAGTTAAACACAACGAAAACTTGCTGGAAACAATAAGGCGTGATTTAGATGATTTAAAAGAGGAAAATGAAACTTATCTTGAGGGAAAAGAAAAGCAAAAGTTGTTAGAGCAAGAACTCATAAATTATGAAAAGTTATTCAAAAACTTAGAAAATGAAAATACGTCTCTTAAGGAAGAACTATCAATAAAATCAGGTGAACTTATCAAGTTACGTAATGACCTAGAGGACAAGATTCGAGAGAATAATAACATTTCTGATCACATAAATTCCTTACATACAATTGAAATGTCTTTGCAAAATGATATATCAAATATGCAAGCAATGTTGATAGCAGCAAAGAAAGAGAATGCTGATTTAGAGACGAAACTTCATAAATACAAAAACCTAGAAACAGATATAGATAACATACGAAGCGCCTACGATGGGATTGTAAATGAAAAAGAAAATTTAGAAAAAGTTCTACAGATGCAACAACAGCAAGTTCATAGGCTCCAAGAAGAAAATAAAGTTTTAACCATTCAAAATAAGGATTTATTAGATCACAGCGAAGACCTACAAAATTCTTTAGTACGTACTCGTTCTCAGGTAAATAGCCATTTTTATGTTTTACTTTAAATATTATATTTTACAAGCAACCCTTGTTTTCTATAATGTACTTAATATTTTGCATAAAGTTAATAGCTATTACGGAAGCTAACGTATATTTCCATGAAGATAGTTTTAACCAAATCACGACACATTACAGGCAAGCATTATTAATCCACCAAATGATTTATTGGAAAATATAAGAAATGAAATCAAAACAATGAAAGAAGAAAAACTGATAAGCCATAGAAATATTAGAGATTTAAAAGACAAATTAGATGAAGCGGTATGTTCGATGACATTTTCAAGTTATTATAATATATTTCTATAACTGTAATGCTCCTCTTTAATTTATACAACGTTGAATTCGCTGTTTGGGTTGGCACGCAAACTGATTTATTTTGCCTTCGTTATTGCGCTTTTTATTGTCAAAGTAAATTGCCATTTTTAGGACGACATAATACAAGATTTGAAAGAAAGTCTCGCTGTGAGGGATAGTAAAATTGCCACGCTTCAAAATTATGCCAATCAGTTAGAAGAAGAAGTGAGAAACCTTAACTTTATGATTGCTACAGCAGTTGAATCGAGTGAAGAAATCAGAGATAACAGTCATAAAAAAATTGATGAATCGCTAAGAAGATTGGAAGCACATCGTAAATATTAGTCATTCTCCATTTTATTTTACTTTTAAAACTGAATTGCTTCACTGTAAAGGCAGAAAGCAAACACAAAAAAAATCTGTTACAAGTGTTGACATAATTTGTAATTTGTATGTATTTACAGATTCAAAAGCAACTCATAATATGAGAATGGAGATAACAAGGCTGAAAAGTGATAATACTCAATTAGAAAGTCAACTTTCCAATACAATTATAAACACTGATGTAACGTCACGAGAAAAAGAAAAATATGCAGCACAAATATCTCAATTACGAAATGAGAGAGAATCTTTAATAGAAAACATCGAGCAATTAGAATTAACATGCTTTGGTGATAGCTATTTAAACTCAGATTCATGTTCAATAGATGAAATTTTATTATCACTTAGCAGAATAAGAAAATGCATAGAATCAAGAAATTTAAAGTCCTCTTCACTTGAAAATACTCTAATGAAAGTTCAAAATTCATCGCAAGTACTGCTAAGCAAAGCTGATGAAGCCAAAAAGATTGCTGAAAAAGAAAAAGAAAAAATAACTCTTGAGAAAGAAGAAGCCTTAAAAGAAAAGATTACAATGGAACAGCAACTTGCCACACTTGAAATAAAATTGAAAGATCAAATAAATAAAGATCTCGAAATAATAGAAGACTTGAATGGCAAATTATTGAACCAAAAACTTATGTTTGAAAGAATTAATGAATCGACACAAAATTACATTGGCAAATTAGAAAATGAAATTGAAAATCTTCAGATACTTTACAAGGACTCATTATCCAAACTAAACGAGCTGCAAGAAAAATTAAATAAGTCATCAGAAAACAATTCGAATAATGATGAAGTTATATCTGACATTAAAAGGATCTTAAATGAAAAACAAAATGAAATTAATCAATTGCAAATATATCTAACTGAAATACAAAACAAACCGAGTTTGGACGCGGAAATGCAAACAATTGTTTTTATAAATTTTACTGATGCCACATGCCAGACAGATGATAATGAAATAGAAATGGTGCAAGAACCATATTATTACGATACAAATAATTATAACGGTAATGTTATTTCAGCGGGAAATGTAACAGAAGATAATATTAATTACATTAAAAGTAGATACCTAGATTACAAGTCGAAACAACTCAGCTTAGGTAAACTAGAATTGCACTCAATATCTAGTCCAAGCTGCAGTAAAAATTCAAGGACTATAGAAGACTATGATAATATAGAAAACTTTTCTGAAAATAATGTTTCATTATGTAAGGAAATTGAGTTCCTTACATTTGAAAACCATCATAAAATAATAGATATTTATAACACGCAATCAATATTAACTGAAAATACTGAACTTAGTAGTAAAAGCTTCAACATGGGATCAAATGGAGAGTTTATTACCGGTGAATATAAGAAATGCGAAATAACGGAACAAACCAATAAAACCGACAAAATTGTCAATGCTTATGCATCTAATGAAAACGAATCAGTTCAATTTGAGACTAACGAGTTATTTCTTATTTACGAGGATAGCGATAATCCTCCCATTGAATATAAGAAGAAAGGTTCATCTCAAGTTGTTGTTGAAATCTTGACGACAAATCCGCGAATGGAATATAAAGATTATAACAATTCTAATATACAAAAGTTAAAAATTAACGAAGAAAGTGATAGACATTTAGAAAATACTATCAAACCCAAACTTGAAGTAACTTTACCGAGAGTAGACACTGATGAAACGACAGCTATACCATCATCTGTTTTAGACAAGATATCTGTGAAGTCTTTAGACATATTTAGATTACCAAAACGTTTGACTAATTCTGATACAAAAATAAACAAAAAGTTTTTACAAAATGAGATATCTTCGAATTCAAGTAGTATTAATCTTAACAATAGGGGTATGAAAGATTTATTAAAAATACCTCAAAACAATAGTGAAATAATTAAAAAATCCATAAACAATTCAATACCTGATCAAAATACGAGAAGTAACGATTTAAGCTACGTTCAAAATACTTTAAGTACTGCATTAAGTATTAGCAGAAATGATGTGCTAACTAAGGAATCAATAACAAAAACAATTTTAACTACAGGTTCCTCAAATAATAAAAATGAAAAACAAAATATTTTTTCTGAAAACGTAAGTTACACGAAAAATATAGAAATTTCAAATCAAAAACTAAATAAACCGTCAAATTATGCTTTAGAATATATTCTAGATTCAATCAAACAGGATATAAAGATTTCTAATTTTAATGGTAATAATGATTTAAAAAATAGTAAGAGTTTCGATCAAATACATCAATCAAATCACTATAGTAATGAACATATCGATTCTAAATCCTATAATAGACTTAGTCCTTTCCTGGGGTACACAAGTACTGAACCAGATTTAGATACTGAAAAATCTAATCCAAGAAAAGAATTTAACAGTACTCAGTACTCGAATGCGGCAGAACGTGCCTTACTTGTCAGACGAAATCCAAATATTAGTAATGAGCAAAAAATTGAAGAACTTGCTAAAGCTATTAAAGACATTGAAAATCATTATAAAAAGAAAATAGAAATGATTAAGACACAATACGATAATAATATTAAAAATATTATGAATCAACATAATCACGGTGTTGTAAGTATTCAAAACTTACATGAGGAAGCTTTACAAGATGCTATAAAACGACGTGAAAGTGAAATTGAAAGCTTGAGAACTATGAGTATTGAAGGAATGCGTAAGGTAGAAATGCTTGAGAAAGAGAACAAATTCCTGAAAGTAAAACTTGAAAAGCAACAATCAAACGATTTGAGTGAGGTATTACAAAATTGTCAAATACATATTTCTTTATCATTTATATGTATGGTTTTCGTTTCAATATGATTTCTTATGTAAATAGGTGGGAGTCAAGCGGCCTTCAACGGAGCCAAGAAAAAGAAAACACAGACACAGAATGGACAGAATTTTGACTAAAACAAATATTGAATCCTTTAATTTAAGTCCAAAGAGTCGATCGCATGGACCATGCACTTGTAGCCTTGATTTGAATTTGTCTGATACTATACGAAATATATTTGAACAGGTTGATGTTGAACAACGAAAGCTAGGAGAACAGGCATATACTAAATATATTGTAAACAAAATAATTGAAACCAATATAGATGTAAGTAACACCAATAAGCTTACCGTCGTAAAGGAATTCGTTAACGAATAATCATTATATAAAGTTGATCTTATTTTAGGCTTTGGACACGCAAGAACTAGCATTCCTCCATTTAACGGTATGTCGTACTTGGAAAGCAATGCTAGGTAAGGAGGAGGCCCTACAAAAACGTATAGATTCATTAGAGAGTGACTTATTTAATAAGCAACGTCGCACTCAAAAGCATAGTAAGTATTTATCATTGCTCACTTGCAACATCGCTCTGCCAAGCCTCTAGCTATAATATTCATCCTGAATTTTTTTATTTAAATCGGCTCACGATTGGTTGGTCATCGACATACAGACCAGTCCCTCGCGGTGCGAGATGGGACGTTGCCTCGAACTCACTACATTCGCCTTGATGAACCTCCGAATGGTCCGAAACTAGACGGTATCAGCAGCGATAAATCGTGAGTAAAGCTGATTTAAATAAATAATGACACCTTTGCTAGAAACTGTCATAACCACAATGTTAACACCAGGAACAGACATAAGCTTATAATGCCTACTACTCGGCTAATTGGAGTTAGCAAGTCTTTTGTGGGGCGATTTATATGCTTTTACAACAAGATCCCAGAAAATGTTCAAAACAAAAGTATTACGTTATTCAAAAGAATTGTTAAAAAAACGTTTGTGTGGTAAAGATTACTATAACATAAATGACTTTCTTAATGATACCACAGATTGGGAATGGAGCGATAGCCCTCAGGCTATTAAATAATAAGTTTGATTGTACAATATTACTTTGTAAACATATTTTTTGATGAAAAAAGGCCGCTGAGTTTGTTGCGCCCGTTCTTCTCAGGGCTGAGGCATTCATTTTGGAATGGGTGGTAGTTCCTTTGACTTTCAATATGTGATTTCACACAATGATATTTAAAAGTATAGATAGGTTACGTAGACAACATTCGGTGTTTGAAAATGATACACTAACGCACACATGAATAATTTGACATTGCAATAGCACACTGCATTATAATTACACGTCAAAGAAGGATAGTAAATGCAATAATCGCAAGCGAAAAAGAGATAAATCTAATTTGCTAATTGCTTCGTATTTGTATAGAGAAAATACAGTTAATTCATCAGATATGATTTTTTACCGTACACCGTGATTTATGCCTTTTTTATGGAATAGGAGGACAAACGAGCGTACGGGTCACCTGGTGTTAAGTGATCACCGCCACCCACATTCTCTTGCAACACCAGAGGAATCACAAGTGCGTTGCCGGCCTTTAAGGAAGGTGTACGCGCTTTTTTTGAAGGTACCCATGTCGTATCGTCCCGGAAACACCGCACAAGGAAGCTCATTCCACAGCTTTGTAGTACGTGGAAGAAAGCTCCTTGAAAACCGCACTGTGGAGGACCGCCACACATCCAGATGGTGGGGATGATATCCTAATTTGTGGCGTGTCGTGCGAAGGTGGAATTCGGCGGCAGGAATCAGGTTGAACAGCTCTTCGGAACACTCCCCGTGATAAATGCGGTAGAAGACACACAATGAAGCGACGTCTCTACGCAACGCCAAGTGATCCAGCCGTTCACAGAGCACTGGGTCCCCGACAATTCGAGCTTCTCTGCGTTGCACGCGGTCAAATGGATCTAGGGTGCGCCAGACCAGAGATGACAGCAATACTCCATGTGTGGCCGGACCTGCGCTTTGTAGAGCGCTAGAATATGGGCCGGCTTGAAGTATTGCCGTGCTCTATTGATGACGCCCAGCTTCTTCGAAGCCAATTTGGCTTTGCCCTCCAGATGGCCACGGAATTGGCAATCGCTCGAGATTTAGAGACCCAGTATTCCGATACTAGGCGAGGCTTTACGGGAAGTGTTATCGAAGAGCGGTGATACGACAAAATATGGAGCTTTTTTAGTGGTAAACGCGCAAACTTGAGTCTTCTGGGGGTTAAATTGGACATGGTTCAATTTACCCCATTCCGCGACCTTCTCGAGAGAGGACTCGATAGAAGACACAAGTTTCTCCCGGCACTGGTCGACGTTTTCCCGAGAGAGACCTGCATGGCCCGTGTATACGGCATCACCAGTGCTGTCGTCTGCATAGCAATGTATGTTGGAGGTGTCCAACATATCATTGATATGCAGAAGAAACAGCGTGGGAGATAGCACACAGCCTTGGGGCACTCCAGCGTTCACGGGCTTGGGATTCGAGCAAAAACCGTCGATTACGACTTGTATGCTGCGCCCAGTGAGGAAGTTGGAGGTCCACTTGCATTAGCTCTCGGGAAGCCCAAATGATGGAAGTTTTGAGAGGAGCGCCTTGTGCCATACACGATCAAAGGCCTTCGCTACATCCAGGCTAACTGCCAGGCCTTCCCCCTTGCTATCAATAGCCTAGCCTCGCCGCCCATCTATGCGTTAGGTAAACCAGAAGATCACCTGCCGACTGACCATGGCGAAAGCCGTATTGTCGGTCGTTGATTAACTGGTGACCCTCTAGGTATACCAAGAGCTGGCGGCTAATTATGCTCTCCATGATTTTGGAGAGCAGGGAGGTTATAGCAATAGGCCTGTAGTTTGCCGGATCAGAACTGTCTCCTTTTTTTGGATCGGATGGACAAGGGCTGACTTCCATGAGTCAGGGACTACGCCTTTGGAATAAGAGTGCCGAAATAAACGCGTTAGCACCGGCGTCAACTCAGGGGCACACGTTCTAAGCACGATTGGAGAAACGCCATCCGGCCCGCTCGAATCCTGACGTCCAACGATAACAGAGCTCGCCTAACAGTTTTCTGTCTGAACTGTACTTCAGGCATAGAGCTCTGACACCGCGGGATGGTTGGAGGCGAAAAGAGCGCACAGGAGATCGGCTTTCTCTTTTGCCGTATGGGCCAGGGTGTCATTCCTCATGTGCAACGTCGGCATGGACGGCTGGTTGAAGTTACCGAGAGCAGCTTTCGACAACGACTAGAACTTGCGTGTTCCGGTCGGGTAACTGGAAAGCTGCTCGCCGATTTTGACGACGTGCTTTGAATTCGCACGGGCGATTTGCCGCTTAAGAAATCTGGAGGCACGGTTATATTTCCTCTTAAGAACTTTGCAGCTCGGATCCTTTGTGCCCAGCGCCGCAACCCAAGTTCGATACACCTGTTTTTTGCAGTCAGATGCTGCTTTAACTGACGCATCGAACCAGGGCTGTGATCTGCCACCGATCGGTACTGCAGAGCTTGGTATAAAAATATCCATGCCCTGCAGTATCACATCGGCTACTGCAACGGCGCAGGCACTAGGATCACCCGAAGGGAAACAAACCTTGACCCAAGGGTAGGATGCAAAAAAGCAACGCAACCTATCCCAATCTGCTAACTTGTAGTGCCAAACGCGGCGGGTCGCTGGTGGTCTGCGACGTTGGCGTCGGATGGGCAGTACACTCCTGACCAGGTAATGGTCAGACGTTCCGAGAGGGGCGTCGACAAAGACCTGTAGGCCGATTCACGTATATTCTAACGATCCAAAAATCGTTGTAGTTCAGAAGTCGTTCTATTGAAACTTGGTCCAAAATTGGTATTCACGTACTGATTCGATAGGATGACAACTCAATAGGACTGAAACTCAGCGACTTATCGACGACTTGCGATAGGACATTGCCAGTTTAATTCTACTATTCCTTTATTTTCCACCTTATTCTTTTAAATATGTTTATTATGATATCAGAGTCTCTTGCTCAGTTACTAGTACTCAACCTAACAATATTTAAAGCCGTAGATTAGTAAAAAGGTAAGGTATAATTATTTTTATACAGAAATTAATAGGCTGAAAATGAAAAGTCGTACCCAAAAATGGTTGTAAAAAAAAACCGCCGTACATCCAAGTCAATCTGAATTTTCGCCCAAGTGTAGGTAACTCTTTCTCGTCTCGTTTTGTTCAATTAAACAAAATGAGCTTGAAGAAGATTGTAACCGTGCGTCAGCTTGAATTACTTACTGAGCTGTTTTAGTTTTTTCATAAAAGCTGTAATAAGTACCTACAATATTTCATAAATAATTAAGTAGGTATTTAATTAGTCCAATAACTTAGGTAAAGGTAAATAAATACCTTCTCTTTATTCTATTTCTTCCATCCTGAGTAAGAGGAAAATAAATATTATTTTTTGAATAACTCAACATCATTGAGTGCTTAGGCACCTGTCGCACTGTAGGTTGATATACCTACTGAGTTGAAATTACTCTGACCTAACAATGGTTTGGTAAGATCCTGTAGCATAAAATGCTAGTGCTATTAATACCTATAATGTAAAAAAGCACATGATTTTATAATTTATTTAATTAAAGTCTTAAATATAGTAAATATCTAGTCAGATAAGTAGGTAGGTACCTACTAAGATCTTTCTTGGTAACTACCAACCTAAATAGGAAACTTAAGTATAGTATTACGCTCTCATGGAATCAGAGGAACGAGGTCTTCCATAAGACCAAGGACTAAATCCTTGGTAAAGCGAAATGTTTTCACGAACTCCGTATCTGTCATTTCGAAAGCAAAATATTTGTTGATTCTTATATTATTTCGGCGTCGACGTTCTCTTCGCCGGTCTTCCCTTTCAGAAAGATCCAAAAGTAGCCAAGACAAGCTGATATTCATGTTTATGAAAAAACTTTCAACAGCCAACAACTGCAAATTACTAACTTCAGTTCAGCGACTTCTCAGACGTTCGATTTGACATTAAATCGTTGGTAACCGATTGTAAAAAGATAGCAGAATACCACTGACATAACGATTGAAGTCCGTCTAGCTGACGTGAATACGATTTAGCGATTTTTGGATAGGATCGTTTCTCGAACGTGCGATTTAAATCACGTGAATACGAACCGTAGGTGAACGACAGAAGTCGCTGCGATATCGCTCATGTAAAATTACGTGAATGGGGCCCCTGGTAACCATCGGGATGTGTAGTCAGCAGAAGATCTAATAAGGACGGCATGTGGCTATCCACATCCGGGAGCCGCGTTGGCGACTGAACCAATTGGGACAGACCATACGCCAATGCAAAATTATGCACAGATCGCCCTGCGTAGTCTGTGGTACGTGATCCAAGCCATTCGGCATTGTGCCCGTTGAAATCACCTAAGAGCACGATTTCTGCGGAGGGGATCTGTGCAAGCATGTCGTCAATTGCCGTTTGAACGCAGCCCATGAGGTGATCGGTTTCTGCGTTACCACTATGGGACCTGTAGACACACGCATAGATGCGGACGCGGTCCACTAAATCTACGCGGAGCCAAAGAGTAGACAGGTCCCTTCCCTCAAAATTGCCGTACACACATACCCCGGCATGAGGCATAAAATTGTGCTCAATTTTGTACCCGGGGTACGATAAACATGACGTACCGCTAGGTCGAGATATCTGCGTCTCCGTAAGGAAACACAAGACCGGCTGCGCCGTCTCAAGGTGGTGGTGGACGGCGTTTAAGTTGGAGTGAATTCCCCTGATGTTACAAAATCCACATTAAGCGTGGAGCGGGGTGCCGTGGTGTTACTGCCTCGTTTGTCCTTGGTCATGCGCGGTACTGTGCCCTCCCCAGAATACGAGGGGCAGCCCGAGCGCGAATGCTCGGGGAGGGATTCTCCGGCTCTACAGGAGCCGGTACCCTCCTGGGGTAATATATCTTTTGATACCGCTCTCATATTTTTTGTTGGGGGGAAGGGTAGGGGAGGGAGAATGGCCTCCGGTCCTCGACACTAACCTTTGCGAAACATTTATTTATTTATTTACAACCCTTACGTCTAGCATTACAGGAATATTCCTAATGCGCTAGTGTAACATTCACCTTAAAAAATAATGTAACATTTAAAATGAGCAATAATTAAAATATAAAAATATAGATATACACTTAATCTTACAATATATAGATAACCTTAACTTAAGAAACCTAATCTTATAATTATTATTTATTGCTATCATAACATATAGCCCACATTGCAATCCTTGTGAGTTCACTCAGAGTGCAACAAAACAGGTCGATCCGTTCGACCACGACGTTAAGTGTGTTAAGCGCGCGTACCAGCGGCGCCTTGTTGACCAAATTGGTGCGCCCGCGCGGCAACGCCAGCAGTGACGGCCTATGCCTCCGCCACACGTACCGATCCGGCACTCGCAAATTCACCTGCCCTAATACGTCCGCATTAAATATCTTGCCTCTTATTATTTTAAAAATATAAAGAACAAGCGCTAATTCCCCTCTAGACCTGATTTCATTGTATCCGACCATACCCAAAACAAATAGTGTAGGGTACATTAATGGGTAAAATGGGTAAACCCCATAAAGCCTCATGTATAAAAATCTAATAAATTTGTTTTGTACCCGCTCCAACATAAGACTATATTTAGTCTCATGTGGAGCCCAGATGACTGCGTTACTTTCCAGTTGACTCCTTACCAACGCGTTGTATAATGCTGTAATAGCGCTTATGTTAGTGAAACCACTAACGGTACGAAGCAAGAAACCCAAATTTCTGTAAGCTTTCTTACAACAATGTATAATATGATCAGGAAACGAAAGCTCAGTGTTTAACCTGACTCCTAAATCTCTGACATCTGAAACTCTCGACATTGGTATCCCCTCCATATTATAATTATAACAAATAGGGACCCGTAATTTAGAAAAAGTGATGACAGTACATTTTGAGCTATTAAACTGTAATAGATTGTCCTGGCTCCATTTCACCACTCTGTCTATATCTTGTTGCAGCTTCACACAGTCATTTTCGCCATTCACAGCCAAAGAGAGCTTGAGGTCGTCCGCAAATAACAAACATTTAGCATCCTGGACCACCTGCGGTAGATCGTTGATCATTAGAATAAACTGCAAGGGCCCTAGGTTGCTGCCCTGACTGACACCTGACCGTGTGAAATATGGTTCGGACTTTCGGCCTTTATATTCCACATATTGCTGCCTATCTCTCATATAGCTCGCAAAAAAGGTTAGTAAATGTGGCGTGAACCCGACTGATGCTAACTTTTTGAGCAATACATCGTTATCGACTAAATCAAAGGCTTTTCGAAAATCAAAGTATGCTACGTCAGCCTGTCCTCCACCGTCCACGGCTGGAACTATATGAGACATATAGCCGAGAAGGTTGCTGGTAGTGCTTCTCGAAGGCCTAAATCCATGTTGAGACTCTGATAGGTGAGCACTAACTTGAGTATAAATACTACTATGAATGGCCGATTCTAATATTTTCGCTGCAGTTGACAACACTGCTATTGGCCTGTACCCCTCCACCTGTGTTTCACCTTTACCTTTCGGCACTGGGACGACTCGGGTCACTTTCCACTTCTCGGGAAACACAGCTGCCTTCAGACACTGACTGTAAATATGAAGTAACGGCTCGGCTAGGGCAGACCGGCAGTCTTTAAATATATAAGGTGGTATACCATCCGGTCCCGCAGACTTCTTCGGCTTAAGTTTTTTAAGTGCCTGTCTTACCTCGTCTAAGGTCAAGTGGTCTATGTGCACCCGCGCCGCTCCGTTCACTCCACCCGCTGCCGCTACCGCTGCGCTAACATTCAATTCGGCTTGCTGTGAACTATAGACTGAATGGAAATACTTGCCAAATTCTACAGCGCATTGCTCGTCGGTCAATAACACCCCACTCTTCAAAATTTTTAGCGGACCCCTACTATTTTGTTTGATTTTCCGTAGTTCCAGAACGACATCGGATCCTTAAGTAGCTGGTTCTGAACGCGACGCTTATAGTGCCGGTGGGTGAAATCTATCATGGCTTTAACACTCGCCCTACACTGAGCGAACGCTTCGTAATCATACCGAGACTTACTCGCCTTGTACCGCCGGTGAAGCTTTGCTTTTAGTTCTATGTTGCAAATTATTTCAACCGTGTACCATTCGGGGTAAATGTACCTCGAGGTTACCGGACTTCGCTTTTTTTTTGGAACGCAGTCATCGGTGATAGATGTAAGAATGTCATAGAAACAGTTCAAGCTTTCCTCCAACTCTAAATCGTACAATACAGACCAGTCTACCGCCGAAATAGCCGAATACAATGATGGTAAATCAGCCTCATAGAAATTCCAACTAGTTGGCTGGGCTAGTGGTGTACGTACGCTTGCATCGGGTGGACACACGTCGGTTTGCCGATGCGAGGTCAAGGTCAACGCAATCTTGAGAGGCGGGTGGTGCGCGTCCACCGGCACAAGCGGTGCCGCCGCCGCGCTAACGGTCACCGTCCCCGTCGAAAGCGAACTTAAAACTAAGTCCAGATATCTGAAATTACAATTCCCTACTTTTTGCTCTGAAGGACTCGCAATAAGTTTGAAAATATTCAAAATAATTATTTATGGACGTAGAACACAAATATAAATTAAAATCTCCTACAACAACTACTTCACTAAATTTTTTACAGTATTCCTCAATAATAATTTTACAGTATTCCTAAACAGTAGCATATATTCCGTATCACTAGTGCTAGGCGGTATGTAAACTATACATAACAAAAACAAGAATCTCTCGCGCCTATAGACACTCGCACAAGCTAGTTCAAAGGAATGAGCGTCAATGTTGATGTCGCAGTGTACTCGCCGCAGTTCGAAGTGCGGTGTGGCGACGAGAAACGCGCCGCCTTGCTTACGTCCATCTGCTCGGTCACACCTTATAATAGTGTAACCAGGCGGAATTACTTCTGCATCATAAATAGATTTGTTGCATCCCGTTTCCGTGATTGCAAATAAATCTGAATTTGCGGAAGCCAACCCCGCAAAAAATTCTTTTAATTTTGTGCGGAGACCTCGTACGTTTTGATAATAAATCTCAACCGATTTGGCCTGCTTTCTTTGTTTTAGATTTTTCATCTGATCGACGAAACCACACCCATTCAGAAAATTCGACATTAACAGGCCAAATTTCTGGTTCACATAATTTTCCATACAAACTTTCTGGTACTCCTATTATGAATGAAGCATAGTCTTTTTCAGTTTTATGTCTTATTTTCTCAACCTTAATTAATGTTTCTCCACCACATACTTTTTTAATATATGATTCTAAGTTTTCAATTGTGGTTTCTTTTTTCAGACGCCACACATGTAAATACTTTTCCTCTCTGTTCCTTCAATGTTGAATTTGTCATTCCTCCTTTTTTTATCTCCTTATTTGGATACCTACTTCTTCTCGAACGAACTTCTGTCCATACATTATCCTCTATTATGTCATTAGTTCTCATTTGCGTCAGTGACAATTTGTCTGTTACTGTTGTTAGCTCCCCGCTCTTCAACAACAATACTTTTATCGAGTTCCATCAGTGATTTATTCTTACTACTGGTATTCGGAAATAAATCAATATTTGTTGAAACCGCATTTTTTATGGCCAAACTTTTGGTTTTGCATCCACCTTCATTTGATTTTGTGCTGCAACCTTTGCAAACGACATCGATTGTTTATTAATACTTGATTTAGATTTTTGTTCTTGATTCTCAAATTCTTTTAATCATGCTTCGTGCGTGAGTTTTTAAGTTTAAGTTCTTTAATTTCGTCTTCCAACGTGCTCGCTCTGTCTGCTTTTTGTTGAATAATGTGCATACTGTTTCGTAATTCCTTTAACTCTAGTTCAGTTCTACTTAGCCGTTCTTGAAGCTGCTTGTTTGATTCTGTTTGGGCCCCCATACAGAACTTCATTTCTGCCCTAAAATCTTCGTAACTCGGTTAAATAAGGACTGTCGTTGAAATTAAGGATTGGTATATTATCGTTAGGTATATCTTTTGATTTCATTCGGTTGCCACGCATCGTGTTAACGTTTACAAAATTATTATTTAGAGTAAATGTTTGATTCAAATTCTGAACCCGGACTGGAGTTTCTGAGTTATTACATTTCGGGTTACTACACATACATTCAGGACATACCCACTGGTTCTTAGCTTCCTCAGTAAGCATCGTAAATGATTCCGATGTCATTGCTAAACACTGCACATGGTATAACTTTTTACATGTTTCTTGAGAACACTTCATATAAGCTATATCAAATATCCCGGCACTACAACCACCACATTTTGTCTCCATTTCAATGGAATAACAACAATTTATACTAATTATTTAAGTAATTAGTACTATTATTCAATATCACAAACGTACACGTCCGCCTCCGTTCACGCGCGGGGGGGACATAGCGGCACTAGGCCGCTACTTCACGCCGGTATTCTGTGCGAGTGTGGTAAGTAACCCGGACGAGTCTGGCCCGATTGTGCTGACGTCAAAAGACGGTAGCATGACTCTCCCACTTTCAAAAAGTGATTTATACCTAAATTACAATTAAGTCATGAGTTCATGTAGTAAAAGCTATAAAGTAGTAACTGCATTGAAATTAGGTAGATAATGTGTCATTGATTTTATAAAAAAAAATAATATTGGTTATAATATATAGCCACATTGATGATATTAATTATTTATATATAAAATAATAAAAAAACATACAGACACCAAAACAAAACCGAAAGGGTCCCATTTTAACAATTTTACTAACAACTGCTCCCAAAAAGTTTTAAGATTACAATTATTATTTTTTGTATCTTATAATATTTATGAATGTCTTTTTGTTGAGGGTTTATTACAATAAGGTAATGGGAGGAGAAGAAAATGATCCATTGATTCTTCTGCAGTTAGCAAGGGATATACTGAAAAAACTCCTACGTAAACAAATAACACTCTACATCCGCTACCTACCCTAAAACTTGTTTTAGTAGTTTAATAGTTCAGCTACTTATATACGCACTTGTTTATTAAAAATTATTACATTCACTGCAACAGTGACTTTTTTACATCAGTTCTTAAAATATTCTACCTCGATCATCCCGCAAATATTTTGTCATTTCTGTACGTTAATCTATGATCGGCTTGGCAGCGATCGGTGTTGTCATGGCAACATATTTATTTTGTTAGATAAATAATGAAATCAAATAAAATGTTATAATTCATGATTTCTTAACTGTGGTATGTAATTCTATGATTTTTTTTACTTTCGTAATTAGTGCATCTTCCCATAACACAAGACGGCATTTTAATGTTGTACCTATATCAAATTAAGTCAATAAGCAATTCTGTCAACAACAAACGCGTGTGTATCGAGAGAGTGACTACGACCAAAGGAACCAATTGACTCAATTTAGGGGATTTATTTTCGGCGCGCTAGTGACATATCTACCTCTTTTAATACTATAATATCATTGATTTCACATCCTATTTTGAATAAAAATATTTGAATTTGAATCTGCTGTCACAAGTGAGCATAGTGTAACAGTAGCGAAATGAACAGGTTCGATAGATTTAAAACAAATTTGTTGCCTTGCAACTTTTTCAAATTATGCACCTCTCTATTCGACTGTTGACATATAAATATTTGTTGACGTTATTAAGACTTGAAAATGTATCCGACTATTTCTTATCTTTATTTCTGCAATTTTTTTATGATAAAACTTAGATTTTATCATTTTAATAACAATATAATCTTAGGCTAGTAAGCAATTTAATTTTAACATATTTAATTAAATAATAGGAACTTGTTCGCTAGGAGGTTATGGGTGACATACCGTAGGTTCTTTACTCAATTCTGTCATTATTCGACCTTAATGAATGAATAAATAAAATAAACAGTTGATTGGCATATCTCTGAAGATTTTATTTGATTCCAACAGTAGCTGACTTGGACCGTAAAGTTGCCGAAGAAAGGCGGCGCTTACAAGAAGTTCGTGAAGCAGTTTGTAGAAATACTACCATTGAATCGTGCGAAAATAACCCTGAACGGCAACACAAGCCGGAGAAAGATGTGTACGTAAGCTTACCTATATTATTGAGAAAATACTATTGAGGGATTACGTGTGCTTAGTGGAAAGTACTTTATCCTTGTCCACGTAGAAAAGAGGAAGACGAGTGAAGGGCAGATCAAGGCAAAGACTTAGAATTGGAGGGATCAAATAGGATCTAGCGTATAGACGACCCGACACATGACCAATTTTGGTGCGTGAGCTAGAGGTTTAATATTCAAAATACTATAGAGTTATTGACTGCTTCTTAATTAAATCGGTTGCAGTAACTGAATATTCTATACAGGGTGTCCCGTAATCAGTGGACCAACGGGATACCCGTGATAGGGGTGGTCATCATCTATCGAAAACACCAAATTTTACTGTTCTAGGGCCAGTAGTTCAAAAGATATGATTTTTTAAGCATTATTTTGAAAATTCTACCCTTATCAACACAAAAGTTGAAAAAAATATTTTTTATTTTTATTTTGCCCTGTTTCTTAACTTAAGGTGGCTGAGGA
Source organism: Leptidea sinapis (assembly GCF_905404315.1). Classification (NCBI taxonomy): domain Eukaryota; kingdom Metazoa; phylum Arthropoda; class Insecta; order Lepidoptera; family Pieridae; genus Leptidea; species Leptidea sinapis. Next base: position 15,510,437 of record NC_066268.1, read on the forward strand.
AACATGTGTCTTCACAATTAAATCCATTTTTGTGAATAAATATTGCCAAATTAAAAATTAAAAACCAAAACATGCGCAAATATCAAATAACTAAATTTGCAACGTGATGTTTGAAGCAAGCTAGTGCAAAAAAAATGTATGACAGCCTTGCGGACCATTATTTAAAAAACATCTGCAGTTCATACTGATTCCAAAAAGGTATAATTAATCATTATTGTGAAACAATAAAAGACAATAATTATTTTAAATCAACATTAGATAGCAATTTCTTGGCGGAATTTACAATAAAACAAAAGTAAATAGTTAGAATTTTTTTATTTATTTCTTATAATAAATGTTCGAAATGTCTTCCTCTTACTCTAAGGCATAGCCGGCATCTTCTTATAAAATTTCTTTTTAAACTTTTTAACGCCCTTTCATTATTTTTGACTTTTTCACTCACCACATTCAGTTTTTGTCTTAGCTGTCTTTCGTTATCGTTAACGGTTTCATATACGGATTCTTTAAAATATCCCCATAAAAAATAATCCAATGGATTAAGATCAGGTGATCGAGCTGGCCATGGGATTGTACCTCCTCGTCCAATCCACCTACTTGGGTAAGACTCGTTTAAATATTCCCTCACTTGTCTGCAATAATGAGCGGGTGCGCCATCATGCTGTAACCACATCCTCTCACATACCTCCTGTGGTACATTTGCTAATAAATTACTTAAGTCATTTCTTAAAAATTGCAAGTACCGAGCACCATTAAGCCTCGGTGGGAGCTCAAATGGACCAATAAGTTTACCATCTAAGATTCCTGCCCACAAATTGACTCCAAACTGGTGCTGGAATCTATCTTCTCGTACAATACGTGGATTCACAACAGCCCATTCATGTAAATTATGAATGTTAAACACTCCAACTCTTTTAAAACACGATTCATCGCTCCATAATATTGAATTGAAAAATAGTGGATCTTGTCGGCATCGGCGAAGCATCTCTGCACAAAAATCTATCCTCCGTTGATAATCAGCAGGTAATAGTGCCTGCACTCGTTGAATATGATAAGGGTATAAACTGTTTCTTTTTAAAATGCGATGTACTGTTGTTTTTGCTATACCAGTACGTCTTGAAATACGACGAACACTCGTAGAAGGTTCTTCTGTCACTTCGGCCAGTATTTGAAGTTCATCGACTCTTCTAGGTCTTCCCACGTTGTTTGCAGCTCCGGGAATTCTGCCTTCTAAATACGCGTTATTTACACGGAGAAAAATTCGATGATCCGGATAGCGGTCGCGATTAGGATAGCGCTCACGATACGTACGGGCTGCTTGCCGAGCGTTTGCATTACACAGACCGTAAATAAAATACATCTCAGCATATTCACGAGGAGTATAGGTATTAGGCATTTTATAAAATCCGGGCAAACAGTATCCAAATCACAAAGACAAACAAGGTCCAATTCAAGCGTCAGTCACCAAAAAAAAGAGTCGTAATGGTAGCGAAGTAAAAAACACGTGTGCAGCTACGAGCTATGAGCAAGTCTCTGATGAAACTAAGAATAATTTGAAAAATTAGGGTGTGGGGATCATAGGCGTCGGCCAATAGGACCCCGTAAACGAAAAAGGTACCTGAGCGAGAAAGAGATAGCATATTGTGTTATCTCTCTCTCGATAACAAAATAATTCTCAGAATAGATAGCGCTTAAATGTTTCTCGCAATTGGAGTCTAAAATTGGTTATTAAGTTATTTTTTTTGTAAAATGTAATATTGTTATACCTTTTTGGAATCAGTATGAACTGCAGATGTTTTTTAAATAATGGTCCGCAAGGCTGTCATACATTTTTTTTGCACTAGCTTGCTTCAAACATCACGTTGCAAATTTAGTTATTTGATATTTGCGCATGTTTTGGTTTTTAATTTTTAATTTGGCAATATTTATTCACAAAAATGGATTTAATTGTGAAGACACATGTTTCCTCAGCCACCTTAAGTTAAGAAACAGGGCAAAATAAAAATAAAAAATATTTTTTTTCAACTTTTGTGTTGATAAGGGTAGAATTTTCAAAATAATGCTTAAAAAATCATATCTTTTGAACTACTGGCCCTAGAACAGTAAAATTTGGTGTTTTCGAGAGATGATGACCACCCCTATCACGGGTATCCCGTTGGTCCACTGATTACGGGACACCCTGTATAACTCTTTTATCTTGCTGCATCTCCTCCTCTGATGCACAGTTTGTCTATATGCTACTATATGGATAAAGGCCTCCCGCTTTCACTAGCCTCACTCCATGTACTTTTTTCTCTTTTATTCCATAGCTTTCTTTCGCTTTCATTCACTATGTGCGGACACGGCCTAGGAATGGTATTGCATCTGAAAACATACAGGCGCTTTTTAATATTTGATCCCCTATTTAAGATAACTTACAATCTAGATTTTATATTATTCGTTATTCGATCCTGAATCTACATTTCAATGTCATTCTATTACTAAATATCTATATCTATATAGTATACCCTTATCGATCACAATCTTACAAAACACATTTCAAATACCAATTATCCTAAGGATAGATTGAAAAATGAGACTAGGTACTAATAAGGCGTGCCACAGAGTAAGCCCAGTAAATGGTATAAAATACGAGGGCGGCACTGAAAATTTCAGGGAAGTTGGGGACTCCAAAATAACCGTTTTGTAGGCGTCCACAGCTTCTTCAGGTGATGAAAATCTCTGACCACGCAATTTATTCTTTATTTTAGGGAAAGTATAGAAATCATTAGGGCTTAGATCGGACCTGTACGGCGGATGGTCTAATAATTCTATGTTTTCTTACTCTAAAAACTCTTTTGTTCTGTGCGCGGTGTGAGAACTCGCATTGTCGTGATGGAGGATCATGCGGCGGTTGCAGTTCTCTTTACGGAGTTCAGAAACAAGTTGTGGCAAACAAATGCTAGCATACCATTCTGCATTAACCGTTCTTCGTCCCTCAAGAGGAATAGTCGCAACATGGCCGGTTTTGGAGACAAACGTGGCCACCATTTTTTTTGCATCACCGTGAACGAACAATTTTTGTTGGCTTTAACTCATTTTCGAACACCCAAACTCGTGACTGGTTTTTGTTTCGGGCTCGTACGCGTATATCCAGGATTCGTCGCCTAATACTATGTTGTATACAGCATTTGAGGATCCTGCTTGGAATCTTTCGAGAGTTCTGACGCACCAAGTAACGCGAGCCGCTTTTTGCTCTTCACAGAGCAAATGCGGTATCCATCGGGAAAACAACTTTTTTACACCTAATTGTTCATGCAAGATTATTTATATTTGACTCATGCCAATGTCTAAAGTTGCCTGAATTTCGCGGTATGTCACATGTCGATCTTCCTCAATCAGCTTACGCACAGCATCAACGTTTTCTTTGGTGACTGCAGTTTTTGGACGACCTTGACGGGGATCATCACTGAGCTTGACACGTCCACGTTGAAATTCAGCAAAACCAGCGATAAATTGTCGTTTTGGATGGAGATGGCCAAATGCAGAAATCATCCGGTCAACACACTGTTTTTGTGTTAAACCACTTTGAAAGTCATAATAAATCATCGCTCTAGAATTTTCTCGAATCAATTCCATTTTCTCAACGACTAAACAAGTTTGACAAGACCTTGTGACAAGGCCGAGAATCTTTTTTTAAATAAGTAAATGGTATTCGATTTTTAAAACCAAGGAGTTTTCAATTAAAAAGATTTTAATATGACAGGAACAGTGGAAATATTCCATTCCCGATACTTTTAGTGCAGCCCTCGTATTAATATCGCATCTTCAATCAAAATTTATTTATTGCGTCAAATACAGTATACATCATAGATCTTAAATTTATTGTGTTTTCTATTCGGCCAATTTAAATTATCGTGCATGCATTTAAAAAAAATTGTCGATGAACCATTTAAACAGGAGTCCAGTAAATCGTTTCTGTGGTTTTTATTTAGAAATATTAAATAGAATATGATTTGTTACTGTATGATATCTGAAGCCCATTTCTAGCAAAAGTATATCGTAAAATACCACTACGGTTGACCCCGATCCAGGAGTTCCGTATAAACATATAAAATACAAGTGGGCCCGACAGACGTTGTCCTGTACACACGTTTAAATTTGAAAAGTCGGTCCAGACGATAGGAGATACTAACATACGGAAGAGAATTTGGACTTCTTAGAGAGTTCTTAGAGAATCTTAAAAATCATCAAAATCAGTCCAGCTATTTAGGTGGTAGTTCAATTGTGAATCTAAACCATCCCAGACCTTAGCCTAAAACTACTTAGACTAAGCATTGACCACTCAGAACAAAGGCTTGGCTTAATGTACATCTGAAGTTTCTGTTTCCATTTAGGTATGGAATCTCTAAATATATAGGTAACTCTTCTTAAATTGTTTTTGTTTCTAGTTGTAAATGTGTCTCTAAGAATAGAGTGGAAGAAAAGTGTTCAGGAGGAGATGTTGTAACAGGAGTTATAGGAGCGACACTCCGGGCGAAACGGCCGAAACAAGAAAATAATCGGGTGAGACTTATTGTGAAATATAAGGATAGGGATGGATATAAAATATTCTTTTGAGTTTGCGGCAATGCTGACAAAAAACTTACATCTGTTAATAGACTTTCTTGCGCCGCTTTTTTCTCTCAGAGCGCTATTTGTTTCCGGGAGGGTATTTGGATCTAGTATATTAGAAATTACATCAAAATGAATTCTAAAGGAATCAATTTAGAGAAAATAAATGCCTTTATATCTTTTAGATATATTGACTAGTAGCTGACATGGCAAACGTTGTTTTGCCATATAAATTATATATGTAAACCTTCCTTGAGCTTCAACGAATCTATTACAAAAGATTTTATTGAGGTCGGTCGAATAGCTTAGGGTATAGTAGAAATATACAAGCATACATTCTCTTTTATATATATAGATAGATTAGGCGCTATCTCCACGAGCGACTGCATCGTAACAAGAACGCCTGTCAACGTATTAGCGCGCCACCCTACGTTGTCGGCGTTAAGAGGGGCCAAACATGGCGGGATGACGGACGAAAACGATATTAAAAAAAAATAATTTCGTAAAAAAATGAACAGTATTTTGTTACATAATATATCTCTTTAGCTGTTCTTTTCCAAAGGAATAGTAGGACCTGTTTCTGTCCTGATAAATAGCAAGAATCAAGATGCACCGACACAAAGAAAATTCTGTGTTATTTTATATTAGGGTTTATTATTTACCTGGTTTGAATTGAACATCAATAAATTGTTACCGTATTCTTAAGGAATTGCCAGCGATTATAATAATAATATACAGAGTCATTTATGTAATGAAATAGTAACGTAACTTACGGCTTAATTTGCATGTTTTGTATTATAGGCGGTTTCCGCAAAATTGGGTCAAGACGAACGGAGAGAGAAGAAGCATTATTACGATGATCAGCCAGTGCGCTTACGACGAACTGACCGCGCCACTCGTCTTTCTCACAAAAAATATTGATGCATGAAACCACCACAATAGGTATTAACACTTTCCTTTTCAGTATAAATGTTTCTTTGTAAGTGAAAATTTACTCCATTGGCATTGAAGTTCGACTCCTTTACTGAGGACTATCTGTTAGTGAATTTAAGTGAAACACGTCTTGTTTTTATTTTTTATATTTTGTATTATTTATATAAATTATGTTCGTATTACATTGTAAATTTCAGTTCAATAAATATTCAAAATGTTGTTTTACTCGTCTTTATTGATGGCCATCCTGTCTAGAGCAATCGGTATCTACCGTGTCGACTGGATAAGCCGGGTTGGTGATGTTCGTAAATGGTGAATTGTAGTGAGGATTCCATACAACTTCATAACCCTCAGCAGCAGACTTTTGCTCGAATTTTTTATACTCTCTTGCATCATGCAGGTCAATCAGATACTTCCAGGCAATTACTGTTAATATGCCTATTAATACTATACCGATCGCACACCCAACAGCAACTGAAATTAAAAACAACTTTGTAATTTGTAATAGTTACCTGTTTTACTGAGGATTTGCAACTTTTAATGCTCGTTGGAAACGAGGTTGTGAAGTTGCTCTGTAAACAGCGGTTACAGATGAAAACAATAAAAATTGTCATTTAGGTAAAAAGGTTATTTTTATTATAAGTCTTTTGAATTTCCTAATACATTTGTTTTGAAAATTTTCTGGGATCATGTTGTAAAAGTATAATATATACACCGCCCCACAAAAGATTGCTAGCTCATCGACTATTGCAAAAATGTTAAACATCAAGAGTAATTGGTATTGGTATTGGTATTGGTAAAGGGCTCCTGTTTCCGCAATTAGACCGCTTAGTTGGGTCCATTTTGCGTGCAGTATTGGCCAGTCATTCCAACCAGCCCAGCTCCTTCCAGAAGTTCAGAACACTCCTGGGGTGTTCGCAAACTTCCTGGAGCGACCTTGTATTTACTAAGGTTTTTGCTCGTTGGTTGGCCACCACAGCACATTCCAGGATTACATGAGTGACCGTTTCATCTTCGCTTAGACAGCCCCTGCACCTAGGACTGTCCGTAACGCCGATTGTAAATAGGTGCTTGTTCAGTGATGTGTGACTCGTTAGGGTGCCGACCATGATTCGGATGTCGTATCTATTTAGGCTAATAAGTCGACATGTCAATTTGGGCGATAGTGCAGGGATCGCCTCTTTCGACTGTCTACAGCCTGAGACATTTATCCATCGGGTTCTGTGTAGGTTGTTGGTGAGAGAGCGTATCCATGACCGCATTTGGCTGAAGGAAGGAAGCTGGCCCTGGGCCAGCTACCTTGGGTCGGAAACCCAAGGGTTTCCGACCCAATTTCTGCAATCCCGCCTTGCAATTTCATCCACTGCATCGTTCCCCAACGAACCGCTGTGTCCTTTGATCCATTGCAGAGTTGCCCAGTTGTCAGAGGCAGCTCGTTCTAAGGATCGGTGACACTCGTATATCAGCGCTGAGTTATAGGTGTTGCTCCCCAGCACAGTCAGTACCGCCATACTATCGGATAGAATACGGATATAATATCCATGTACTTTCCTTCTTAGTATCGCGTCTGCAGCTTCCTTGATGGCTATGCATTCGCATTGGAATATAGAGCTGTGTGTGCCTAAAGGTATAGAGAGGTGTATATTCAGTTCCTGTGAGAAGATGCCAGCTCCACATCAAGAGTAAGTTTACTGTTAGATCTTAAGTGATGAGATGAGCATGACGTTAGTAATTGATACGCCGCATTACTATGCAGTGCCGTTCAGGATTCTTGAAAAACCCTAAAATTCTGAGTGGTTAAAAAACTGTTAGATCTCATCAACACAGCTTCATAATCACTGCCAATAGCACCATTATCATGTATATCGTTTTACCTATCAAATAACAAGAAAGAATGACGAAAGAAATTTACTAAAATAAATGCTAGGAGCTAAATATTATTATATTATTGACGATATGTGATTATCTGCAATTAATTACGAGAATAATGACTTAATAAAGAAAAAAAGAAATAATGAAATAACTTTCAATTACTTTCAGGATGTTTTATTCTTTAAAGTATCTTATGTTGATAAAATGCCCATAAACTTACCCCAAAGATCAACCTCTGGCTTTTCTTCTAATTCTTTTTGAACTACTACTTCTAAGGAAGATATCTCTGTAGACTTTGGATAGTAGTATAAGAATATTAAACTGTTTCCATTATCCAAAAGTTTTTTACACCATTTCACTTTATGGATTTTGGCAGTTTCAGCAATTTCTGTTTCATTTTCAAGCCTGACACCAGTATCTGTATGATTATATAGTTTTTCACATTCTGTTTTTGTGTATACGTAATTACAGTACGCAAAAGTTTCAAGTTCTGCACATCTTTTCTCCACCATATCATCACAATCGTCACAAAATCTTCCCGAACATTTCTTTTTCGTTTCATTTGAATTTTTGCAAACACACTGGCCACATATACACTCGCCTTTACCGGAACATACCTAATAGGATAGAAAAATAAATAATGGTTAACATGATATAACGAAGGGCTGACACTAGCTGATATTCGGGACTTCGTCCGCGTACAAACATGACTGTTTATTATTCTTACAACTTTAATAACTTTATATTGAATAAATCTATCTAAGAATCAAACTAAGAAGACTTACGGCCGTTCCCAATATTCAGTCTATCTGTACTTGAGATAAAAATTGTAACTATCGTTGACTTTTCTATCCCAATAAATTTATCGACGGTAACTTACCTTATCCGTGCACGCTGTCTGTCAATGGGACGACGTATAGGTTACCAGCGATACAAGGTTTGTAAGGAAATTGAACTTCACGCGTCCTAATATAAGGCGATACGAATGATTTATCGGGTATAGTTTCAGATTATTGACAGCTAATTACTGACAATAGAAGGTAGTAATTTATTTCTTTCTGTAGATAGTATATTGGGAACGACCGTAAATTGAAATCCAGTAGTTATTCTTGTAGTTAATAGCAGTGTAACTACAAAATGTACTGAAATATCTATATCTATTAAATATCAAACCCGATGCACCACTATTTTGCAACGATTATTAGTTCAATAACATAAAATGGAGAGTTTAGAGTTTATAGTAATGTATTATAGATGATTTCATTAAGCGTAAGGGGGTGATATATCTTAAATTATTTTTCACAAAATAAGGATCTACAGATTTTCAATAAATATCAATAGAACTAATTACCTCTGAAGAAATTGGTGCGATGCATGCTTTGTCATTATCTGGACATCTGCAGTCATCACCCTTCCATTGCTGATTGCATGTACATCTTCCAAATTCACATACGCCATTGCCAGAACATAAAGCGCCACCTGGTCTGGGGCATGCATTGTCGTCGAATTGGCAAAAGTCTCCGGAGAAACCCTTTTCACAGTCATCACATTTTCCACATCTGACAATATACGTTTCATTATTGAAGTAATGAAATGAATGAATGAAAACTTTAATAATAACAAAAACCAAACAATAAAATAGAAAAATAAGTGCAGAGCATAGAAAAAACACCAAATTGCAATTGTATATTCCATTTAAATATCACTTTTTTATACTACACCTTGTACTAACTTTATATTTTGTAGTGCCGAAGTATTCGAGTGGAAAAGATGTATGAAGATCCATTACAAATTGGTTTATTTTATTTACCCTTACGTAGGCGCTACCCACCTACGAGTTCTAAACAGCTACCTACGGTGTGGCGTGGCGTGGGACAAGCAAGTTTGAATATCTACGCTAGCGCGGATACTAAATTATTCACGGCCGTTCCCAATATTCTATCTCCGGTTGTGGCCTACTTGAGATAAAAAATCCAATCTATCCTTGACTTTTCTGTCCCAATAATCTCATCGACGGTAACTCATCTTATCCGTACCCACTGTGTGTCTATGGGAGGACGGATAGCTTACCAAGGATAGAAGTTCACGTAAAAATATTATCCGTATCTGTAGCTGTCAGTAAAATTGGCTGTCTCTAGAAATATATTTGTCAAACACACGTTTTCGGGGGATCACAAGCCGGATTATTCTTTGCCTAGAAAAAGGTATTTTTATTATTTTTGTATATTTTTTTTTTGTGTAATAAGTATGTTATTACATACTTATTACACAAAAAAAAATTAATTAATTGTGCAAAATCCTTTTCGTTTATGTTGAATACTAAATTAGTGGGTTGTTCTTTGCACTGTCGAAATCAAGTTCAAGTATGAGTTAGTTCAAGTGATAATAAACTTTTGTGCCTGAGTGGTTGGGAATCTGATGGCGACAATAAATCCTGTATAATTTACAAAGAGTGTGTAAATTGCATAGAAAAATATAACGATTACGAGTTCCGATTAAACAAATCTACTGTCAACGATTTGCTCATAGAGATATACATATAGATACATAAAAGTAATCTCTCAACGGTAAGTTATGAATATAATAATATTGTAATGAAAGTTCCATTATTGTTTTAGGAAGTAATCATTAATTTACCTTAAACATTATTTTAACCTGTGGCTTTCTAATGTAAGTAATATTATTGGCATGTTTAAAATGAGGTACACCGTACAAGATAACAGCTAATAACATTGGTATTTAAAACTTATCTATATTTTTTTAAGGGACTAAAGGATATCGCGCTTACATTAACTATTGCTGACATTGCGATTTTACGCTTTGGGTACTATGTTGGTAATAGTAGGTAAATCTGCAAGTCGTGCTATAATACATATACATCCGTGACAATACACAGGCAGATTTCTATAAAATACAAGATTCCCCTGAGTATTATTAGGGGAACACACATTTTAATCACTTCCAGTAAGTAACTAAGTCTGGTTTCTTTATTCCATGTCATAAGAACCTAAATACAGTATTTCTAATCAAATATATAATCTTATATTTTTTTTCAACTGATGCAAAAATAGGTGAGCAGTTCCGGAATAGAAAAATCGGTGTTTTCACTGAATGTGCACCTTGCACTTCTGTGATGCCAATTTACTTTTTATGAATCTTGGCGGCTTGGAGGCTAGACAGCCAGAGTCACCGCATGCTGCCATAATATTTAAAAATTCAGAGTTACGAGGTGCATCCTTGATTCTTGGTTTTAGTGTAAAACTTTAAATTAGATACTGTATTTACTAATTTAAGGTCTTATGAAAGTTCTCAATAATCATTATTTTTAACTCAATGTGAAGGCGGTAATTATGGCAATGTAACCTTGCTGACTAATTCACATACTTCAAAAATTATCGTCAACAATGCAAAAAGTATCCGACAATTTAACGTGAAATTTCAATGTCAAATTTAGAAAATTACTGCCATCAGAAAGACGTTCCGTTGTCATCACAACTATATATTTTTTAATTAAACATATAAAATAAGTTGAATCATCATCATATTTTGTAGTTTTGTTGTAAATAACCTTGAGATAGAGAAGAGAAAAATATTCAGATGACGAATTTCTTCCTAAATTCCCTCTAAGGTAATATTTGGACAGCTTCAGAAGATAGATAGCTATTTACTGACAGTAAAAGGTAGTAATCTATGTCTATCTTTGGATAGTTTAATGGGAACGGTCGTTACAGGTTGTTTCGAAATGATATTACTACTAAATTTATTTTTTTCTTCAATGAACTAACCCTAACATGGTATGTGTTTACAGTTCACGAGGATAAAAAATAAAATTCGTTTTTGCATTACCAACGCAGCACATATAAGGCTTGTCCACACGCAAAGAACAATGGCGAATGTCTCCTACTCTCACTACACTCGCGTTCCATAGCCTTCTTCTGCTTTCATTCCTTATGTAGAACTGGCATCAGAATCAAATGGGGAACTATTGGTTTGTATTTAAATATTTGTGATAAAACAAATTCTCTTCAAATTACCAACTATTTTTTAAAAACAGTGTTATTGCAATAAAATTATTATTAAATTAAAAGTAATATAATAATATCTTAATGCACAAAACTAACTACAATTGTATGGATTGCAAAGTAGTAAATATACAAAAGTTCTATTTATCAATTGAGTCTACTGGATGTGGACGTGGCATGCGTGATTAAGTGATACAATAACTACAGCGCACCAAACACGCTTAACAAAGAAGCTTGATAAAAACGGGACTTATACTAACTAGCCACTAACAAGAATAAAAAAAAAAGATTAACAGGTTACTTACTTGCTAACTTATCTACGTACTTAATTTTAACATTCAAATAATATTATTTTATATTATAATATAGACTCTCAACCTGCAAGTTCCTCGACCACTGCAGTAGCTTGTATCGTGTAAATTTGCTTTGCATTTATCCATATTTTCTAAATCAGAAGATACTCCAACACATTGGCATTTACTTCCAAATCTGAAATTTTATTATTGCGTAGATTAGACAAAACAAAATTGAATTGCTTCTCCATCAAACCTTCATTTCAATTTCATTCGATTGAATACAGTGAAAATAATATAGAAATACAAAAGATATTCTGCTTGATCGCTACACGCTTATAAGAGCGGTTGTGATCATCATGTACTAGAAGAGAGAGATATGAGCTTACCAATATCTGGCCATGTCAGTATTTAATAAATCAACTCTACAAAATATGCACCTAAAGCAAATTACTTGGAGCGCGCGGCACAGAAGAATATCTTTAACGGAGATACAGCAAGATAAAAAAGGAATGAGAATCTACTATCGGATTGTCAAGTCAGGGCTAGTTTATTCTAATCAAGTCTATGGTAGCACGTTTCCTGCAATAGTCTCGCAGGTAAAGGTTTGACTCGAGATGAGTGTAGTGATATCGACAGCATCTATCAAACATCAAATCTATAAAACATACGTAAACTTCTGCGACTATTTAAAACATATTACATTAAAATTATGATTACATTAATTTAAAACTATCTTGAAAACTTTATTGATACAGAAATCAGCGCGTTAAAGTTTTTCTACCAATATTTTGATGTTTGACTTTCTTCAAAGTCACTGGAACCATCAAGAAAAACGCAAGCGCGGCCGTCCTAAGCAAACCTGGCAGCGGACTGTCATTGATGAAGCGAAAGACATCGGAAAGACCTGGAGTGAAATCAATAGAGATGTTGAGGACCGATCACGATGCAGATGATGCCCTTTGCCCCAGCTAGGGGTTACAGGAACTTCAAATGATGAATGAAAATTATTTTGATGTACGAAACACGAAGAAAACTTTAACGATTATTGGTATATATCCAAAGAAACATTTAACTATATCTACAATGGAATACGTTACCAATACGCATACCAATTAGGACACTCAAAAGAACAGATTGGTGTATTTTATTATATGATCGAACTATCAAACCCGTCGTACGATCATTATTAAACATTGCCTGTGCTCGTGCGATGGCTTACGAGCTTATAATTAGGAAACTTCTGTAGAAATCTGTATGTTTTTCATCGCACCACGAGAACACATCGTATCATCGTACGATCGTGCCCAATTAGGACAAGACCTTATACGTAAACATTAATAAATACCTGTTCATGTCACATGCACACACGCCACACTTATAGGTTCCGGCTCCACTACATTCAATTGAGTTTTTTTCATTGTTTCCATCTTTTTCACAGTCACACTGACAATCCACATCAATTTCTACTTCCATTTTTTCGCTAAGCATATCGGGACCGATCGTCATAAAATATTTTTTTTGATCTTTTGCTGGGCACGATTGTATTTTTATTGATCCTGATATATTTACTGCTGTTTCATGTTTTACTTCACAACTCTTTTCCTTGGTACAGTCCGGTTCTAGTAATAACTGAATAAAGGGCGGTACGTTACCGTGAATTTTAAGATCCCTAAGGAGACTCTGAAATATAAAATCAATTATTATATTAAGTAATTACTAGTATTAAGGAACATATAAAACAAAAAAATGCATTAACGATCTTTCCCAATATACTATCTACAGATAGAGATAAATTACTACCTTCTACTGTCAGTAATTAGCTGGCAATAATCTGAAGCTGTCCCACTATACCCGATAAGTCATTCTTATCGCAAAACATATCGAAACCTCCATATAAACTTCTATCGCTGGTAAGCTATACGTCCTCCCATGGACAGACAGCGTGTACGGATAAGGTGAGTTACTGTCGATAAGTTTATTGGGACAGAAAAGTCAACGATAGTTACGATTTTTATCTCAAGTAAGAGATAGACTTAATATTGGGAACGGCCGTTAGACACACAAAAGATAGATATCCTTCTAGTTACTAAAACACTTTTTCAAACAAGAGCCACTTTCAAATTCAGAACTATAAAACCTATCACATAATGCACCCCGACGGCAAAACACACGCTGGAAGTGCAGTTCTAATAAGATATAATATCAAACATGAAACTGTACATTACTGCACAGATGAAATCCAAGCAACAAATGTTGTCATTGAAGATTGAGCGGGACCTTTTACAATTTCGGCTGTATACAGTCCACCTAAACATAAACTTAAGTTAGAAGACTACATAAGGTTTCGTTCTACACTAGGCCACAGATTACAGGCTCACGTACTATAACTACGAAAGGTAGGCCATTATAGCTGTTAATGCCCATTGAGAAATTAAAACTTAATATTATTTCTCCCGGAGGTCCGTCCTACATACTGGCCTACTGACTTGAATAAAGTACCAGACTTGCTTGACTTCTGTATTACAAAAGGCATCCCTAATAACTTTATAACAAGCAAAACGAGCGCCGAACTATCCTTCGATCATTCCCCGGTAGAAATAGTACTAAAAAGGAAAATTACAGTAGTACCCAAACCTTGCAAGCTACACTCAAATAAAACGAACTGGGAGCTCTTCAGACAGCTACTGTCAGAAAAAATAGATTTAAAAATTCCTTTAAAGATGGATGACAACATAACTGAAGCGGTAGAACATTTTAATAGCTGCGTCCAACAATCTGCCTGGTGTGCTAACCTAGTTTCCGTAGACTCGTACCATAAACACGACTACCCAAAATCAGTAAGACAACTTTTAGCTGATTAACGAAAAACTTGAAAAAGGTGGCAAACAACAAGTTATTGTACTGACAAAAAACATTAAAACTATCTTCAAACAAAACTAACAATTCTGCTTAAAGACAATGAAAACCATGGCATGCAAACACATCTAGAAAACCTTGATGCTACAGCAGAGACAAATTATTCTTTGTGGAAAGTCACTAAAAAACTTAAACGCACGGAAAACAATCATCCTCATATCCGTAAAAGTAACTCAAAATGGGCTTCTAGCGATGCGGACAAAGCTGGTACATTTGCTGAACATCTCAAACAGGTCTTTACACCAAATCCAGATACAGGCTCCTCAAAAATCCAAGAAGTCACAGAAGTTTTGGGCCAAATCCACCAACTCGATCCTCCTATTAATAAGCTCATATATAAAAAGATAAAAGCAGCAACAAGGGCTCTAGATCCAAATAAAGCTCCTGGTTACAACCTTATTACAGGCAAAATCTAGAGCTACCAAAGGAAGGGGTTAAATTTCTCACTTTCTTGTGTTATACAGCGAAGCTCTAGAATAGCTATCCTACGAAGAGGAATGGTCCCTCCCCAATGAAAAATAGCCCATGTTATAAGGGTTCCTAAACCCTAAAAAATCCAGTTGAGGCGCAATCATACAGACCTATTAGCCTGTTACTCATACCCTCAAAAAACATGGAGATAGTTACTTTGTTTAGATTATCCCCGATTATTGCCGCAAACAAATTATACCCACCATCAGTTTAGCTTTCGACGAAACACTGAAAATATAAACAAAGCTCTTGAAAATAATACAGAGTTATATCCCAGGCATTTGATCGAGTGTGGCATGACGGACTTCTCTTCAAAATAAATAACAATCTACCTCTAAACTTCTACAAACTAATAAAGTCATACCTAAGCGACAGACACATTTTTGTAAAACAAGGAGAAGCGTTAACATCTCTACATGCTATCAAAGACGGTGTCCCTCAAGGCAGCGTGGACAACTCACCAGCCATTGCAGCATAAAAGCTCCAAAACAGTCTCAATCTAATATCCAAATGACTCAAAGACTGGAGAATCAAAGCCAATGAAACCAAATCTGTTCAGGTAACTTTCACAAACAGAAAGAAACGTGTCCACCCGTCACTCTTAACGGCATACCACTACCACAAGAGGATCGCGCTAAGTATCTTTTTCCCCTCTTCCCTACCGCCATTATTGATGTGAAAGTGAGCCTCCGCTAAAATTTAAATTTAAAATTATAACTATTGTTAAATTAATGTTACCTCAGTTCTCAAAACGTTGATTGGTGTCCTTGTTTCAACATTCATTGATGTTGACCCAGATTTTCCAGTGGATCTAGCACAAAGCACAATCAAAATAATACCTCACTATTAAGCCTACAGGTATGTTGTGTGATTAAAGAAGAAGACTTGAACTTTGTAAAGAGATACATTCAAATACACACTTGGAAGTTATTTTGTTACAATAGTCACAGTGCATAATACGTTACTGTAAAATACTTTCTCAGTTTTGTGTACAAAAACTCAAGTGAGCCGTATTCAGTGGAGGGTACTTTTAAAAGTGTAAACTATAAATAACTTTGTACCGATGTGCCATCGTTAGGATTATTCATAATCTATACAGGTACTTCGACCTTATTAATAAATATTCTGTGGCAAATAGACGTAATCGTAAAATATTGATAAAAGATTCATTTCCTGGGAAGATATTCTGTTAGTTTATATTATTATAATTTGTATTATCAATAATCACTTAGTTATTCCGTATCCAATTTGAGTAAAATAGTGCTTAAATAATTTTAAGAAGAAAATAATAATAATTTATATGTTACTTATTCGGAAAATCATATTTCATTGCTTAATTACTTATAATTATATTATAACAAAAAGTTAAACATGCCACTACATAGATCGCCTGAAAGGTCTAGCTCTGTGCCGGAATTGAATCAAGCTTCCGCAGCTAGCGATACCACCTCACTCTCATATGTCAGTGCCAGGGGTAACTGGAGTAAGAGAAAGCGAGAAAACTATCAAAATGAAGAGTTAAATGTCGAGCTAGTAGATCTAAGGAAGGATATTAAAAATGAGATGAAAGAAATGAAAGAGCTGTTTCTCGACTCACAAAAAAATAATAATGAACAAATAAAATCCATTTTAACTGCATTGAAGGATATACAACAAGTAAACGAAGGTATTCAAAAAAGTATTACATTCCTAAGCGACCAAAATTCAGACTTCCAAAAAAAGATAGCGTCTCTCGAAACTCAAGTCAAAAGGGACATGGAATACATCACTCTTCTAGAAAACAAGCTTGAAGAGAGTCAAAGAACTGAAAGGAAGAATAATATTGAAATAAAAAACGTGCCTCTCAAAGGGGCTGAAAATAAACAGCATCTCATAAAGATGGTAAAAAATTTGGCTAATAATTTAGATATGAGTATTACACAAGCCGAAATAAAGGATATTATAAATATTAAAAATAAAAAGGCAAATAACAGTACTATGATTGTTGAATTTACTAATACTTTCACAAAAACTGAACTCATTAAATCGGCTAAATTATATAACAACAGAAACAAAAGCAATAAACTATGTGCAAAACATCTAGGTCTTCAAACAAACACAGATATACCGATTTTCATATCGGAAAACCTCACACCGAAAGGAGCCAGGCTGTATTTTCTAGCTAGAGATTTAAAATTGTCACATAAATATAAATATTGCTGGACAAACTTCGGAAAAGTATTCCTTCGCCGGGATGATAATTCGCAGATTATTACAGTGAACAGTGAGTCTCAAGTACAACAATTACGTAATACATGACTATATATAGAGTTTACTAAAATATTTTTAAGCTACCTATTTCGACTTTACTTAAATTATAATACGTTACTTTTGTTACTTTCAATCCACATTACATACACACCCTTAATACTTACACACAACTTAACTAACACTCAATACTATATTACACTAAATACTGATAGTCTTTATACACGGGCTTTTTATTTAGCATATTGTATAGTTAAATGCCTTATTATTTTTACTCAACAATGTAAATCGGTACTGTCTGGAGGCACTCACATAGCTTTCTCGCACTACTGCAACTTTGCTATGGAATTTATGGAAGGTTCTAAAATGAATATTATTTTTCTATATACATGTACATTTTATATGCATGTAACCCTTGAAAATAGAGACGCGCTTCTAGGACGTATTATTTATATGACCTTCAATAATGGTTGAGTCCTTAAAAACTATAAAAGAAATAGACACTTTAGAACTAGCGCGGTCTGTTGAGTGTGATCCCATTAAACTTAGTAACTACATAAATGTGAAGCAGAGTGATCTGACTATTGTTTCTCAAAATATACGAAGTATCTACTCTAACTTTGACGACTTCTTATTAACTGTGTCTCACTTCAATTTTGATCCAGATATACTTGTTTTAACAGAATGCAGACTGAGTACTAACAAGCCCATACCTCAACTTCCTAATTACGACTCTTACTTCACTACTCAACAACTGAATCAAAATGATGGGGTTACCGTCTTTATAAAGTCATCCATAAAAGCTAAAGTAAAGGAGATTAGATTGACACATGCGTCTTGTATACAAATTGATATTTTAAATAACTCATTACTATGTATCTATCGTTCCCCATCAATATCGAACATTGAACCGTTTTTAAATTCGTTATGCTGTCAGCTTAGTAAAATTAAAACAAAAAACAACATAGTTATTACCGGAGACTTGAATATAAATCTTATACCAAAAAACGATCTCTCTCAAGAATACAGGAATAGAGTAAATTATCTCAACACACTCTCAGATTATGGGATACTTCCAGGTCACACGCTGGGAACTAGGGAAAATTCATGCTTGGATCATATTATGTTAAAAATAAATAAACAAAAAATCTCGGCTTTTATCGCCATATTACATACAACTACAACGGACCACTACACTACATTTTTATGCCTGTCTAAAATTAAACATTTTATGAGAGCCAATAAGATAAAAAGTACAATAGACTATGAAAAGGCTCGTAATTATTTACAAGACTTAGGATTACTTGAATTATTTAACTGCACTGATCCGAATGTGTTGAGTGAGCAGCTACTGCAAAAATTATCAGATTCTATAAAAAATAATATTGTAACAGTAAAAATACCAAAGAGCAAACGAATTATTAAGCCGTGGATTACTCCCGGTATTCTTAGATGTATAAATAACAGAAATAAATTACAAAGGCAGTCAAAACATGATCCTCATAACGAAATATTAAAAATAACATATAGTAGATACAGAAACTATGTAAATAACTTAATAAAAAAACTAAAAAGGCAATACGAAAGAGATCTCATTGCAAAATCTGTCGCTAACAATAAATTACTCTGGAGAAATATAAAAAACATCACATACTCAAGTAAAACTAAGTCTAAGAGCTCAGAGTTACTAAACACCAAATCTTCACCTTATGAATCAGCAAATTTCGTAAACAAGTTCTTTGCAGACATTGGTAAGCAACTTGCAGAACATATAGATCCTACGCCATTGCACATTTTCAATAATCTAACTAATAATACAGTCACTCAATTAAACTCTTTCGTACTTCTTGAAACAGACCTTAACGAAGTAGATATTGTGTTAAAGAGTCTTAAAACGAACAGTGCTCCTGGGTGGGATGGGATCCCAACTAAGTATTTAAAGTATGTAAAGAATGATATTGTACCAATTATAACCCATCTTGCAAATCTTTGCTTTAGTAAGGGAATCTTCCCTTCCTCCTTAAAACAGTCAATTATTACCCCAGTATACAAGAATGGGGACAGAAATGACGTTAATAATTACAGACCTATATCTATCTTGCCTTGCATTTCTAAAATTTTAGAAAAGCTAATTAATTCTCGCCTTCTTAACTTTCTTAACAGATTTAATATAATATCTCCCTCGCAATTTGGATTCAGAAAAGGTATATCCACAGAAGACGCTGTAACTGCGCTATCTTCATTAGTAACCGAACATCTTGATCAAAATTCAAAGTGTATAACAGTATTTCTAGACTTAAAAAAAGCCTTTGACACGGTTTCTGTCCCTATTCTTGTGAACAAGCTGGAAAATATTGGAATCAGAGGTATGCCTTTAACTCTTTTTAAAGATTATCTTTCTCAAAGAAAACAAAAAGTAAAATTAGAACAGTATTCCAGCGAAGCTACAGAGGTAACATATGGTGTACCTCAGGGCAGCATATTAGGCCCTACTTTATTCCTAATATATATAAACGAACTGTGCAATCTTACAATCGATAATGCTAAAATTTTTTCGTACGCTGATGATACAGCCGTTGTCTTTTCTGGAAGTACCTGGGCAGATGTAAAAAATAGCGCTGAAAAAGGAATGGCTCAAATATCTGCTTGGCTGAAGTCTAATTTACTATCATTAAATACTTCTAAAACAAATTATATATGCTTCAGTATTTATAATAATAATCAGCCCGATGGCAACTTTAATCTGAAAGTTCATAACTGTAAACTTAGCAAACATAATAACTGTAACTGTCCCCAAATCAATAAAGTAGATAATTTCAAATATCTAGGAGTCATACTTGATCAGAGGCTCTCCTGGTACCCTCACCTTGAGCAACTGGCTGAAAGAGTCAGAAAATTAATATGGGTTTTTCGCTCGCTGAGGTACGTGGTCCCAAAGAATGACAAATCTGAGAACGATAGTTATTCCTCTAACACTCTGCTAAAGAGAATATATACTGCACTAGTTGAATCCATCCTAACCTACTGCATTCCAGTGTGGGGAGGTGCTGCAAAAATAAAGTTTTTAGACATTGAGCGCTCGCAACGAGCATTGATTAAGGCCATGTATTTCAAACGTTACAGATATTCTACAGAACAACTTTACCTTGAGTGCGGTTTACTCTCTGTGAGGAAACTGTTTCTGAAACATGTTTTAATCAAAAAACATAAAGAAGTACCATATCTCGTAAATAATAAACAAAGTAGGAGGCAACCTAACGTAACTAAAGTCCCTCGAACAAAAACAAAGTTTGCTAGCGCACAATACAATAGTCTCTCAGCTCAAATTTACAATAAAATAAATAAAAAACTACATATCCACTCAAAACAATATAACGATTGTAAAAAAATCGTAGAGAAGTGGTTAAAGTCTCTCGACTATGAGGCAACGGAGATTTTACTTAAACAACTTAAATAATGTACAGAGTATAATAACTTATCCAATGTTTACATAGATCAGACAGAAAATATTCCACACTCACTTAACATATATACACGCACACAACACTCACAAAAACACACAGTATCGCACGCACACACACACTCACACATAGTTACACATACTAATCATTTAGGTTTATAATAATAAAAAGTGACTTACATGTTCGATAAGAATTAAAAATCGTAATTGTAAATCTTTGTCGCTGTAATTGTTAAGGTGTTCAAAAGTAACTTTCCAAATATTTAAATTGTTAATTTATATTCATTTCATAACCTTTTTAAATTTATATTCATTTCATAACTTTATTATTATTTCACCACCATGTCAATAAAACTTTTGTTAAATATAACACATTGCTGAATTGGAAGAGCGGAGACACCTGGTACAGGCATTATTTGCTTAAAAGGTGACTCCGGCCACTAGCTGCTGTAAACTATGATTTTAAGAGAAATAAATTATTATTATTATTATTATTATTATATACTTGGATAGACGCCTAACCTGGAAGAAGCACATTTTCAGAAAGATATTAGTTTATTAGAAAGTTATTAGATGGCCATGGGCCAAAAAATCCGCACTATGTATTGGCTTCTAAATAATAAATCACGACTCTCACTTCAAAACAAACTATTGCTTTATAAATGCATAATAAAACCCATATGGACATATGGCCTACAACTCTGGGGAACAGCAGCAAAATCAAACATTGGAATAATACAGAGATTCCAGTCAAAGATACTAAAAATAATAACGAACGCACCTTGGTGTATCTCAATTTCGACTTCATCATGACCTCTGCAACAAAAATATTAAAGAAAAAATCTCGGAAAGGTCAAAAGCGTACAAGAAGCGAATAATAGATCATCCAAATATGCTGGCAGTCAATCTTATCTTACCCAAACAGTTCCTCGTAAACTAAAAACAAAGATTCCTCAAGACCTACTCTGAGAGGCAAAACAAGAATAAACGGAGCAGTCACTGGACGGCTTTCGTGCAAGACCTTTAATTAAATAAAATCTTACATATTGCTGAATATCTGCAAGATTGATAGATTGCAATAAATAATAATAAATAAATTATTTCTTGTATTTTCTCTGGTATTGAAAGGGCTCATGGGAGAGAGATGACGCAACCGTCCATGGACATCCGCAACAACAGGTGTCAAGAGATGCGTTGTCGGCCTTTAAGGTGAGAGTATGCTCTTTTCTTGAAGGTCCCTAAGTCGTATCAGTTAGGAATAACAGCAGCCGGTAATTGATTTCACAAAGTGGCTGTGCAAGGCAATAAATTTCTTACAAAACGGGTGGTTATGGATTGCCAGACGTCAACATAATGCGGGTGGTATTTTGCATTTTTATCGTAATGTCCGGTGGTGGAAATCGGCCGCTGGAATCAACCCGAACAGCTCTTCTGAGCACTCCTCATGATAAATGGGAGATGATGCAGAGAGAACTCAAATCTCTACGCAACGCCAAAAATCAAGCCGATCGGAGATCGTTGTATGTGGTCAAACAGAAGAAGCTGGTACTGGGAAGCGCCCGCCCAGAGGTGAGAACAGTACTCCGTGTGAGGTCAAACTTGCGCGTTATGTAGTTGTTACGTCGATATATCGTCGGCGATATATCGACTCCAAGTATGCCGATACAGGCTGTGGCAGTTAAAGGAGTGCCCTCGAATCGAGGGGATATGACAAAGGGAGATTTTTTAGCGGTGTACAAACTTGTGTCTTCTTGGGGTTGAATCGGACTAAAATTTTGTCGACGCCATTCCGAGACTTTGCAAAGCATAGTTTCGTTTTCAGACACAAGTTTGTTCCGGTTCTTCTATACGCTATCTCGGGACGTGTTGGCCGTGACACGGCTGGAGTAGGAAGGCTAGCGTGTGCTGTCGTTTGCATAGCAATGAATACTGCTTATTTTCAGCATATGAGATGCACAAAAACAGTGAAAAAAGAGGGGATAGGACGCAGATTTGCGGGACACCAACGTTTATGGGTTTTAAGTCGTAGCATGGACTATTGATAACAAACAATTCTGATGCACCGATCCACCAAAAAGCTAGTGACCCCTTAGCACAACCTTTAGGGGAGCCCATATGATGGCAGTTTCCTCATAAGCGCTTTGTGCAACACCTGATCAAAGGCCTTCGCTATGACCAAACTCGACGCCAACGCCTCTCCCTTCAACTCAACCGCAGCAGCTGAGCGAAACTGACGGAAACCGTACTGGCAGTCGCTGATCAGCTGGTGTTCCTCTAGGCATCCCAAGAGCTGGCAGTGATGATTGACTCCATTACTTTAAAGCCGCCTTCCATAATTTCGGGACTACGCCTGATGAGTGGAAGAACCGGAAAGGACGGGTAAGGACCGGCGCCAGTTCCGTAGCACATGTCCGCAGAACTATCGGGGGAATACCATTGGGCCCGCTCGATTTTTGAATGTCTTAGGTGAAACGTGCCTTAAGCAAGCGCCATGCCGGAATTTTACCACCGGCATGCATGACTCGCAACATGCGGCGTCGGTGCACCTTGGTCATCCAGAGTCGAGGTGGATGCAAATAGGGAGCCCAGGAGATCAACTTTCTCTTTCGTGTCATGGGCTAGCGAATCATCGTTCCTGTGCAGTAGTAAAACGCACGAGTTTCCGAGGGAAGGCGAGCAATTCTCACGCTAATTATGCCAATGTGCTTCGACTTTGCGTCAGCAATAACTCTTTTGAGGGACCTGGAGGCATGATTGTAGTGTTTTTTTAAGTTAGTTGGAAATATCATCCATAGATACCACCGCATTGACCCAAGCCTGATAGCATTCATGATTTCGGCGAGAGGCTCTTTTGCAGTAGCCGTCAAACCAAGGTTGTGACCTGCCACTGCCACTGACTGATAGGCGTTGAGGAGGATGGAATTAATATTTCCATACCTTATAGTACTACATCAGCGATAGCGTCAGGAACGACATCGGGATTATCCGGCGAATAGCAGATGCCTTCTCCTATGCAAACTTTGCCTGCTTTTCTTAAAAAAATAACTAAGGAAGCGTGCTGGCTAAATAAATGGTACTAGCAGTGCAGAAATAAATCAAAGTCAGTTTCATTAAATTAAAAATGATAAAAAATATCAGTTCATCTTGTTCTAACTGCGAAAACTCTTCCATAACCAACAACAGTAATAAAATTATATATATGTGTGTGTTAGTAGTTATGTGTCTTTTACTTGTAAGTCTCCTTCCTGATATTTTAACATTTGTGCATGAATATTGTTGGTTTGTCAAATAAAGTTAAATAAAATAAATTGTTAAATTATATTATAAGCGAATATATTGTAACTGCTAACTCTTGGCATTAGCTCCTTCGTAATTTGAATATTAAACCAATTGCTAACGCACACATTGACAATTCAAAATTGTTCACGCATTATCGAGTTGTCAGGTCGTTTATACGCTAGTATTTTCTCAATCTATAAAGTCCCTCAATATTCGGAGCATTAAAAGTGTAATGTAATGTAATTTTTGTATCAATAAGAGGCAGTCGTTGCACACAAATTCTATTACCTTCTTAATTAAATTTTTATGCATTTATCTGAGCTGTCGTGTTGGTTGGAATAATTTGAATAAAATAGCTACATATTATTCTAAGACTTTCCTAGAACACTTTTACAATAAAGTGTTCTATTATGTTTATCTACTGGAATCTTGACAGTGCTATTATCGGTTGGAATCAAATTTATTTAATTATAATGTTACTTAACAAAATACCTACCAGGTATTCTCTTTTGATTATGTTGACAATATTAGATTTCAGATTAACATATTTTGCTCCTTTTATTCTTTTAGCTAAACTTTTATAAGTCAACTTTTCGTTTTTATCAATCGCAAAAATTATTTTCATATTCTTTTCAGAAGCTACTTTGTTTATTAAACTTAGTGACGGGTAGTCATAGTTAAGTGATTTCGAATAGGTGTTATTTTCAAGATGACACTGCATGTCATTTCGTTCAGAAATACCAATAAGTTTTCCATCTCCAGCGCTGTGGTACGTACCATCAGTAAATAATATTACAATACGTCTGGCATTATCGTCCCAATCTATTTTATCTTTGCACACCATCACTTGCATTAGTGCATCTAGACCGGCTTCTGGTACATCATAATTGGCAGAAAATTTTGTTGCATTTAAAGTTTTTTGAAAATGGGCCATGTCATTTGTCATTGAGAGTCGATGTTCAAATGCATAAACATTTTGCCCTAGTTTTGGGCTGAAAAGAAAACGATTAACAATTAATTTAGAAAAAAAAATATAAGCACAAAGGGATAAAAAAAAAATTATAAAAATTTAAATTAGCATCGAAAAATTTTGTGGATTTAATAATGCCGTGCAATAGACAAATTATCCACAATGGCATGACTGTAGAGGTAAAAATGTTAATTGCACAACAATTAACGTGTTCAAATGTACCCTGAAGTACGAAGCCTGCACACTTGCATGCCAAAATCAGCTGGCAAATTAGAATAATATGTCCAAAATAAATATATAAAAAAATGTACAAACTATTCCCCTAAATACCCACTCTGCAAATGGTAAAGCTGGTTTCTCCAAAAAATTTCCAAGACCAAATCGCACATTATTCGTCAAGTTTATAAGTTTCTTGTATATTTTTTGCACTTGTCTTAAAAGTACACCGTGATTCTCCTTCATAGTATAAGAAGAATCCAAAAGGAAATATATATTCAATGGATAATCTTTTGCTGGTTTGTAAGACATATCAATTTTGACGTCGAATCCTGGGCGTGATTTTATGTAAACTTTTTGTGGTTTGAATTGAACTACTTTTGCCCCTTCTAGTCCTGCACTAAAATCTTCGTCTTTTATTATTGTCATTGTATTATCAGGGTTGTATACAGGTTCATTACACCATCCGCTGTGCAGGTTATGGTACACTGACGACTGGCATCTCCGGTTTGAATGTTCTTTCTGAAAAATAAAGTTAGTACACACTATAACATTTTAGCAATTTCTTATAAGAATAAGCGCTATCCGTTAAAAGAGGTGCGGTTTTTCTAATCCAGTTGACTGATATCCTTGACTTTTATTATGGGTTAAATAAGTCGTATTCTTAAAACACAAGATTATTTTTTTTAGGATTTAAGTTAAAATTAACTACAACTTACAAGTATGCAGATTCTTGAAGCTGTAAATCAAACTTCGAATAATCATATGAATATCTACTATTTATCGTGGAAAATGCTGTTTTGTGCTGATAGTTACAATAAATTTTATTATTATTACACATAAGTCAAGGAAAAACATTCATGAAATTGATTTAAAATAATTAATGCAAATTGAAAAAAAACTGCAACCAAACAGGTCATATTATTAAAACTCTTATGTAAACGAGCATCAAGTTTACTTTATCTACAGGTCTTATTCCAAAAACCGTAGGAGGCTCTCAATTAGACGTATCTTACTAGTACATATGTTTGTTACCTCATATCTCCACCGTTTATAGATCGATTCGTTTTTTTGTTTTCATTTGAATGGATATTCTCCATTCTTATAGACCTAATGATGAAACCATTGAGTAATCGAGAGAACTCTTTAAAACTTAAGGGCACACTTGTACGATTTTATATGGTATAATTTGGCGAATTGTTACTACTATAGCCAGAATAGACCATGACGTATGGTAAAAATATAACTAAGCGATTATAAGCAACCAAATTCAAAGGACCAAATGAAAATAGTAACCTACCAACGAACTAATCTTGTGATCCATTAGGAAGCATGTATCTTAGCCGTGTCTAAGGGGAAGATAAGGAGAACAATTCTTATTAAAGTTTGACTGCAATACAGATCCCCTACTCCTTTTAGGCAATAGGTGAATGAAAGGGACCGAGATTAATATATTTTGATTTTAGTACGCACCCTATTAAAAATGGGGAAAACTTCACAAGCATGATTATTTCTAGTCAAGCAATCTTACCTAGAAACCCATATGGTATTGTTCTAGATACACCGTGCAACGAAGTTCGTAAGTCTCGACTATAGTAGTTTAAATTGTCACTAACGACATCCTGTGACGCACTCGGGCCACGGATCACTTGAAACTCGACACCGCACGCATTTGATATCTTGTTTTAAGAAAAATACTCAATGGATTGTTATCAGGTATTTTATATTTCGTTGACAGACGACTCAGTTTAATTATTTCTAGCTAATAATGTGAGTTTCCTTGAATTATAACAATGAATAACGCCATTGCTTCCGGGTAAGGAAATATTCTAACACTTAAATTTTAAAAAGGCTAAAAAATAATTTTACCAAACCTATGTATTTAAATGATATACTACTGGATGAGAAAATTAAATTTCCTTGAGCAGTCAATCAAAAACAAGATAAAGTTACATACAATAAAGTTACATTAAATGTACATAGAAATACTTACTGCTGGACACCATACGCAAGCTTCATATGCGTAACTTATACAACCTCCACACGTTTCAAATTTAGAGCACTCCGATTGGCAAACTATACACTTAATGAAATAGACAAAAATGTAAAGAATTAAGAAACAAAACTTCATTATATCGATAGTTTGAGCACGCCAATCTTAGTTATTAAAGCTCATTTGCAAATAGGGCGCTGTTCAGTGACGCTAAATCATATTTAATATAATAATTTCATAACTGTAATCTGTATAAGGATAAAATCTGGTATGTCAATGACAGCAGCATTATTATAACTTTTCCTTAAATGAATCATTAAGTTTACAAGTAACGTATCAGCTTGGATTGATTTCGTTTCAGGTCCAAATCTCAAACCCTTATAAAGGTTTCTCCTTTATTTTGAATACTGAAGTGAATAAGTGGACAAGCAAATGTGGTTAGTAACCACTGCTATCTATGTTAGTGGACAATGCGTAGGGAATTATTTGTTGAGATGAAAGAATGATTAAAACATAGGCGTACGATATAGACAAACAATGCATGCAAGAGAGAAGAACATTTTAACGGAGATTCGGCAAGATAGAAAAAGACAGCTAATTAGTCAGCATTACGGTATGTCAGGTCATATATATACTAGAATATTCTATGAAATTAAAATGTGTCAAGTTTGGCGCGTTCGATAAAAGGTCCCACGCTTGACAGTTATTTTGCCCATGACGTTTGCGTTTTGACTTCCGGTGAGATTGGCATTATATAAAAAAATAATAAAAAAGAGCTTTATTTGATTCCACGCTAATTGGATAAAATTAATTAATTTGACATTTAATAATTATAGTACTAATAAATCATAATAAATCTGCTCAGGTAAAAGCCTCCTCCAAGAATTCAATTTTTCTTATCTTTAGCAGTGGTCATCCAGTCTCTTCCTGCTTTGGATACAATCTCGTCCTGCTACCGGGCGCACGGGCGACCTCCGCGTTTAAATAATATTGAGGAAATATTCCGCAAAATTTTGACCTAAGAATAGATGCCAACATTTTCCTGTACAAATGTGGTTATTCCGTTATTGTAACGTTCCAACCTAAAACAAGTAGTATTAACAAAGTAGTTGTGAAACTACAATAATGAATTTAAGACTTCTATTACTGTTATTATTGTATAAAGAAGTGCACAGTAAATGTGAGGAACACATAAGATGTGAATCTTGTATAAAGGATAATAATAATTGCGTGTGGTGCGCTGCGGTAAGCCAATTTTTTCATTAAAAAAGTGTTGTTTGATATACAAGTGATGTAGATATATATGATAGTGAGACAAATGTCCCGATCTTGGACGAAAGTTACTTGTAAAACATATTATATTTATTTATTCAATAAAACTTTCACTTTTATAGGACACTTTTGGACCTGAGAGTCGATGCAAGCCATATACTCCCGATACAAGCTGGTGTATTAACGATATTATATATCCTCAAAGTAGTTACAAAATTATTGAAAACAAGAGTTTATCATCAGATTTTGGTAACGTTGTACAAATTATACCTCAAAAAATTGAAATGGATATGAGACCAGGCCAAGAAGTGGAATTTAGTTTTAATTTTAAGCGAGCTAGGGATTATCCAATAGACATGTATTTTCTGGTCGATGGTTCAGAATCGATGATAACAATAAGAGATAATATCATTGATGAGGCTGAAACGATATACGGGATGATGGGAAATATTTCACGAAATGTAACACTGGGAATTGGCACTTTTGTTGATAAGAACGCTTTACCATTTACACAGTAAGTTAGAAATTCTAGATATTTATATTAATTGTTTTACGTCCACGTTCGATATAATTTATTCTTTTTTATACTATTTTACAAAAGAGTTGCTCTTTACAGAAAAGTCGATCAAACCTTAACCTATTCATTCAGAAACCAATTAAAGCTTACTGACGATATACAACAGTTTAAAAAAATATTACGCGACATAAAATTCGGCAAGAACTATGATCCTCAAGAAGGCACATTAGACGCACTCGCTCAAGTTATAACTTGTAATAAAGAAATTAGTTGGAGGGATGAGTCAAGGAGAGTAATTATCGTGCTAACAAACGCCCCATACCATGCCGCTGGTGACGCAAAATTTGCAGGAATCGATCAACCATATGATGGCCAATGTTACACAATAAATGGCGGTTATTCAAAAGAATTAGAACTAGATTACCCATCAACGAGTGTTTTAAGAAGATTGATTTCTAACGAAGGCGTTTCAGTTATATTTATAGTTAATTCTGACGAAGTGAATACTTACCACCGCCTTACAAAAATTATTGGAGGATCTGAATTAACTTATGATAAAAATAAGATTGCCTCCAAATTAAGCTCAATTTATGAGGTAAGAATTAAGTTGGTATAAACTAGAAGTATAAACTTATATCAAAATCTTGAGCTCTCAAAGGAGCTAAGTTAAGTATTGATTAATGGGATTTAATAATTATTATTTTAAATGTTTCAGGGTATAACGAATAAAATAAGCTTAAAAGTAAACATGGATTGGAGGTTGCGAGAATTTCTAAAAATTTCTTTTAAACCTGATTGTTATCAGTCAAAAGTAAATACGAACTGCTTGTTAAAACAGGAAGAAGAAAAAACAATATCGGGAAATATTAAGCTATTAAAATATTTTGACGCTGCTAATATTAATCTTGACATAGGAATAGAGGGTATCAGAGAAAAACTAACTATTAAAATAAATACTATTAAAAAATGTGACTGCAGAACGGAAACCAATACTGAAGCTTGCTCAACTAAAGGAGTCAAAAGATGCGGAATTTGTGAATGTAATGAGGACAGGTGTTTACATCTCTATTTGTTTAAAAAATCTGATTGCATAAAAATACTAAATATTAAATTAAATTTGTAAACAAATTTTATGAATGATGCGGCACTCGTATCCGCGTCCTCTCGGGTTCCGTCCGAGCCGTCTTCCAGCTGAGCCCACCGTCCGAGTGACGTATGGTTCGTAAAACTTGGCACGTCTTGTTATGATATGTATATTAGTGGAAACTTTATTGGTGTGTGTACCACTTTACGAGTATATGTATTTTCGTAAATGTTTTAAATACTGTTTGTTTCCCAAAAAAAAATAAAAAATAAAAAAATTAAAAATAAAATCCATGATAATTTACAGGGAAGGAGATAAATGTGAATGTGAAAAAGGCGCTAGTAACATCAAAGATGACTCTTCTTGCAAAATGCCTAATACGACAACTATTTGCAATCGCAATGGAATATGCAAATGTGGACGTTGCAATTGCAGAAATGAGTAAGTTAAATCACTAAATCCCTATAAAAGTTGACAGCTTGGATTCAGACAGGGGCCTATTGCCTTATTTATATGGTTTCTTCTCCCAAAAATCATGATGACCATCATAAACTACCAGATCTCTGGTAGGGTATCCTTTTGTATGCAGAGATCGTCAGTTGATAAATTACCCGTCGGCGATCACTTTATTCCATTGTATCATGTATTATGGCGATCTTCTAATAATATGCCCAATTCAAAGATGAGCGAGGTTATAAAAAGAAAGGGCTTTTCAGTTAGTCTGAAAGCTGTTGATCGAGTATGGCTTTAGGCACTTCTTGAGAAACATCTCTTATTTAAGTTTCTTTTAAAACCAGGTTAAATTTCATTCGTCTATTGGTCCTGAATCTGATTTTCGATAAGAAAATTTTTATTTCACGGGCGCAATTTGCCGCTCAGAATTTTTGGATTTTCCAAGCACCCTGAGCGGCACCACTTTAATTACCATTACGATTATTATTATTTTTGGAGTCGGTGTCCTTCCGCAGCGAACCGCTCTCGTCTCTCGCCTCTCGCCACTCGCCTCCTCACGACTCAAGCACATCTCACCTATAACTATTTATGTAGTTACACCTATCTTGGATGACACCGACTAAAAAAATTACAATAATCGTATCTAGAATTAGATTAATTAATTAGATTGTATAAAAATACGCAATTATTTTTATACTTTTTAGTGCACATTATATGTATTGTTTTGGAATAGTGTCTTTGAAGTCGGTTGTTTTTCTGTTATTTTTTTTTATTTTATGATTTTTAGTGAATTTGAAGTACACTTACTAATAATTTGTCTAAATATGTGTAGATATACTAAATTTTTCAATGCAGCAATGAACGTAATTTGATAACAGACAATTATAAATTCTGCCTCAGATTGCACCCTTACTTTACAGTAAGTCGTTAAGGAGTCCCATTGATCATCTTATTCGACTACAAAAATTACTTGACCATTAGGTTATGGTAGATGACTTACATATCCGGATAGCATAAAAAAGATTCGGCCATATCAGTATCATTAATTTGCTCCTAAGAATTGAAGAATTCCGTTATTTTGTCATGGATTCCGTTATCAGAACCTAACCAAACTCACACCAAACGATCTTTGAAGTATATCCTTTCCAATAAAAAAAGAATCATCGAAATCGGTTGGCGCGATATTGAGTTATTCACAAATTTATCATCCACTTTGCTATGGCAAACTGGTTAATAAAACATATATGTATGTATAGCAAATTTATGACTTATATGGTTTTCTCATGGATGCCAGTGTCAGATATGGACCAAATTACAATGAGACTACACGGGAAGCACCAGCTTTCAAATAAAAACAGAATTATCAAAATCGGTTCACCCAGTCGAAAGTTTTGAGGTAACAAACATAAAAAAAAGAACATACCGACGAATTGAGAACCTCCTCCTTTTTTGAAGTCGGTAAAGAAAAGACAGAAGACAGATTACAGCAGTAGGTTAGAGTCAATTTGTTTTTTTTTTCAATACTTAATAGGCTCGTTTCCTGCAATTTTTAAATCTTGGAGTTTATTTAATGAATCAGTAAACAAGGAGGACGCGGAATGACATGGTTATTCTTCTTAATGCAGCCGCTTTCTCATAGGTGACAAACTTTTTAAATGAGCCTTACATGCACCGCCCATTTGGTCAAGAGGCATTAGTGCATGACCATCATGGTGAAGACCCAAATTCACTAAATTCTTTTTTACGATTCTGCACCAAAGTAGCAAGTTTATGTGACGACTATGAAGCCCAATTCAGAAAATGAAAGAACTGGTAGGTGACGCTGTGATAAAAAGCACTGCTACTACTTTATTGTTTCTCTCAATGGCAGTTTCACCGATAGCAGGTTCCTGTTCTCATGTGTATACTTAAATACCTTGATTCCCCTATTCTAAGCCTTCTTCTCTATATTTTTATCTAAGGCAACTTGCAGAATCTTTGATGATGTCCCACATCTGATATTTCGTAAGGTCAACTTGTAAGTAATTTATAAAGGAGCTGCCCAAACTACTGCCTGTATAAAGGCATAAAAGGCATTCATTTTCTCAAAATTGATTCCTTTAGAATTCTTTTGATGTCATTTCTAATATACTAGATACTACTGCTGCTTCGGAAACAAATGGCGCACTGAGAGAGAAGAAACGGCGCAAGAAACTTTCCCAGCATTGTACTGTCATTGTTATTGCTATGAAATAATCATAATCTAGTCCCAGGCTGTCGGATCACTTAGATATTCAGCTGTGGGGTAGTAGGATTTACGACAGAGCCATTGTTTAATAAATCATTTACTATTTATAGATAATGCCCTAACAGGGACCTTATTATAAAATTGTATACATTCACCCTTAAAGCTATTATGTATCTTAAGAAGTCTACTAGAATTAGTTACAAGAATTATATCAAAAAAAATTGACTTCAGTAGGTAATAACTAACTAGTAATCAGTAACTGTGAGTCCTTTATGTCATTCTCTGTCAGATGATTGTTGCATATTAAAGAACACAGTGGAGTACTGTGTTCAATTTAACAACATCTTAAAACATTTTTATTGTAAATACTATATTAATATTATCTTTCAGTTGGTATATTTTGGAATAAATGTGTTTATCTACACCCATGCTTTAAATCCTCTTAAAGATTCTAAAACAGTTAGCTTCTGCCAACATTAAAACACGCAATGTCCTTTTAACCATTACATCATCCAAACGAGTGCTTTAATGAAATTCAGTACAACATTACAACACTCGTTTGGATGGTGTAATTGTTACTAGGACTGGTTTTTGATCTTTTATGAAGGATTCATATTATGGGTGTATAAAGTTTTGATGCAACTGATGATAATTAGGTATTAAAACACTCGTGTGATACTATTATCAACCCACAATCGTGTTTTAATACCCCTTTGTACAAAACATTTGCTTATACATCTATTGATTAATTTCTTGAATATCTTTCAGATTTACTGGCCAGTTTTGTGAGTGTAAAATAGATAGCTGTCCGAGAGACCCAGCTGGTGCTTTATGTTCGAACCATGGCCATTGTGACTGTGGAACATGTACTTGCGACGATGGATGGATCGGTGATCGGTGCCAATGCCCAACCACAGAAGAAATGTGTACACTTAATAATAAAGTAAATATAAGTCACAAACTGAGAGCTCAACAAAGCATACAAGATTTAATGACGTTACGTTACTCGGACGGTTGTCTCAGTTGGTTAGAGCACCGGCACGGAACGCCGGAGACGTGGGTTCGAATCCCGCATCGTTCATAAAATTTTGTTTTTCAAATTTTATTTATGTATTAAAGTAAATATAATTTTAAACATTAATACTTAAACTTCATTTTCAAGCTGACAATACTGAAACGTTAGTAAGACTAATTCTTATAGAAAATAATTTTAAGTAGGTACTGCTGTGTTGCATTGGATCTGTGATAGCGATGATAAGATGTAACCTGTGTTAATGAAGTCAGGTATTGCTTTACACATGAGTCACAAATTGACAAGAATACTAGAAACAAAAAGTTTTGTCTAATATTTGAAAATAGTTTGTTAATTAATTTAAATTTATTCGATCTCTCTGATAAACATGTGTTAGCAATAGATCTATTATCTCCAACTACTCAAAATATTCCCTTATTGGTATTCTAGCAAACTTTGTATCAAGGCCTGTATTCACTTTGATTAGTGCGAGTGCAAGTGATTAGTTATTGAGTATGATTAGTGCAGGTGTATAGTGCAAGTAGTGTCCAATTCTTGTTTAGTGTCTCTGTTTAGTAAATTGTTAGGTGTCGATCAACAAGTATGGACGAACATAGAGAAGCGCGCTTGTAATTGCAAGAAGTACTTAAAGAAGTATTAATCGCGGTGGTATCTGAAACCAAAGAACTTTTAGAAGCTGAACATGCAATACGAAAAATATGGGTTCGAAAATGGATTAATAGAAGACCCATTTATGGCGCAAGCTACCAAACCTTTAAGGAATTGGCTGCTGAAGATACGACGGAATATTACTTTGCTCTCGTGTTTAGTGACAGGCACACTGCGAGTGAGGGGGAAGGGAGGGCGCGCGGGACGTGGCTACTCGCACTTTACTCGCAAAAAAATAGAACACGCTTCTAATCACGTTACTACGCAGCCAACTAATCATCTGCACTAATCAGGTACTGTCCATACTTGTTTTCTCCTAATAACTAATCACCTGCACTAATCACTAATCAAAGTGAATCCAGGCCTTAATATAAACTACACTACATAAGCTTTACTCCGCCGTAGACGGTCCCAAGCCCGGCTTGAGAAAGGAGGAGGGTTGGCTATGAACAGTGTGCTCTACAACTTCAAAGAGCATAGTCGTAAAACAAGCTAACGCCGAGTAGTGGGTGGCGGTTAAAAAACCTACTCAAACATAAGCCACGGTAGCCATGGAGATAAAATGACTCCAAAAAGAACCGACGTAGAAGGTAATGGGAACCCACTACGATTAAACTCCCAAGAGAACCCCATGAAGCAAGTCACAGATATGAAAGAACAACGTCGGACGATCCGGCCGACCCCCGGCGCTCATCGGTACCCGGGTCGATGAGTGTTAAATATGCTACCGAACACTCTTCGGCGGTGAACCATCAGGCTACCGAAGCAGTTAATGTTACTGAAGGAAAAACAAAACCATCCATGCGCTCGAATCGAATGTGAGAGGACTTTTAAAACCTGGAAAACTCGAAGTTATCGAGAAAGACATGTCAGAATACCAACTTATGCTGTTGGGGCTCATGTGAAACACACATAAAGGGAAGAGGTCATTTCAAAACGTCAAATGGAAACTCGCTTTTCTTCTCGGGCCACGAATCCGAAAGCAAGAATGGTGTCGGAATTCTAGTTCCCCATAAACTGGCCCATTACGTTACTGGCTATAACACAATAAACGATCGCAAAATGACTATCAGAATAGATTGCAAACCACTCCCTCTTAACATCGTTCAAGTCTATGCCCCAACGTCAAATTCATCACAAGAAGACATTGATGACCTTTACGGGATACTACAAACGACCATAGATGGTATCTGTAAGCGTGAAATGCTGATAGTTCAAGGAGACTGGAATGCTAAGGTTGGAAACACTGAGCTCGATGATCATATTCGCCACATAATCGGTAAACATGGACTTGGCATAAGAAACGAAAGGGGAGAAAAATTTATAGATTTCTGCGTGAGCCAAGACTTGGTAGTCACCAAAATTTGCTTTAAACATCACAAACGCCGACTCTATACTTGGATCTCCCCTGGTGACAGATATCGGAATCAGATCGACTACATCACCATTCCAAACCGATGGAAGTCCTCAATCACTAACACCAGAACCTTCCCGGGCGCTGACTGCGGCTCAGACCACCAGCTCTTAGTAGCGGATATACGCTTGCGGCTTAAAATCTGTCGTAAGAAACCAAAACGGTTCATTAGACTATCAAAACCTGAACATGAACACTTCCAGAACATGCTTGAACTTGAACTACTGTCAGACACAACGGAAACTAATCCTAACGATCAATGGGAAACTTTCAAAACAAGAGTCATCAATGTACTTGACACTTTGGCAACTCAAACTACACTGAGAAAAGACTGGATATCAGACGAGACATGGAAGAATATTGAATTACGTAAGGAAATGAAAAAAGGCGGAAAGTCTTCCACATATGAGCAAAATAGTGAACTCAATAAACTGATTCAACGACAGTGTAGGAGAGACAAGAACCAATATCTCGAGAACATATGCTCTGAAATTGAAGACCATGCCAAAACCACCAGGCAGGGGATCTTTTTAAGAAGATCAAGGAAATAACCCGTAAATTCTAGCCATCGTCATGGGTAATAGACGATAAGGATGGAAATCCAATCCATGAAGTCACGAACGTCGCTGAAAGATGGAGGGAGTTTTGCGAAGAACTTTATCAGAACCAGTCAAACCGGTCTGCACTGGCACCCGCAACACCAATTGATGCAGAACCATCAATACTCCGTATGGAAATTGAAAATGCCATCCGGAAACTGAAAAACAACAAGGCTCCGGGACCAGATTGTATGACAGTGGAGGTTCTAAAGGCCCTGGGACCTAACGGAATAACCCAACTGCACAACATCTGCAACGCAGTATGGCAAACTGGACACTGTCCATCGGACTGGACACACTCGTCTATACTCCCTCTTCATAAAAAGGGCTCAGTAAGAAACTGTAATAACTACAGAACAATCGCCCTGGTGTCACATGCTAGTAAGATTCTACTACATGTAATCAACGCGAGATTGCGATCCTTCCTCGGCTGGTAAATACCGCAAGAACAAGCAGGTTTTGTAAAGGGCAGAGGAACGAGAGAGCAAATCCTGAATCTGCAACTAATAGTAGAAAAATGCTACAAGTACAACACGCCGACCTTCATGTGCTTTGTTGACTACCAGAAGGCTTTTGACTGCGTAAAATGGGAAGAACTGTGGCATGTACTCTCAATGTCAGGTGTTCCAGCGCATCTTGTTATGCTAATACGCAGCCTCTATGAGTCAGGGTATGGCACAGTTACGATTGCGGATGTCACATCGAGCACATTTAAGTTCCAAAAAGGTGTTTGACAGGGATGCGTGATATCCCCTATCCTATTCAACATATACGGAGAACAGATAATGCGACAAACGCTAGAAAACTGGGAAGGTGGCATAAAGATAGGTGGAGTCAAAATATCGAATCTCCGCTATGCCGATGACACCACCCTATTCGCATCATCCGAAGTGGAAATGAAAGAGTTGCTGGACAAGCTAGAGGTCACAAGCCTCAGGATGGGTCTGGCAATAAATACAGCCAAAACCAAGGTCATCGTCGTCGACCGCTTCGCAGCCATCCCGCGCACTGATCTCCTACAGAGCTATGAAACCGTGGATCAGTTCAACTACCTTGGCTCAGTGATCACGAACAGAGGTAACTGCGAGATCGAAATAAGGAGGCGAATTGGAATGGCCAAAACAGCAATGACACAGCTAAACAAGGTGTGGAAGGACAGAAATATCACAAATCGGACGAAAATTCACCTGGTCCGCTCTCTTGTCTTTCCCATCGCGCTCTATGGAGCTGAAACTTGGACCCTGAAATCCACTGACAGACAACGGATTGACGCGTTTGAAATGTGGTGCTGGCGCCGCATGCTAAGGATACCGTGGACGGCTTACCGCACTAACGCCTCGATCCTTAAAAAGCTTAAAATAGGGAGCAGTCCACGTCTATCCACTACATGTCTGCAGCGGATCATGAGATACTTTGGCCACATTGCACGACGTGGTGCTGATAACCTTGAACGTTTGATGGTCACCGGGAAAATTGAGGGGAAGAGACCAAGAGGCCGGAGCCCACGACGCTGGTCTGACCAAATATCCGAGCAGACTAAACAACCCATCAGCATCGCACTCCACCATGCGACAGACCGAAACAGATGGAGGAAAGCTGTAGACGAACTTAAGCGGAGTCACGATCCTCAGCAATGAGGGAACGACTGTGAAGAAGAACACAAGCTTTAGTTGGCAGAGATAGATCAGCAGAAAAACATGATTTTGATCACCTGCAAGACGTCTGATTTTCTTTAAGATATTTTGGTTGGTTTCAATAGTATTTTTTTTAGTACTTTGTTTGACCTTGTGTTTTAACCAGAATCATCAGAATAATTTATTGAACATTGACACATTAACGATACAAGAAGAAATCGAGTTTTTTTGTTCACTATTACATACTGATGATGTTGTTTTTATAATGGAAAAGAGAGGTTGAAAATAATTTGAGGATTAAAACGTAAAAAACACCTGATAATAATAGTAAAAAATTCATTTTAAATTTATTTTTATGCTAATACGGGACAAGACGAGCAAGACATTCCACTGATGGTAATTGTCACGCCCTGCTCATTACAATGCAGTGCCACTCAGGATTCTTGAAAAACCCAAAAACTATGAGCGGCACTACAAATCGTAACCAACTCGTCACCTTGAGACATAAGATGTTAAGTCTCATTTCACCAGTAATTTCAGTAGCTACGGCGCCCTTCAGACCGAAACACAGTAATGTTTATACGTTACTGCTTCACGGCAGAAATAGGCACCGTTGTGGTACCCATAATCTAGCCGGCATCCTGTGCAAAGGAGCACTGGTAATGAAGAATTTGTTCTAAATAATGATGTTCACTCGTAATTAAACGAGATATTATCAGTGGACCTGGTTTTTAGTTATTCTCCTAAACTGTTATTCATAAATGCTACAATTTATCCTTGTCAATAATAATATTTTATTACAGACTTGCAATGGTAGAGGCATCTGTACTTGCGGAGAATGTGGATGTGATGCTATTGCGGACTGGGATTCGCGAAATAAACAGAATGAATTATGTGTCATCCAGCCTTGTACCACGTGCCATACGCCACAGTGTCTCAAATTAACACCCTGTGTCCTATGCCTCATGTCTAGCAACGAGTGCCAGGACTGTGGCCATTTGAATGTTACTGTTCTCACAAATGTAACACATGAAGACGAGTGGATGGTCTGCTATAATATCCATGTGGATCTTGGTTGTAGCACGAAATTCATCTATCGATACTCGTTGGATCGATACGGAATTGACGTCATTGCTCAGACTAGTTTCGATTGTGCTGCTAGTTACTATAGTAAGTATAATCAATAAAAATTAAATAAAAATTAAGTAGTATTACCACAGAGTAGGAATGGATATTTACGTACCGGAAGACGCAGTGTTGGTAGGCCCCCCACAAGATGGACCTAATTTAAAATTAACAGCTGTCTTTTATGTATTCGTACGTCAATAAACTTGACAGTATGAGTGCGTGTTTTGTAGATTATGTTCATATAAGAGGAGGCAAATGGGAAAGCACCTGATGTTTATAGAAAACCACCAACAATATTGGAACTCATACAGATAAGAGTCGCTGGCCTTGGTAGATCGCTAAGTCGTACCGGTTCGATAAAACTGTATGTAACCGACAGCTGATTCCAGAAAGTCAGTGTGCAAAGCAGAATTTTTTGGAAGAAAGTCAGTCCGAGGTGATATAATGCTACGAACTTAGATCTTTACATACTTCAATTATTGTGCGTGGAAAGGAATCATTCATGTAACCTCATTCAATTATATATAAAATAGCGGATCTTCATGGAGCTAGGTCATTTGGCTTAAATTCTTGCAGAAGTTGAATTTTATACGCTTTAAAACCCAAATCGACACGTAAAATTTTCCATGTGGGTGAGTAACACATGTCCAATTGCTGAGAACGGCGAATTGACATTTCGCGATCCTCATTAACACTGGACGCTACGACTGCAATATTCTCTTCGGTACGCACTGTACGCATGCGAGCCGATGGTTTAATGTCTTGTTTTTGTTTTTGGTGCGAAACTTAGTGATAACAGCACGAATTTTGTTGATTCAACAAGTCGATTATGACGACCATAATAGAGCACGAATTTTGAAAATAAATTTCAACGATTTGCAATCGTTGCTCGTTTGTAAGTCTTTCCAGGATATAATGGAAAATCACCCGATATAAGGTGCGAATTCAGCCTCGCAGTTTTCACCCCCAAGCGAGAGATCACAGGGAACAGCTTGAACCATTTTGCATGCAACAAACATCGGCTTGACATTGTGACACAAGAGTTTTATATATATTTACTTACAGACAGATATATTACAAAACTGTAATTTTAAAAACATAAAGCAGAGTTCTCGGTGACAAGATCAACAAGGGACCGTTTTGTCACTAAAATATATATTTTCATTTAATTTCAGTGTTTGGAGGCGGATGCCTGGCATTATTACTCTTTATTGGACTGGCAACACTAGTGGCGTGGAAGTTGTTAACTAACGCCCGTGATCGCCGCGAATATGAAACATTCCTTAAAGACGTCGCTGCCCAGAGTGCTAGTGTAGACAATTGTACTTACATTCCACCATCCACTACATTCAGTAATCCACTATTTGGAGATAACGACCATTAAATACATTATTTTTGAAGAATATTAAATGTTATACGGCGAAAGTTATAAAATAATGTTTGATTTCTAGCCGAAGGTTTTTTAAAGCAGATGATAATACTCAACTTAATGATAGCTTTTGATAGCTGACATATACCGAATTCTAACAATTACGAGCTGATTCGCAAATGAAGCTGAAATGTACGTCCAACAGACACGACTTATTATTTGTAGACTTGTTGACATATTCACATATCATTAATATACCTAATTGATGCAGGTACCTGTTTGCAATAAAATAATTTTACAGCTTTTTTTTCTATTTTAACTAATGAAATACATATATTTTATTTCCCTCACAGATTATTTGACTTAATATAATACAATGATATAGTATCATATTAGCCTGTAGGTACGATACAAATATATTATATATTTATATATATAAATATATTATATATTTATATATATATAATCCCTTGCATGGATACAAGGGAACTTAATATCACCTGACCGGAATTACCATAAAGTTTGCTATCCAAGCTTGTAGTTCAGGCCATGACCACTAGAGTTACCTAAGCTGATTGCTGTCTCAATAATATTTCTTCTGAATACTAATGACGTCGTGGAGCCAGCAATGACAGCAGCTTTTCGATGCTCGCGGTCAAATACAGATTTAAAACGTAATGTCTAACTATGATTTAACAAAATTCAAGTTTAAGAGCTTAGAAATTATCAGAAAGAATACAAATGAAAATTGACGATTATATTAGAGGAAACAATATTCGCAATACGAAGAGAATAGGGGAAGAAACCACCACTTTCCAGCCCAAGCTTTTATTTAAAATTCTCTTGAAGCTCCATCTGGTGATTATCTCCACAAATAAAAGATGTAAGGTGCTCTTCAAAGGGTTGTTATGCAAACCTTTTGAACATAACAACGAGGGTTATGAAATTCCAATGTTAAATATAAAAATTAATTTAGGGAATTAAGTAATATTTTAAAGCTTAACAATCTTTACTATTATCGTATATACTCTGGTTTTTCTAAACCATAATATTCGTCTATTTTTTGAAAATAAAACGCCTGATTACATTTTTAGCACAATTTTTCACAAGCACATTGCCCGCCAAATTTTTCA
The DNA here is from genome assembly GCF_905404315.1 of Leptidea sinapis. NCBI lineage: Eukaryota > Metazoa > Arthropoda > Insecta > Lepidoptera > Pieridae > Leptidea > Leptidea sinapis. The sequence goes on from NC_066268.1 coordinate 15,552,213, forward strand.
AAATATAATTAAGATTGGAGTCAATTTTTAATACATGAATAAAAAACGATTATTATTACAGTAATAAAATGATGAAATTAAATTGCTATTTAGTAAATCACTAGATGGCTCTTATATGAGATTTAAAAATATTTTCTGAAATTTTTAAAAAAGAATATATTACACAACATTAATCTGATCTAAGTCTCGCAGCTCTTTATTTTCTTTACAAGAACAATAGTTTATAATACCGCAGGAGATGAGTACATTAATGTATTATCTATTTGTGTGTAATAAGCTGAAACACGCTATCAATGTTTTTAAGGCTGATAAGTATATAAAAAAAAGAGAGATATCATTCACAGTGGAGTCCTATTCTACCCAGTAAAACAGTTTCACTGTGAAGTGATCTGTTATAGAACTTAATGGAAAAGTGGTAGTTAATATATTCATAAACCTCAGAAACCATACAATTTCAACCTACACGAAAGAGTTAGTCAATGTAAATAAACATTTCAACAAAGGTACCAGCCAGCAACCCACAAAAGATATATCACTGTGGTAGAAGCTTTGACTCTACTTTTTTACATTTTATTTAAAAAAAAATTAGGTCTAGTAGCAGACAGCATTGCACAAAATGTAATATTTTAAAATATGTAATAGAAATAATATTTAGAATTGAAAGATGAAAACCAAATTAAAGAATTTCCCAAATTTTTTTTTACTATTAAGCCAAATAGCTGACTGAGTTTTTGATATATAAGTATGCTTATCTGTTAAATAAATGTAATAAACAATTATACCAAATTAAGAATTACATTAAATGACTTATATATATTGTTACAATACGAACTGTATCTGAGTGATAAAAAAAAGAATTCCTTTTGCCTTTTTCAGAGTGGCGCTACAGAAGCAACGTTAATCATAAAAATTAAATCAAAAATTAAAGTAAATAATTGAATTTTTCAAAATTACAAAAGAAAAGTATATATTTATACTAGTGGGTGGTCCTTTGCACAGAATACCGGCTAGATTATGGGTACCACAACGGCGCATATTTCTGCCGTGAAGCAGTAACGTGGGCTGGGCAAAGTTTTGGGTCGTGAAATCCTGAGCGGCACTGCATTGTAATGGACGTCGTCCCTTATTTTTATAAAATAAAATTATCACAATATTTTAATCATACTTACGTGGGCGCTAATTAGATAATTTTCACGTCTAGAGCCTCTTGGAAGGCAACGCATCAAAACAGGCCAGGTTTGTTAATTTAGTGTGCTATAATATGTATGTCACTTTGTTTTAGGGTGCGTGAGTTGCTGTAAATGGAGGTTAACAGTTCACTGCTGTTTTTTTCTACATGTTCTCAACTGTCACGGTCTATCTATATGTATAAATTATTATATTAAGGGGTGCTTCTCTCCTACGAGTTATAGACGTCAGTACTATCTAACTACCTGTACGTAATCTAGATTACGAACAGATTGTTTCAAAGTGGTAGTATGGAAAATTGATTTATTTAGGTGAACTGTGTATTGTTTTTTCTTTTTATGATTACGGCTAAGTAGTAATCGACAATTTTTAGATTACAACCGTTACATACATTATTTTTGAAGAATTATTCATAATAATTTTTATGTTCTAATGTTTGTACTAATGACAACTGTGGTATCGTTACGTTCACATATCAAACAAGGTAAAACGTAATGTACTATAATTACTGCTTTGATCATAAAGGCTTTAAAATGTTTTATAGCAGAAAAAATATGTATGAATTAATTAAATTCAAAAAAGAAATTATCAGAAAGAATACAAATGAAAAATTGACAATTAAATAAGAGCAAACAATATGTAGAATTTATTAGAGAATAGGAGAAGAATTAAAAAAAAGAAAACATCCAAAATTTTATTTAATATTCGCTTCAAGCTCCATCTGGTGATTATCTACACAAATAAAAGGTGAAAAGTGCTCTTCAAACGTTTGTTTTATGCAAACCTTTTGAAGTTTGAACCCAACATAACAAGAGCATTAAGAAATTCCATGCAAATAAAAAAATAATTTAGGGAACTAAGTAATACTTTTAGGTTACCGTCTTTACTATGATCGTATATAACAAACCAAACCATAATATAAAGAAAATAAAACGCCTGATAAAACTTATAGCGCAATTATTCTCAGGCACATTGCCCGCCTATTTTTTTAAATATAATTTAGAAAGGAGTCAATTTTTAATACAATATATTCGAATAAAAATAATATATTTTTAGTATAAAAGTAATAATATGATGAAATTAAATTGCTATTTAGTCAATCACTAGATGGCTCTTATATGGATTTTTCAAATCTTTTCTGAATATGACGAAAATTAATATATTACACAACATTAATATGATCTAAGTCTCGCGGCTCTTTATTTTCTTTACAATTACAATAGTTTAAAATACCGCTGGAGATGTGTACATTAATGTATTACCTTTTTGTGTGTAATAAGCTGAAACACGCTATCAATGGTTTTAAGGCTGATAAGTATATAACAAAGAGAGATACCATTCACAGTGGAGTCCTGTTCTACCCAGTAAAACAGTTTCACTATGAAGTGATCTGTTGTAGCACCAATGGGATGGAGGTGATTAATATATTCATACCTTAAAACTGTACCTCAGAAAGCATGCAATTTCAACCTACACGAAAGAGTAAGTCAATGTAAATAAACATTTATACAAAGGTACCAGCCAGCAACCCACAAAAGATATATCACTGTGGTAGAAGCTTTGACTCTGTTTTTTACATTTTATTTAAATAAAATGCGCTACTAGCAGTAGCGCATTACAGTACTAAAATAATCGTGATATAATTATTGTGCTTGATAAACTATTAAACTATGCTTATCTGCCTTGATGAAGATTGATACATAATATTGGTGAAATATTTTTTGATGGATACTTCATGATCAGTCCATGCCTACTTAATTATTTTTCTCTGTCACCCTTTATGAAACATTATATTAATTCACTTATTTGCATATTGTTCCAATACGAACTGTATCTTTGTTTTGGTGTGAGTGAGTTGCTGAAAATAGAGGTTAACAGTTCGCCACTATGTTTTTAGACCACAGTTTATCTGTAATAATTATGTTTGGGGCGCTACAGCTCACTTGCTACTACTAACACAAAAAGCTAGTGGAAGTGGCATGTGGGCGTTACCCTGTCACCACTATTGTGTACAAATGTACCTACTCGAGGCTCAAGTGAGACCAGTCATTTGATGTCAAGTGAAGCATAATTATCTTTAAAAAATACAAATATGTCTTATTGTGCCATTTTAGACTGTAGAAATCATATCCGCAATAAAAATATGTGCAAAGAAGGGATTTCCTATCATCTGTAATCATAATTTTCCGTTTTAATATTTTTGTGTTGTGCAAAATATACGATTAAAAATGAACCATAATATTACGACATATGGTTCATTTACCTTTACGTTTAATCGATGTAACTTATGTCAGAATAATCAATGTAAACAATAAAAATATCTTGCTATTCAACAAGTGCATGCATGTACATATCGATATAATTTCATCGAAATAAATTTTATCTTTATAAATTGTATTCAAGTATTGCTTTTTTCCATGCATCATGCGATAAGGGTGTAAGTAAGCAAAATGATATGGTTGTGGTAATTGTGTACAAGAAAGACTACGATGAATTAAAATTAATAGTTTTAATTATCTCTTGGGTACAGCTTATTATTATTTAACAAATATGTGTACGATTCCAGTTAAACTAAATAAGCGTTAGTTTTTCAATAAAGACAAATAATTTTTTTTATTAAATTTATTTTATATTCATATATTGAGGTTCCACCGATAAGGTTGAGTAGAGGAAATACGTCATAGAATTGTAAAAAATAGATCGAAAACCATGAATTCTGGGAATGTTTGCCATGATTGTGGCATAATGTACTTTATAATATAAAATATCATATTTTATCATAAGACAAACAATATTATTAATACTTCATCAGTACTTATAGCTTCTCTTTTTCTAAATCATTCGTATTAACGAATAACGTAACAACTAACTAAAAATTTCCAAAACAAGCGATAGCTTTTTTAAATTTCTTTTTAATTTTATTTCTGCACGCACATTACGTATGGAAGCACTACGGTTTATAAAATCTCATGTCTTACTGGCCCCTGGGTTTATACAGAATAACGATGAATACTTATAAAAAAAACTATATTTTATGTGTGTATTGCTTCCCAGGTAAGTATAATGTTAATATTGTATCTTTCTAAGACTGTTCGTGTACGCTGTCTTGATTTTATATGAATTAAGCTAAATATTGTCCATCCTTTCAAATAAAACTATACCTAAGAAGAAACATTGGCCTATTATTATTTTAACTTACGGCATACTTAATCGGTAATATACTTTATCAACCCTGATAACATCATTTCTAGTTTTCACTGACTTATCGATATGTTTATTCATTTTCGTACAACACCAGGTATATTGACAGAAGTCAAATCTATGGTTACAGAGTTCATATTCCTTCTAGTTTTTATATGTTATTTTTCGCAATTTAAGAAAAAGTTCTGAGCTTGTCATTATCACTTTAAGAATATGACATTAGCGTAATTGTATTAAGTTCGAAATTGATGTAAATAAATTTGTAGTTATGTCTTTTCGTGATTGTGAATTTAGGCCTATCATAAAGCCGGAATTAAGTGTGTGTATTACATATTTAACAGACAGATGTGTGAGTTTGGCAACATCGGTTTCCATAGTAAAATGACATAATGCCACTTCTACTAGTTTTTTCTGTTCTGTGACCACTACGCTACGCTAGCGCGCAGCTACTAGATTACTTACAGGTTGTACCGAAATTATATTATGGAAAATTGATTTATTTAGGTGAAAATTGTTTTTTTACGGTTACAGCTAAGTAATTTTACCAGTTCAGTCTCAGCGGGCCAATCGCCTTGTACAACCGGCGCAATAAATTATTTGTGGACTTCCCTAAGCTGCCTTGAATATATTATGTGCTGTCTTTAATACTATTTTCTTGATATATTGGCTGTCTCCAAAATAATTGATTGTTAATGATAGTTGTAGCACAGAGTAGAGATGGGTACGGAGATGGACTTCAATATGCGAAAAGTTTTAAATGGTGTAAAATGTTCACACTATTGTATCGTAATTAAGTTATTGTAACACTGTCAGTTTGTCAAATAAAAAAAAAACTTACTTATAAAGTTGTATTCGAGAAGTTTTCTCCCGAAATTATCGACGAGTGATCTCCACCCTTAAAAGTTTCATGGTTTAAGATATTTTTTTTTTCATTTATTCGGTCCACCATTGATAAATACATTAATTCTAGCAACAATAAAATATATAATCTAAAGTTAATTCTAAATGCATTATCGTTTAAGGTAGATACAGCATGCAATTATTATGAAGCTTACAAATATTTACATCAAATGAAGTACTTATACATAATTTAAAAACGTATTAACTTATTACCAAAAAAAAAACACAGTGAAATAGTTCTAGGTAGATCGCTTAATTGAAATCTGTTAAAATATATAAAATATATTTTGTAAATATTACATATTATTTAATTTATCACATAATAAAATTTTACTTCGGAATGTTTTGACTCAAAACTTTTGAGTGAGTCCCCAAAAGGATCCAAATGTTTGCAACTATAGTTTAGTATTTTAGACATCCTGGAAATAATAAGATATCGTTATAATAGTATCAGGGGTGAGAGGGCATCTTTTATTAATTCTTTTGAATCTCGTAATACATTTGTTTTGAACATTTTCTGGGATCTCGTTTGGGCTCTTACTTACTTGACTTGATGGTGATAACATTATATAACAGTTTCTAGAAAATTCTCCTACTTAGGTACCGATTTACATACAGAACATTGTCAAGAATAATATATTGAGAGGCAACAGTTAAAATGCTTATTTTTTAGGATTTTCTCTCAATGGTTCTTTAGGACCTAACTTATAAATATCGCGAATAGCCCTCTTCTGCAGCACTAAAGTTGTATTAATATCAGCACCAATACCCCATATATGTCAAATATCAATAGTACGAGCTATTGAGCCATGCCAATTACAATAATTAACAGATTTCAATAATATGCAGTTAAGCGATAGTAAGTTAATTCACTTATTAATTCTTAAGGAGGAGTTGGAGCACATGGCGGATAATCATACAAATTATTTAAGTAATAAGCTACATAAAAACTACGAACCTATAATAATTTGATACACTTTATTTACACATAAAATTTGTACATGCTCAGTCATTACTTAAAATAATAAGACCCACATAACAATAAAGAATCCTTCACTAGTCAAAAATCGTAAGGAATAAAGCATATAATATATAGTATATATTGAATTCACCCAAATAACGGAATCAATTCGATTCCACAAAAAGAAAAAAAGATTTCCACGAATTTTTCACAGCGCAAGTCGGTGATTCATCTCGGTGAACGCAACGAATTACTCAGTCTCAGCTCTCAGTGGCCAGTGTGCCGTCTGCTGTCTTGTGAGAGACCATTCGCGCTGTGTTTATGTAGTCTGTGACAAAGCGCGCTACCGTTCGCGCGTATTTTCATTTGAATTTCGAACGCGTTGTGTATCGACTCTCGAAAATATTCTCAGTGTCCCAAGTATTAAATTTATAGTAATAAAATGGCGTCTTTATCTTATATTATTGTGATAGTGCTCATAACATGCCAACAAATATTCGCAAGTTATCGTGACTGTTCGAATTTTAATGATATTGAGAATTGCAACGAATGTATTAGGTGTGGTGGACATTGGTGCAACGATCCTTCTGAAGTAAGTTATTTAATTTAAAATATATACCAGCATTAATTTAAATTCCATATAGCAAAACCTGACAATGGCTGAAAACCAAATTTGTATAACTAGTTTAATTTCAATTAAAGAGAGCGATGATTTTATATTTCTAATGTCATACCTTATGTTCATTTTCAAAATCAAATGGACCTGTAATACAAAAATAATCCAGAACGGTACTTCCTAAAAGTAAATTTCCCATACAAAAATTTTCATTATACCCTGGTAATTTAAATAAAACTATTTCGTTCTACCATCCAATTAATTTCCTTTGAATATTCTTTTCATTAAATCGCAATTAGTAATAAAAGAGTGACAATGATTAATCATTTATTAAATTAAGTCACGTATTGTCTTAATTGGTTAAGTTATTATGAATCAAGTATGTACGTGATAAAGTTGTGTAAACAAATTCGCTACTTTGGTTATCGTATCTAAATATTAACGCGTTCTTAAATACGATGCTATAACGAATCTTATTTTTTATTTGTTGAACTTTAGACTGAAATCTTATTTCTATAAATTTTTTGCGAGTCAGTTGCTGGTGTATCTGTTTAGAGTCCCCTTGGTAGGTATCAAGAGTTTGATATTTGCGTTTGTTTAAATAAAACTTTTTAAAGGCTTAAAACGCGTGTAATGATAACTATGTTTTTACATTTGATTTTGCGTAAAAGTTACATTTTCATCATTATTTTAGTCAACCCGACGATTCGAGACCTTTCTAGATCACGTTTTCAGGGGGATCAATCAAAGAAAATACTATTTGCGTTTTTATTATTATTTGATTCACAGACGATATTTTCTTGCACATCGTGTACTTTCACAATAAAAAAATAAAAAATTTTGACTATGGTGGGAAGACAAACCAACTTCATCTCATGGGCGCTATGTTCGTAGAAATAATTAAGCATAATATGTCGATAAAGTGCATTTTTCTTTGCTTACATTTATTCGATTATAGATGTTTTACATGGCAATACATATAATAACCACAGTAAAAAAAATGTGTAAAAAGAGTATCTCGAACGAACGGAAGGAAACAATTGAGTCAATAGAGTTCAGAGCCGATGGTCAAGAGCGCAATTGATTATTTGTTTTTTTTTTACCGACAGAGCAAATGCATCAATTAGAACCCTGAAGGCTAGCATGAAATGAGTTTGATACATACATCAATATGTCAGTAAAGATAGAGTGAGCTAGTTGATAAGTTAAAAAACGCGTTAATTCTATAAGCTCCTAAAAATATGAGCGTTAACCCGTTCGATTCGGAATGACATGATATCTAGAAATATGTATCGAAAATTTTATCAACAAATTAAGATGAAATGAATGAATGACAGCATTTAGTTTTTTGTTAAAAACTCAAAAACTGTTAATATTTAAAGCCTTATCAAGAATGAACACGTTTTTGAACTTGTTGACTAGTGTATTATAGAAGAATTTAATAAAAACTCATAATCACATCAATGACTTCTCAAATACCTATTTTTAGATTATTCTAGGTGATGTTATTGATTATTAGGTGTAAGTTAGGCGAGATTATCATTACTTGAAAGATGACGAAGAATAATAATATATCCGATTTTTAAATGATGCTTCTAGGACTGACTGTAAGTAAACATACTGAATCTAAGTTAAGCGAAGTATGGCAGTAATCATAAATATTTAAATAAACAGTTTTGTTGTCACTGTGCGATAATTAGATTATATATTCATATTCATTCATTTGCTATTAAATAGGGTGGTACAAATTTGGTCTTACAATAGCTTAAAGTATCTCCTATTTAGCCATTACCAATAGCATGCAAACTTGGTCTTGGGCAAAAATTTTATTACAATATAAATTAATTTATTTTATATAACACAAAATTATAATTTATACAATACAAAAAAAATATTAAGTCAAGATAAGAATAATCCACTTAGACTGCAATGTCAAAATCCTTTAGTCTTTGTGGTCAAAAAACTCTTCTATAGAATAAAATGTGTTTTGAAGAAGCTTTCCTAAGTATTCTCGTATTAGTATAAGTTTAGTATAGTAGAAGTACAAAACTTTTCCGGTTAAATATAAAGGCGAGTGCGTCCTTTGTAAGAATATTATGTTCTTCTCGCTTGCTCTACACTTTCCAAACATATGGTGTATCTAATAAATTGCCTAAGCCGAACTCAAATAATCTTTATTAATTGAAATGTTATAAATGAGGATGTTTAGTATTAATTCTTTGTTGAGCTGAATAGTTATGTATTTAACCCACGGCCTCTCAGACTCATTTTTACCAAGTTCTTCATATTGTAAATATAATATTTACAATAATAAAGAATATTCTTAAAGCTAGTGTAGTATTATGTTATAAAAATTTCTTGTTCAAATCACAATTACAGACCAAATTTATTTATTTTTCCATTTTGCTACATAATAATATTTGAAGTTCAAATTTAGTTTACCTGATTCATAATCAATTGACTTTTATTACTATAACTATAAATCGAAAAATATGCTTTATGGTGTTTACGCAGTTAAATTTACTGTTACGTTGACGTAAGGGATAACAAAAATATATACCATATTGTGTATTTGTAATAAATTGCTACCGTTATCTTAAAACTTTGCGGGGAACAAAAATATATCAAAAACATCAACGTAATGAACATACTTTAAATATAATTACAAATTTTCTTACACTAAACTTAGACGTGTAACAGAATATATTCAGTTCAGTAATGTCTATGTTCTGTAATTGGATTATTTTAACGCACGAAGCCTTCTTCATAATCCTATAAGTGACGTACTTCAAAGAGCAATAACCTCTTGTGCATAATCTTGGAATTTATATAATAATGAAAGGGTATTTTCTTTTCTTTTTAAACGCCTTAATGTTTGTAAATAGCTGGATAAGGCTTAGGTATAATATGTCTATTATAATGAAAAAAACTGAGCTTAACTGAATTTGGGCTTTTTATCGCAAATCATTAAAAAAGATTTACTATTAATTAAAATTCTCCATAAATAGATTGCTGCTTATAAATATTTTGCAAAATGAAAATGAAAATATGAAAATAGTGGATTTTATAAGATCCTAATATAAAATCAGGATACACAAGGAAATATAATATAAACATAAAAGGCTTTTTTAAAAATTAAACACAGGTAAAACCGGAGGTAGATATTTTCAATCAATATAATTAATTATACGCATTACCAATGCGATTACCTAATCATGAAAGAATGGACAGTATTTGCACAGCTTCGAGCTGTATTGCAATCACGGAAACTGACTTTTTTATGAAAATAAGGGATGAGACGAGGAGGGCGTTCTGTTTCAATAATCAATTATGGCACTGCAGTGCCGCTCAAGATAATTGAATTAAAAGAAGATTAGCTGCTGGTCGTTACTTCATATCCATGTCCTAAAAATGATCATTGGACATGTAAATACTGAGGATTTTGGCCCTAAGGTTGATGCGAGACGCACTTTGTGACCGACCACGTATCAAATCCATACAGCAATTCGCAATCTACATACGTTGAACTATAATATTTTGAGCGTTACTCTCCCAGTCAGTCTTATTTCCACCGTGAAGCAGTAGTGTGTAAGCATCACTGTGTTTCGGCCTGAAGGGCGCCGTAGCTAGTGAAATTACAGGGCAAATGAGATTTAACATCTTATGTCTCAAGGTGACGAGCGCAATTGTAGTGCCGCTCAGAATTTTTGGGTTTTTCAAGAATCCTGAGAAGCACTGCATTGTAATGGGAAGGGCGTATCAATTACCATCAGCTGAACGTCCTGCTCGTCTCGCTCCTTATTTTCATAAAAAAAAAATACCTTTGAGTTATTTTTTAGTGTTACATTAACTTAAATATGTCACCATAACTTAATAGCTCCATGTGTTGGTAACATAAAACAGAATCAATAGTGTTATTTATGTAATCACGTCTATTAGCTCGCCCTCAAAAGGCTCTCGTATCACTTTTCACATAAATCAACATCATTTATTACGAAAACCGATCCACGCTTGCAAGTAATTGACCCGAATTGCATTTTTTCTTCTCTTATTGCTTCGCTATAATAGGGTTTAACATCTTTATATTAAGGACGCTCTCTGTTTGCACGCGATGTACTTTAGTTATGAACCTGACCATCCGAGTGCAGTGTTAATTATAAGACTAATTTTCACGCGACTGTTGTAATAGCGTGAAATTAGGATGTTATGGTGTTAAATTTACACGCGTAATTATGGTCAGGGTTAACTCTTATCACTATTGTGTTAGACAAGGTTAAAAATATTGTATCTTATATCTTTTATCAACGATTTACCTACAAAAACCATATACTATTGATATAAAATTTTCATTTCAATCCATACTTGTATAACTAATGCATTGCAATAATTGAATTGATATATGTAGGTATATGCACAAAACGCAACAATCTGGCGCCATTAAGCTAAAATTAAATTAAACCTAGAATAAACTGAAACTTCTAGTTGATAGTATTATATTTTCACTTAGTAACAATGTTATGAAGACTAATGACGACTCTATCAGTGCAATCAAGAAAAGTGCTTCGTAAAGTGGCTCGATACAAATTTCCTGAACTACCCCCGTTTTCCAATATCCGGTCCACCCTGCCTGGAATCAAACAATACCTGACTAGATATTGTATAATATTGGTAGATAGATATACTTCTGCTGTATTTACGATACCCCGTATCATCAGTAGTATATAACACTGGATAGTAGGGATTATATTAACACAATATTAATGAGGCACCTCACTTATTTTAACTGCATTGGAATTTATAAAAAAAATAAAAAGCGAATTCTTCGAAACTACAATTATATTAGTTTTTTGTTTTTTCATTCCAAGTGACTTTCCATCAGTGTATGTGTGTCTGTGTGTGTGTGTGATTGGGTGCTTGCTTTACATTGTATTTTGTTTTTTATGGAAAAGGAGGACAAACGAGCGTACGGATCACCTAGTGATAAGTGTTCACCGCCGCCCACATTCTCTTGCAACACCAGAGGAATCACAGGAGCGTTGCCAGCGTTTAAGGAAGGTGTTCCGCGTCCCGGCAACACTCTAGTAGTGTTTGTATGTATGTAGTGTTAAATCCAAATTATTTCTAGGCACTTTTGAATAGCCTAATACATTTTTATCATTACTAGGTACTTATGCTTTTTTATAACTATTATTGTATGTTTTTATTCAAAAGGCATCTATATTCAAAGCAAAACTACGCTTAAATATGAAAATTACATACCACTTAAACCACTTTTAACCGCTCTAGTAATTCATCAGTGAGTTTATCGTTAACAACATATTCTTGTCAGAACAGTACAATTTTATAAAGAGTAACGTGCAGTTACATCAACAGTATTTATGACAGTTAAAGGGATAACTTGTTGGCTGCGAGCCCATTAGGAGCCTTCATGGATGTTATTTGCATATAGATTGAATTGCTGCATCAAAACTACATATTACCATATCATGAACAATTTGAATCGAGTAAGTCTTTGTATGAGCCAGTTTAAGATTCTTGACGATTTGTTTTATTAATATTGTTGTAGAAAAGTCCGTAAATATGATTTAATATGATCTCCAACAGAAGATATTTGGAAGGTGGTCATAGCTGTTCGCCATAACGAGTGAAATTACTGTGGTAATCTAACTTAACGTCAGATTTCCCAATATTCAGTCTATCTCTTGAGATAAAAATCGTAACTATAGTTGATTTCTCTGTCCCAATAAACTCATCGACGGTAACTCACCTCATCCGTACACGCTATCTGTCAATGACACGACGTATAGCTTACCAGCGATAGAAGTTTATGGAAATTGCAATTCACGCGTCCCAATATAAGGCGATAAGAATGACTTATCGGCTTTATTGGGACAGCTTCAGATTATTGACAGCTAATTACTGGCAGTAGAAGGTAGTAATTTCCCTCTATCTGTAGATAGTATTGACACGAGAGTGGGTCAGGGATTGGAAATAATACTCCGCTTATAGGAACGAGTCTTTATTTGCGTCCACTTTTTCTGAACTTGCACTTCGCCGGTCTGCCGCTGTTCCTTTTGTGGGCGGCGGTACCTTCAACGCGTCACACCGCAACGAACACTAAGACTCTTCTATCTTCTTCTTCTTGGAACACTTCCACTTTTCAATACTTTTGTTTTCTTATTCTTTACACTTTCGAGTCAGAACTAGAACTGCCGTAGGCCACGCTTAGTACGGCTTATATACCCCCGGATCTGTTCTATTTTCAAAATGATTCTCCCATTCCATCTATAAATTTAAATTGTACTAGAAAATTGTTTTAACTATTTTATCCTTCTTACACATTTTCCATCCTTTTTTTTCTGTTCGATTTGATCCTGAACTTACTAGAAATTTCCATTAACTTTACAAAACCCAAAAAATTCCATACACTGCCATAAGTGACGAGTTGTGATGACGCACAGATAAAAAACTCTATCTGTCACCACGATTCATGAGTATAACTGTTTTTATGTTTTTTAATTAAAGTATAAGTATTAAGAATGTACATTTATAGTATATTTACTGCATTACCATACCTACCTATATTTGATAGCATTTTCAATAAAAAATTGTACAACACTAGTCATATCGGAGATATATAGCAGATCAAAAACACCAAGAATAATAGAGCTTCCTTTGAAATGTAAATAGGATTCAAAGGGTTATTCCTTTGCAAGTAGTGTCAGGATTGTGTCAAAGATATTTCTTCCATTAACAACAAGACTGGAATGAATTTTCGCGGTGTTTCTAGTTATGACATACCTTTAAATACGCACGTCTACCTAAAAGGTTGGCAGTAAGTACTTCTTCTGGTATTGCAAGAGAGTATACTCTCTTGCCTATAGGTAGCGGTGATCACTTAACATCAGGTGACCGTACGCTCGTTTGATCTTCTTCCATATAAAAACGTGAAACATATACATAGGGCCACAATTAATTATTATGAGCGTTTTAAAGCTTGGTTTCTACTATTTGTTTTTATTTCGACTATATATATAATTATACACACTGTCAAACGATGTAAGGACCAGCGGGCCTACCATGAACTCTTATTGCGATTCAATTGACAACTTAAAATGAACTGCTTTGCTATTTAGTACCACGACGTGATTAGAGCTATCTAATATAGGTGGACGTCAAATCAAGTCGGAAAGTGAATCGCAAACTGTTTTAGTTTGTTAATTAATTCGTACCATACCATCGAACTAATATTTCAACCTAAACTGGATATATTATGTGTCAAAGTGAGCTAATCGAAAAAAGTTGCTACTTCCTTAGAGGAAAGTGGATCGTGTTGTTGATAACTTTTAAAAAATTGTGAAAACATACAGCAAAGGAAAATCTTATTGATGGAAGATGAGATGAGAATATTGGACTTTTTGTAAAACAAAATACTGAAAATAAATACCGAAAATAAAATATTAAAGACGAGGCTGTAAGGGCCCGGGCTATAGCCTGTTCGCAAGAACAAATTTAAAAAAATGTACTCTGTGCTCCTGTCAAATCAAACATCAATGGAGGTGCATTCATAACTCGTTATTTTTGCGAAAACACCTAAACAAACCTTTTATTTGTAATTCAAAGAACTATATATATTTATGTTGCTATTATTTAATAAGTACTAAAAAAGGGATTAATGGTTTATAATTTGCTTTATAAAGCGCAATTTTAAAATGTATTTTTAGTAATTTCTACGCAAAAAAAACCGCTAAAATCATCTCATTTTAGGTTTCGAAACGCAACGCATATGGTTCAAGTAAGAGAGACAATCTTATGCAACGACTGTAGAGCGTCATCTCTTTCTCACACCGCGGACCACAGACAAATTTATTTCGTTCATTCTTCGTAACGACTCAAACGCCATTCAATAAAAGGCACTTCATGGTACGAATTTTAGCGATTCATTTTAGGTAGCTAAACTGAACTGCATCGGAATTCTGTCACTAATTAAAAGTTGATGGTAGGCCCTCTGATTGTCATAGCCCTAAGTACAGTCACAAAATCCCTAATGAAAGCTCTTAATTAATGTTAATATTTCTATAGACTCGCTTAAACATTGAAGCTATATTTTGTAATCAACTTCCGCGCGTAATATCGAATACCCACGTAGGCGTAGCAAAATAATTCCCAACTCTAACACAATAATTCTATAGAATCGACAACACGTGTTTGCATAAACGATACACAAGACGCCAACACAAAAGGAAGTTCTCAAGACACAATATTTTCTCCAATGTTTCTTTTCATAATTAACGTCATTTAACCACATGTTTACACTCTGTACAATGTAATCAACCCTGTGTTACTTACAGTTAGCGAGTAAACATCCGTAAAAACTCATCAATACTGAGAAATTGAACTGATGACCTAAATCGCGATTCGCTTGCATAATATTGATGTGATTGCAGGAGCAAGTCATAAAAATTGTTTTTACTTTGTGTCGTAAATTAACCACATTAGAAGTTAGCTAAAACTACACGTATGTATATTAAAAAAGAAATCAAACTTGTAGCTTGAATATGTTCCAATAATGATTACACTTAACTTGTATTGCACATTTTAGTAAGTCTTGAAGTTTTATCAATTTCAATTAAAACGTTGAATCAGTTCTTACTACTACTTAGTAAGTACTCGACTGGATACATGTTATAAGTTTACTTAATAAAATAATTTAACATAATGCTTCAACATTTCACAACCGTGTGATTTGCATAAAACTTTTTGGCTGGAATAGACGCTGTGGATTCAGCTGTTAGCTAAGTCCAAATATGCACTGATCTCTAAGAACTACTTTATAGATGTCCATAATAAATTATATAGTCCGTAGGTATACATCTAGCAAAAATGAACAAATATTACATATATTTTTTTTTATTTAGGTCAAAAAATGATACTTAAAATGGAAAGCTATAGCAACATTTTAAAATTTACCAACACTTCGGAAAACTTGAGCTTTACCAAGAGGAAGTGGCAAGAAAACCATTGCCACTTTTTTATATCAGCATTTATAGTTTTATCAATTTACAAAATCTTTATAAACACTCTGTATGGTGATTTTACACAATACTTTCCACTTAATTGAGTAAGAAAAAGTAAATAATTCATAAAAACCTCAAAAGAGTTATGAGTACAGTAATTGCATCAGCCTACACACGCTGTACACAAATAAAGGTATTATGAACATTGTAACTATGTAAGTAATTATTAAGTACTAGCTGACCCGACAGACGTTGTTCTGTTCACAATTAAATAAAACTCTTGCGGATGGAATTTTGGAAAATTCTTAGCTGACCTCTACTCGGTGAAAAGAATATTCCTACCAAATTTCAAGTATTCAGCTCTAATGGTTCCAGAGATTTCGTGATGAGTGACTATATACGTGGAAATCTCTTATATAATATATATAGATTATATAAAGTTGGACGGATAGAAGGCCGTTGGGGCAGAAAAGTCCTAGAATGGCTACGTTCCGGAAGACGTAGTGTTGGGAGGCCCCCTCCCAAGGTGGACTCACGATCTGGTCAAGATCACTGGAGTAGGTTGGATGAGGACAGCATAGGACCGATCGTCGTGGCGATGTTTGGTGAACGTCTTTATCCAGCAGTGGACGTCTTCTGGCTGATGATGATGATTTTATCAATTTAAACTTTTTATAACCAATAGAAGCAAAAAGTCGACATGACATGATCGAGTCAACGCAAACAGCGCTCGTTTACGATCATGACGCCTGGACTTAAGAAAAGGAACGACTCGCACCCCGACACCGCCACAACCAATACATTCCGAACTACATAATCAAACATCCGATATAATAAAGTCATTGAAACAGCTGCGAATGATTTCGTAAACAAACTATTTGTTTATCATTCTCATAATGACAACGCAAAATATCATTTCATAATCGACACGGCAAAATAGCTTTTCACCCGAAATGATTAAGGATAATAACCCACTTGAGATATGATTTATTGTGGGCTGGTAATTATTGTGCAGGCGTCATTACACCACTGTTGGAGTTGCAAACAACGCCTCTGACCTGTTTGTTTCTGATTGGAAATTGTGTAAATACTTGAAAGATAAGGGTGTGAAAAGGTCACACTTAAAACACTTTAAGTAGCTTTTAAATGTTAACTATTTATCATACTGCTCTTGAATATGAACTTGTAGCTAATTTATTGTATCGTTATCGTGATGACAATTGTTGTTTTTCTTGAATACACATTTTTAGAATGAGTTTATTTTAAAAACGTATTATTATACTTTCATACGAGTCACAAGAATGTTTCCGAACTTATAAAGCGTCTAATAAACGTACATTTTTTTAATGAAAATACGGGACGAGACGAGCAGGACGTTCAGCTGATGGTAAATAATACGCCCTGCCCATTACATTTTTGATAAACCTAAAATTTATGAGCGGCACTATAACTGCGCTCGTCACCTTGATACATGAGATGTCAAGTCTCATTTGCCCATTAATTTAACTAGCTACGGCGCCCTTCCGACCGAAACACAGTAATGCTTACACATAACTGTTTCACGACAGAAATAAGCGCCGTTATGGTACCCATAATCAAGCCAGGTATCCGGTGCAAAGGAGCCTCCCACTGGAAAACACATCGGTACGGGTCAGATGAGAATTGAAACGGGTGCTTCGTGGTGAGAGTCAACGTCTCTGCCTATTGTACCATTGGCACTATAAAAATACAATACATCAATTAAATACACAATATTACTTCAGTTATCTCCAGTAACAACTTATATTCGATAAGAGGTCGTTGCATACATGGAATGTTTATAAATATATCTTTTTAAGAGAAATATAATAAAATATAATTAAGGTTTATCAATACATTTACTTAGAAAACCTTTAAAAGCCAACTGGCTCCAAATGGAGAGTTTAGCAAACCAAAATCCCGTCTGGAAGCCAATAAAATACAGGGATTGTGTTCATCTAATGGACTGTGACATTAGTAATTCGAACTTTCGCATTCTGTATTCTACGGCTTCACACAGCTTTACGTATAGTTTAGTATTTGATAGGATTTATAAGTAAACGAATTAAAAAATACATTAAAATATAATGCCTATTTTTATTTGACTATGGTTGCGCTTATTTTAATCATTTTTTATGGTAAAATAAATTAGATAAGAAAAGAGAGGTGATGGCGTATGTATTTTAATTTTTTCAAGGCGTTCAGCTGATTTCAGCTGATTCAAATTCAAATATTTTATTTAAAATAGGATGTCACATCACTTATTGAAAGTCAAAAACTTCCACCCATTCCAAAACGAATACCTCAGACCTGAGAAGACTGCTTGAATTACAATGCAGTGCCGGCCAGGATTATTGAAAAACCCAAAAAGTCTGAGCGGCAGTAATGCCGTCACCTTGAGACATAAGATGTTAACTCTTGGTTTAAGTTTTTGTTGAACTTGGTTTCACTGTTCAGTTTTGAAAATCACAAAACTTTACTACTACTACTACTGAAACACTTATTGACCGATGAAACGTGCGATAACTAAATCAAATTCAATAAACTAGCAATAAAAAAAAACAACAACTATCTGAATACTTTTCTAAATGAATTATAAAATATTTGGCATATGATTTTACACCTGGCCGCTCTTCAAATCCCATAAGTGCCGTTATAGAAACAAAAACAATCGGCCTCTAAGCTCAACTTTGCAATCAAGAGCCTATTCAATTGTATGATGAAATGAATTCATCATGAAGGACCGGTTTATATTGATGATGAAAATAATAGAGCTATACTTTATGTGTACATCCGGTATTTATAAAGTATGAACATAATATAATTAAGGCCACAGAATTGTGAGTAATTTTAGAGGTTATGTTTCGTGTACAACTCGAAAATTTAATTATTTCATGAATTTAATACAAAATAAGGTAGAATAAAAATAAACAAACTTTTGTCAATAGACAATTATTTATTATCTTACTACGCATAGTAAAGTTTCTCCAAGTTTAAAATTACTTCTCCCTGTCATGTAATTCTGTAGTGACAAAGGTAAGATACTCTTTATTATACGAATTTTATCTAGTTCGTGCTCCAGAAAGTCTTAATTAGTAATCAAACAATATTATTTATTACCTTATGTTTTGAGTGTTATCATTTCAACATAGTAATCATATATTTTAATAGTCGAAGTACTTGTGGCTGTAGTCGCGAACTAACTAACTAGCCCAACTAATATGCTGAGTACAAAACCTTTTTGGGACAAAACACCACCTTATTATATTAATCTATGGGTACCATAACAGCGCCTATTTCTGCCTTGAAGCAGTAATGTGTAAACATTATTGTGTTTTGTAGCTAGTGGAAATTACTGGGAAAATGAGAATTAAGATCTTATGTCTCAAGATGACGAGAGCAATTGTAGTGCCGCTCAGATTTATTTTTGATTTTTTTTGAGAATCCTGAGCGGCTCTGAAATGTAATGGGCAGGGCGTATCAATTACCATCAGCTGAACGTCCTGCTCGTCTCGTCCCTTATTATCATAAAATAGTAGAATGCCAGACGTCTACATGATGCGGGAGGAATATCGAATTTTGACGTCTCATTCTTACATAGGTATTTTCCTTTGTTGCAATTACGAATAGTCTAACCTTAGATCATTTGTACGTCTAGATAGACTAAGACACCTGTGAAAACATCGAAAAAAATTGAGCTTAGAGTTAACCTCTATTTTGAGCAATTCACGCACACTAAAGTATTAAACCTTAAAGACTCTATCTAGACGTATAAATTATCTAAGAGTCTAACAACTTATGAACCAAAAGTTATATCATCATCGACGCGTTAATTTCGAACTTATAATTTTTTATCTGACAGCTGTTGAATAAAATCGGACTCGACACGGCATTGACCAGCTAACTGGCCATGACTTAAAATCTATATCTTAATTAATTTATTCGTGATTCGCCGGGGTTTAAGCGTGGAAAAAACTAGTTTAGGTTTTCCACTTGTGAGATTACATCGAAAGAGTTAGCCCGTTATTATTTTATTTTATTCATCTGACCCGATGCTGCGTTATATTTGTGGCTTTTGCGGAAGGTTCAGCACAATTTAGCCAATGTCAGGTTGAGGTAGGCCACCAAAATATTTGCATTTATTCGGTGTAGATCCAGATTTAACAGAAACTGAAAGAGGGGAAAGATTAAGAGATAGTAGGACAAGGACTTTCAAAAGGTAGGTTATAAATCGTCATCTCAGCAGTGAGAGAATTTAAATAAAGAATACTTTTAAAACTTTAGAATAATCAACATCATAATGACTTTCAGGTGTTTTTCTGTTTCAACAACTTTAGGAATTGTTTAAGCTATCATTTATGGGTTGGAAGATTAAGTATTAGCCTAGAATGTAGTACTTTGTTTATCTAAAATGTAAGTTAAACTCGCCAATGAATGCTTATTCTTAAAGTTGTATATGTTTATAACCACACCGACCAACTATGTAGTTCGTGAAATTATTCACTATAGATTTTTATCATTTTTATTACAATATCACCTTTTGCTAACAAGCATTTTTTTATTAATTTAACAGTTTTCTTATACTGTTTATTGAGAGAAAAAAACAATAATATAAATTTCAAATAATGAATTGTTTTACAAAACCAAAGTAAATTTTTTTCTATGATTAGTTCCTTAAGAATGAAATAAAATACAAAATTCATATAAATAATAAATGGTGTTGCAAGTATAATTATATGATCGTATTAGTTATAATTTTTTCTGTAAACTATTTAGGTACAATAATTGATATTTTTTCATCTAAGAGCTAAGTGACATTTTTGTCATCTTCCATTCATGTGCAATATTACTAGCAATGTAAACAATTATTGGATTATTTATTAATAATTTATTTAGTTGCTAAATTTGTGACGTAAAAATTGTTGCACAAAGCTATCTTAAAGATCTTACAGGTATAAAGATATCTTAAAGATTCTGGCTTATTCCATGAAAATATTTAAGTTAAGATATGTTAAAAGTAACCAACCTTTTAAAAATGCCACTCATTGTATTGAATACTAATTAAATATTGCAAAATTGTGAACTTTAACATTGCGTTACATGATTAAGTTGATCAATTGCGTGTGAGGCTTTAATGAGGTCGCTCTACTTACTACATAAAATATCACTACATATTATAAAGCAAAGTCCTCTGCCGCGTCTGTCTGTCTGTGTGTCCGCGATAAACTCGTGGTTCTTGAGCAAAGGTTTTAGTATAGAATTTGTAAAGCTTTTGTATACATACATTAACGATATTTGTTGGAAGTGTCGGAAAAAATTTCATTTGGGAGCTAAAGGCATAACAGGCATTTATTTTTTCAAAATTATGTTCCTTTAGAAATCGCTGTATAAGCAATTTGAGATATAACAAAATAATGCATGAGTGAATTTTGTATCTTATAATATGTCTACCGAAAAGTCCACGATGCCATATGTCTATCTTTTAAGGATAATATACTATATTTACTTTAAAAAAATAGCAATTATAAAGCGGTAATGTAAGAGCTGCTGACACAAATACGATATTAATCCATATCATTCTATTACTACATATTATTATAAAATCATTCAGAAATACGTTTTTGATTCATTTGTATATCGAATCGAATAATTATATCATGTAGTATCTGATCCAATATCATCATTATCTGTGTCTGGTTTTCCTTTATTTTTTTTGTTTTTAAGCGCTAATATTCTACAGTACTTACAACGGTGCTTTATCATAATAATATAAATCCGCCAACGATAAGCGAAAATATTTAAACAGTCCAACACAGAATATTTAATCCCCATTCAGTTTCCAAAATTTTGTTACGATCGGTAAATTATGGGGTAAAAAAGTACCAAAAAGCCAGGCAGTATCACTGCCTACCAGTCAGTAAGATAAACACGATTATTATGTATGTCATTTGACTATGACTTTAAGAAATAGACGATGAGCACAAATGATAGGACATTATTAATAAAACGGACTTCAAAGGAGAGATTGAAAACAGAATTTATTAATATTCATGAACAACGTACATTATTAAATAGTGGCTTAAATATAGGAATAGCAGAAGATATTCGCACCGAGCCTTTAGAATATTCTTGCTGGGAATAATAAGTACCATCAGACATTTATGCCTCTTGCATGACTATTGCAATTCCTGGGTTAATCTGAATATCTAAAAATATCTGTTCATCACTCCATGATATTGGTTAGTATTATATTAAGTATCAATATTTACGCAACGTAATATATGTGGTAATGTTTAAATGCCATACACGCGTGTCTGGCAGTCAAGGTCGGTTGATCTGCACTATAATTGCTTTCATTTAGTACAAAAGAATTCAATTTTATTTAGCTTCGGTACAACGCTTTCTTAAAAACATGAAGCTATAGCACATAAGTTGAATATTGCATCTATTGTCTATATCATGTTGCGAAAACAATAGTAACTGTGTGACACTACGTTTTTATTGGTGTATTATCGAAAAAATTATAGCTAGAGAATATACAATTTGACACAGCCAATATAATGTGGGACTTTCCCCCACTTCCTAAAAAATATCTCCATAAAAGAATGATTTCTCTATTTTACATCGAGTGATTTAACAATATTCATTATTATCTATATATAGATATAAAGGTACCATGTCATTTTATAAAGCGATTTTGTGTCCTTAATAACCACCACGTCTATAATTGTAAATTATTGTTTAATATTACATCAGTCTTATATTTTTGAATAGCTTAAAACACGTTGCGATGCTAAAACATGTGTTTCTCGTTGTTCAAAACATTTTAAACATGAAGTTACTCTACATAGCACTAAATCGGACTGTGATGACTATAGATTGGACTTTCGTATATCTTTGTTATTTTAATTACAAGAAAGTAGACAACAGCATTGTTAAAAGGTTAGAATATTGGAGATCAGCCAATATATAAAGGGACATGTGGACAATATGGGTCAGATCGCCAATGTAGAGTCAAGTTCAATGAACTGTTATTTTTGCTTGCGTGGAATTTAGCTCTAAGAGCAAAAAATATTATGCACATGTTTCAAGTGCGTCCGACTATAGATTTATATTTCATATAAAATTGTATATTGTAGTAGATTAAGAATTCACAGTATTCTTCATTTATTTTTAGATAATTACGAAAAAATAACTTCAATAAGGTAAAAAAAATAGTCTAAAAAATTTCATATTATGATCGTTGATTTTTCAGTAAAATGTATTAGCTGTTGTTTTTTTGATAAATTGTTTTAGAGAGTTTCTAGAAATATATTCAAATAATACAATAATTTACATTTTGTCGATTGTATTTAAAGTAACATTAACTTTTTGTAATCAAAAATGTAAAAATTTATAACTATTAAGAAATAGTTTTAAAGAAAGAATATCAGACTAGTATAAGAATAAAAAGACGGTATTTGCTTGAACTAGTTTCTTTTATATAAGAGTGGTAAATGGGCATGAGACTCATGTGATATATGATCATAGGAAGTGGTGAGCCACCCATGGAGGTCCAAGACCAAAGGTCAAGAGATGCATTAAAGGCCTCCTAAGTAATCCTAAGCTAAAACAGTTCCTCAGTAGTATCGGTTCAAGAAAACTGGAGCCAGTAGTTGCTAGTGTTCTCATTATAATTAAGTATATATTTGAATTCGGTATGTGTATGGATCTCCGACAGTCGAATTAGAATAAATAGTTATTAATAAATTAATCATAAATATAATAACTGAATCGTAAATACACCATACTACTTATAAGTACTAAAAGACAACGGAGACAGACAAAGCTTAATCTAACAGTGTCTGGATAATCGCCAAGGAGATATAGATTTTTCTTTAATGTATTTTCGTCAGTCTGCAAAGTTTTCACCCATTTACTGTTTCAAAACACATTATTGGATTTATTACAAACAAAGATTCATTTTCATTCTTAATCATATTATGTGTCCATTTTGAGAGTATCAAACGATTAAATTTAGTTTTATTTTATCGTTCAAACAAATATGGGACATAATATTGCTTCGCGTAACTCTTTTAACGCTTATTCTTCCCAAAAACACCTCAAAAACGTGTAAACAAGACGACAAGACCATGAACCTGTCTCCCCAATGTTCAAACTGCCTTATATAATGATTGGTCTATTAAATCAAATTCCAAATAATTCCAAACCTGATTGTATTGTATTGTTTACCGAGTAGACTGCGGATAGTAGAAACCTTTATCAACTTCGGAGCACCAAACCACGATACATTAAGATAGCACGTTTCGTAAGTCTCGTCAACCACAAACTTAAAATTAATAAAAATTAGTTATTAATCATTAGGATCACCTTCAATTAAATGATTCCTATCATCCATAACATAGCGTTCAAGTGATAAAATAAAGCTAATCTAAAAAAGCAACAATCAAAGTTTTCCTTCAACGAAACTTGTTTTAGAGTATATTATATATTATAATATGTATAAAATTTACACAAATAAAGTATTACACATATGATAATTTTTTGATTCACAATTACAATATAATGATAAAAATTATTATTTTAGTCCTAGAAGTATTATTTATTTCCATATGTAAGGTGGTGCTCCCGTGAGCACATTGTGTTCGAAAATAATAAACATACAAATTCAATGGGGTAGAAACTTCCTCGATGGCGACCACGTACCGGAAAACGTAGTGTCTCCTTCCCTCAAAAATGTGCGAAGGGAACGATGGCTGGTCTATGCGTCACCTCGTGAACGGGCGCTGCTTGTGGTGCCATGTTGACCTGTCATAGTTAATAAATCATTGTATTTATTGGATGCAATTACTAACTGAGGCAGTAAGCCGACCATCATGGTTTACAATGCTTCCTTACATAAAAATGGGTTCAAGCTCTAAAGGTAATTCTTTATTACTTTTCATGAAATAATTTATATTATTTAAACACGACTCATATATTGGATGCAGCAGCTTACAAACTAATTGGTTATGTATATTACATATTATTGTAAAATACTCTGTTTGATTGTAAAGAGTGGCCGTTGAGTTTCTTTTATGTTCTTCTCAGGAGCTCGACTTTTTACGAACATATGGTAAATTCAGTAAAGAAATATGAAATATTTGTAGTGACGTTTAGTTTAAGCCTATTTGAATTAAGTCTATTTGACTTTGTCTTTAACGTAGTGTTGGTAGGCCTCTCACAAGATGGACCGATGATCTGGTCAAGATCTCCGGAATAGGTTGGATGAGGGCAGCGCAGGACCAATCTCTACGTTGAAATGTTTGAATTCAGGACCACACTCCATGATAATGTTATGGAAGACACACAATAATAATGATGCAGATTAAACGATAAGCTATTTAATGAGCACTCATGTGACAAACAACTCCATAATATTATTACTAACAATATATACCTTATTTAAATACAGAGGCGGTGTGGAATTACCGATAAATACATGCGGGTGATTTCATGTAACATTAAACAATAAGTCTTTGTTTAAATAATGATAAGTTGAGAGTTGACATAGTGATGACTATATTACTAGAAGATATAACTAAATACCTACTTTTAAAAGGGTCTACGATACGTTTTTGAAATAAGTAACTAAAAATCTTTTGATTCCCAGGCATTGCTGTAAACGCCTCAAATTTAAGTACCTTATAATTTGTTTCCGAAGCGATGATAGTGCTTATTGATTCCAAAAAAATCTTAATTCGAATGAATTCAAAGAAAAAAAAGTCTTGTAAGTTTATGTTGGAGTAAGCGTACTTAGACTTTACTTACGTAAAACTTAGCACAGAGTGATAAATTGGGAACTTGACTTTTGCAATGGACTGTTTTAGCTTAAGCTCAGTTTGAATTCAGCTGTCAAATGACTAAATACGATGTCAAACATTATGTTAAGCTTACACTCAGATAAGTATTACGGTACCTAAGTAAAGTCTGAACAAAGCCTGAGTATGCTCTGTAGATAGCCATAGTAATAGGATTCCCGATGCTTACCTTTGCGTCCACAATCCTGTTGCAAATAATTGTCAAAGTCAAATAAACTTTATTCAAATAGGCTTAAACTAAGCGCTTTTGAAATGTCACTATAAATATTTCTTTAAAATTATTAAATTTAAATTTTATTTAAATTAAATATAAAAATTAAATTTACCATATGTTCGAAAAAAGTAGAGCTCGTGGAAAACATACAAGAAACTCAACGGCCTCGTATATTGGTATACATTTCCACATGATTACGAAAATTTAAAGAAGGAATCAGTAAATTATAAAAAAGTGTATATTTTCTTTTCCCTAAAGTTAATAAAAAACAATACTCGCACAAAAAATATGATTAACCAGTTTTTGTTACTGGCTGGCACATGTGGAAGAAATAATCTATTCTTTGGCTACAGAAAAACTGAATAGCTTTCGGTTAAAAAACAACTTAAGAGGTACTTAACTTAGAGTAGGTGTCGCAACAGGGGCTCCATACGTTGAGTTTTATAAGTAACGCCTACATATCTTCATAAAACTTGCCTTCCTTAACTGAAATAATATACTGTTTCTAGGAACAATAAAGAGTCGTAAAGTTTTTATATGAAAAGAAAAGGTGAATATTAAATTACTTTAAGAGTAATAAAATCTACAGACACTTTCTAAACAGAAATAACACTTTTATAAAGTGCTCGGTACTGATCTTGAGCGGTAAGCGATGCTAATGCAAGAATGTACTGTTCCGATCTTTGATATTTTATCTGAAGATGAAAAATCAAGAATGAGTGTCGATTTTCAATGAAACAGACAGACAGCTAATCTAAAAATAAACAACAACAGGACAGAAGTGATAACTTCATCAAGACAAAGTTAATAATACAAAATGGGCACCGAACGAATATTCTGTACTCGACCTTTCAAAACTTATTACATACAATGTTATTCTTCTGAATTCACGCCGTGTACAAGCAAAATCATATATTATCCCCTCTGCTACAGGGTTAAGAATTGCGGCGACCTTGCGCAGACTTTTTCCGACCAATTTACTTCAAGAATCGTAACTCCATTCTTAGTAGGCTATTATATTCGTCAAGCTACCATCTTAGCAACATCCATAAATATACAAATG
Source organism: Leptidea sinapis (assembly GCF_905404315.1). Taxonomy (NCBI): domain Eukaryota; kingdom Metazoa; phylum Arthropoda; class Insecta; order Lepidoptera; family Pieridae; genus Leptidea; species Leptidea sinapis. The sequence continues at coordinate 15,579,251 of NC_066268.1, forward strand.
ATTTAAGTTTTCTTTAGTGTTAATTCTGCCAATATTTGTTTTTAAACAATTCCACACGTGTTTCGCCTCTACACGAGGCATTCTCAGGACGTGTTGTCTCGCCAAAATCTGCACGAGACTGACAACAAGAAAAACAAATATTGGCGGAATAAACAATAAAGAAAACTTAAATCATTTGTATAATTATGGATTTCCGCAAAGTAACGCCTACTTCAATAAATTTTCTAATATCCATAAAGTTACAATATACAAGCATAGAGACGAACGAAGCGTGCAGTAGAGAAAAATATTTAAAGGAAACACGGAAATAAAGTTCTTTCGTATTTTGAATATTAAACTATAGTTTGACAACTTCGTGCGCGACCGTCCCACGAGGTGACAGACGATGGCGGGACGGGGGGCAACGCGTGAGACTATAGGTAACCACTAGCTAGTAGCTACCGGACACATTGGCAAATCAAAACTGACCACACATTAACGAGCTGTCAGGTTGACTATACGCCAATATATTATATGTTTTTTTTTATGGAATAGGAGGACAAACGAGCGTACGGGTCCGGGTGGGTACGGGTACACCAGGTGAGCCACCTGGTGTTAAGTGATCACCACCGCCCACAATCTCCAACACCAGAGAAATCACAGGAGCGTTGCCGACCTTTAAGGTAGGAGTATGCGCTTTTTTTGAAGGTACCCATGTCGTATCGTCGCGGAAACATCGCATAAGGAAGCTCATTCCACAGCTTTGTAGTACGTGGAAGAAAGCTCCTTGAAAACCGCACTGTGGAGGACCGCCACACATCATATTATAAGTTTGTAGCAGCATCTAAAAGAAACTCTGTCTCGCTGTTTGTTACTCTTCTAAAGCTGAGCTGAACTTCATTATGAAGATAGTCTAAGGTTAGGCCCCACATCATCTCGTTATTTGAAAAGAAAAGTCGCGGAATGAGGTATTGTTTACATAAACGAGTTGATCCAAAACATAATAGTAGTAAAAAACGTATTTATTTAAATAACAGACGATCATTTGTCTATTCTAATTACGGACGGTATAAATTTCACCTCAAACATTGGATTGTAAATTTTATGTGGTTCTATAAATTTAGATTTACATATAGAGCAACACGTTTAAAAGTAGAGCGGGTTCATTTACATAAGTCCCTAGAAACCATTTCTTCATATCACATCCATTAAGTTATGAATAGAATATAAATTGTTCTGTATCATTTTATTAAATGAATCGTTGGTAATAACGAGCTTTTTATTTTGATGCGAGGGAAACACTCACTATTTTTTTTTTTATAATAATAAGAAATGAGACTAGCAGGACGTTCTATTACAATGCAGTGCCGCTCAGGATTATTGAAAAACCCAAAAATTCTGAGCGGCACTACAACTGCGCTCGTCACCTTGAGACATAAATTGTTAAGTTTATTGTTAGTAATTTCACTAGCTACGCGCCCTTCAGACCTAAACACAGTACTGCTTCACGGCAGAAATAGGCGCCGTTGTGGTACCCATTATCTAGCCGGCATCCTATGCAAAGGAGCCTCCCACTGGTAAACTGGTACACTCGCTATCGCTAGATAACAAAGACGAAGCAACGGCTGAAACTTTTTTAATCATTTTCTTTTTTTTTAAAGTGATATCCTTTACTTCTGGGATTAATCATGATTGTGGCTCCATCTACAACAATAACAAATTGTTTAGCTTGAAAGAGCGACATCTTAAGTCAATTTCCATTATATGTATATGTATATGATATGTATATGAGTCTTAAAATATCAATAACCCTGTATATATTGGCAGATGGATTTTGAACTTTTTATTAGGTAAGGTACTTGCCTGTTTGCCCCCTCTATTATAAAAAAGTGGTATCTGCCTTATCGTCCAGGGTAAAATGGAAGGCGATAAATCGCGCGGAAGGTCACCCATGCGATGGACCGACTCAATCAAACCTGCTGTGGGCGGTTCCGTCACGAGTGCACTCGAATGACCTCTAACAAGTAGATGGCGAAAATAATTGTAAGGCGCATAACAACTCCTAACACTACTTGACAACAACAAGATCATTGAGAGCCAAATTTAAAGAAATAAACATCTTAACTGTTTCCTTATCAATATATTATACATATGCTAGAAACTGTCATAACCATAATGTTATGAATAGGAACAAACATAAGCTTGTTATGCCTACTACTCGGCTAAGTCGAGTAAGTAAGTCTTTTGCAGGGCGATATATATATGCTTTTACATCAAGATCCCAGAAAATTTTCAAATAAAACGTATTACGAAATTCAAAATAAATTATATTGTACGATATTACATTGTAACCATACTTTTATGAAAAAAAAAGAAGCCCGCTGACTTTTATTGCGCTCGTTCTTCTCAGGTCTGAAGCATACTTTTTCGAATGGGTGTGTTTGACTTTTATTAAGTGATATATCCTATTTTGAAAAAAATATTTGAACTTGAACCACGACCGCTCTGTCAATAGCATATCGACCAAGTAAAAGGCTATCTGACTGGCCGTTTAGTAATGAAAATTTGTATGTGTGTAATCCAGATTACGAACTAACAAGGCTCCAATATTTTTCCAAATCTGTTTGAAAATCTGTATAATTAAGCAACATGTAAGCATATAAATGTGTGAAGTATTTACCTACAAGTTTCATTACTTAAATAGCGATATAGCATGAAATAGCGTTTTCGAATTTCCACAAGGCATTCACCTTAATATAAGAGCAACTTGTTAAGGAAATAATCAGAAAGATCTAAGCTGTTATTCCTACACCCACACACCCCGTAGTTAGAAGGGTTTATTGCCCTTATAAGTGTTGCTTCAGAGCGCCATTAACAACATGTTAGATGACTTTCTCTCCTCATTATTCAAGCGATGACGTGATTTAATAAGTTATCATGACATGGTAATGGTTATAATTTTAATGATTTTTACTACAAAAATTTAAAACCGTTAGAGAATTCAAATTTAAACCCAAAAGCCTATCAAAACCGACTAATTACCAATTTATCACTACATATTATAATGCAGTCCTCCACCGCGTCTGTTTGTTATTTCGTTATAATCTCAAGAACTACTGTCGTGTTGTTTTCAGCACTTGATAGTTTGATTCTCCAGGAAGGTTTTAGTATTTAATTTGTTTAGTTTTTATATACATTAACTATATTTGTTGGAGGTGTCGGAAAATAACAAGCCGTCTGGGAGGTTTCAACGTAAATTCTATCTGAACCCATTGAGATATAACAAAATAATGTATGGTGGAATTGTGTACTTTATACAGTTCTACAAAAAAGTCCCGGATGGCATTTGTGTATCTCTTAATGATAACATAATATATCCATTTTATTACATTTAAAAATTAGCAATTACATATAAAGCGGTAATGTAAAAGGTGTAATACACAAGTACGATATTAATCCGTATTTGTTTATTACTACATTATTATTCCCTCAGTTCATTATGCATTATTCCTGAATACTTAGGTAGGTACATAATTTTTTCTATTGACAGAACAGTGTTTGTCAGGTCAGCCATTGTTTAATAAGAATTTCGAATCGAGTACAGACTTACCTATTGTAAAGAGAAGATTAATAGAGCAAAACTTTGGATCAAATATGAAATTCCACATGCATCATTTGATGTCTGGCATCCTACAACTGCACGTTTTGCGAGAAACTCTTTGCCTCGCACAATCACTTTGTGGAATCCATCATAACGTACAGTTTTGATACAACTCAGGCACTTCCAAGCACAGTTTAAAAGGCGGCAACACATCTGTTGACCCCTGGTTTTTCTAATATCCATGGGTGGTTGCCTGACCGCTTTCTGTAACGAGAGTATCTTGCCCATCTACCTCTCTTACCAGACTTAAAAGGCATAAAAGGAATTTATTTTCTCAAAATTGATTCCTTTGGAATTCTTTTTGATGTCATTTCTAATAACTACTAGATACTACTACCGCTTCGGAAACAAATGGCGCTCTGAGAGAGAAGAAGCGGCGCAAGAAACTGTCCCTGCTTAAAGACATATTGCCAGTAATAAACGTATATTTAAATCAACTGGGGACAGTTTTAAGTGCAACATATAGTATTTTCTTAAGATATTAAATATCAATGAGTAAAACAAGTTTGAGGACAACTTCAGCTTTATCATAACTACTCGGTGGTAATCTTGATCCACATCATCAAATATGTGTATAATGTCATCAGTAGTAGCCAGATACAAGTAGTACAACCAAATATTTACCCCCTTATTCATAATAGTCTGCTAACTTAAAGCATTGCTAATTCTCACTCTGTCTTCTTCTATTCACCTAAGTCAGAATGAGAAAAAACACTCCTTAGCGACTGTTTTAAGTTAGTGGACCATTATGAATAAGGGGGTTACAGTTAATACATACTATATGCGAAAAGACTTTTTCCCGACCGCTTATATTAAACTTTTTTTTCATTATCCCTTAGATCGTTGATACGTATAGATAGATTGTGACAGATGTGAAAACGTCGAAAAAAATTGAGGTTGACTGTTAAGCTCTATTCTGATCAATGCACGCACACTACCACAAAGTGACATATAAATTGCGAGTGTAAGACGTAGCTTATCACGCACACTAAATTAATAAACCTGGCCTGTTTTCATCGGTTGTACGTATAGATTATCTAAGCATTATATATACAATCTCTAATATAAAGGCGATTGAAAAGTAACTCTTATCTTGGTGTCTAATGTGGATATCTTACAGATAGTTATTAGTAATGAGTGGCAAACCAGTTGCTTGTACGCCAGCCAAGAGTTTCATAAAACCAAATAAGTGTCGTTCACTTGACACTAATTAATATTGAGCTAATGACTTATATTTTAGGCTAGCGGATTTTCCTACATAAGATATCGTAATGAGGGAATCTTTATGCTTAACTAAAAATATAGCAATTAAAAAAACTTTTTTTTTTGTAGAAAACCGAACTAAAAAATAGAAAAATTATTTTGAAATTTAAAATTAACATCCATTCCTGCCTTATTTATAGAGGATAGATGAAAATCATATTATATATTAACAAAAATCTTTTTTTTTTTTTTTTCAATTTGATAAATGGAATAATGTTATCAAATTAATGTATTGTCATCGATCCTCGATAAATCTACTCGGGTGATTACTACTAAGGAGTCGGTTACAAACAAACAAACATACAGGTGAAGCTAATAAAAATCGTATATAAATAAAATAATTGTTCTAGAAAACAACACGATCTATGTTTCTTACCTTCAAAAGTCGAAATAGGGATGGGTTTTTAGTCATTTGGGGTAAACAAGGCATAAAATTCGTGCATAATTTTGTATTTAGCTATAAATGTTTATACATATGTTATATATTTAAAAACATTAGTTGTTTCCTCGATAATTTTCGAACGCTTATCCGATTTTGGTGAAATTTAATATAGAGATACTATAAAGTTGATGTTACGATAGTTACCGATAGTGGAATTATCAAAATATACGATTACTTTAATATAGCTATTTGACGACGGGTCCGACAAAAATTTGGTACAAAAGTCTCATGTAACATTTTCTAGAGATGTAACAGATACAAACCGCTTACTATTGACCCCCACACTAGTTGCTTTTCCCGTGGTATAAATACATAAGCACAATAACAATGCTGATAAATTCAAACAAATCGTTTAGTTTAAATAAACTATTAAACAAAGTTAGAATTAATACAATCATCAATAAAAGTATTAATTGTTGTGTTAATAATTATTGTACCGTAAGATGGTCTTCTGTCTCCATACAGGAAAGGTTTAGGTTGGATATATTTTGCCTCGAAGATGAGTGTATTATTAATCCAAGTGTCCAAAAATCTGCTAACAGGGACTTTGATAATTCGGTTTTTAAGTAAGAGATTGTACTTACTCTGGTATGCTAAGAGCTGTTGTTTGAAAGTATATTGCCAATTTTATTATTTAACTGTTTAAATTACTAAGCATATTTCCTCAGAGCGATGTTTGTTAAGCTTCTTTGCTCTCTATCTAATTTTAAATAGCACTATGTTTTACAAGTCTTCACAAGCAATAGTAATTTAACGTTCATTATATGAGGGCGGAATAAATAGTTTTAATAAAGATATCTCGGCTGACTCTCGAAGCATTGCATAGTGTGTATATGTTTTGGAAATTGAGTCTAGATAGTTGCTTTATACTCTCTCGTGCTTGTCTTCGTATTTTTCGATAATAATTCGTCTATAAGAATTCCTTGATAGTTTGGAAAATCCAAAAGTGCACCCTCACAATCTGATTTTCCACAATAAAATTGATTATTTGTAAAAGTGTACACAAGTAAGTAGATGCATACGTTCTCATGTGACTAAGCTCTGGTATACCGTCGAAGCGGGTGGTATTTTAAATTGAACATTTGAATAGAGTATAAGAGATCCAAGTGAAAAGTACAGTTTAATGACTAGAAATATATCTAAAATTGCAAAATCCATCACTAAATAACTGTCAGTATAATAATTGTGAAATTTGTCAACGAGTTATCGAGTGTTATTGATTTCAGTTATAAAAAATAGTTTTTTATAAATAATTAATTAAACGACAGTGAATTGAATGCTCATATTTATTGAGATGTGATTGTGATAGGAATTAATTTAGATTATAAAAAAATATTCCGGTACGATTAATTTTTCGACCAATTTTCGTGGCACATACACAAGGACGTCCAGAAAAGATTATTTTTAATGTTAATAGTTACTATGTTAAACAGAGTAATTATATATTCTTTTCAGCTCACAGATTATTTGACTTGGTATAAGTGCACTCATTAATATTAGTGGGATATAAATAAAAAAACATTTCAGTTTTGAGAAAACTGCTATTTTGACATGTCGCGAGGCACTGACCTCAACGCTTCGCTTAAAAAGTGTGCAATAGGTGCATTTTTGAACTGGAAAGAATTCTTAAGAATTGCATTGATAGATTTTAATGTCCTACTTGAATTGTCTTTGTGTTTCTGATTTAGGTTTTGTGGTCTTCAAACATACAATATGCTCCTTCATTTAATTTGACACCCGCAACATTCCTATTGTTATTTTAACATACTACTATTTTCCTAGACATAGTTGCAAAGTTGCAAACTTTGTTTTCCAAAGATAACAGACTTCTGCCAAACATGTAGCTATATGGATATCTAGAAGTTGTTTATCACAAGAGCATTTATAAAATTCTTTGCATATATTGCTGTAGCGCCTATAATTATACTTTTATGAATATTTAACACGTAATAATCTATCATAGCTGGTATCTGGTTTACATAATTACTTGAATTTGCAAATCAAAACAGGTGCAGCTAGATACGCACTTAATAATTTATTAAGTCGTAAAGTACATAAAAATTGTTTGAGAAAGAAAATATAATCTATATAAAAATATAATCTTTATTCCATTGAATCCATACTTTTGCATTATTCTATTAAATTACCAATTTAATTTTACGTGTAGTTAAGATAAAGTTTGTAAGCTTGCAGCGTTTGTTCCAAACAGGAAAATTAAAAGTCAAATAAATTTTATTTAAATTGGATAAAAACTAAAAACTTTTGGATTGTCATTATAAATATTTTATTTAAATCTATCAATTAATTTTTAAATGTTAGAGCTCGCGAGACGAACATAAAATAAACTGAAGGGCCACTCTTTCAAATCAATGAGTATTTTACAATATACCTAACATATTAGTTTGAACCATCGAATATGTTATGAATCTTGTTAAAAGTAAGAAATAAACTGTATTAATATAAATAATTCCATTAGAGCTTGAATTGTGTTCAACAATATAAGAAACGGGTTTATTTACTCTGTTTGCCTATTGTATATTTAATGAAATAGTAAACACCAGTTGGGCGTCATAGCTGACATACCTTTCTATATTTTTATTTATTGTTAAATTTATTCAAAATTAATTAATTAAATTCTTTATTATTAATTATGAAACTATTTTCAATCCTTCAGTTTGTGAGTTTTGTAAAGTTAGAACAGGATAACAATTGGATGGTGTCATACAAGAACACATGAATATAAAAAATATTTTTAGAACTAGATAAATAGTTTTAAATAAAACAGAAGATATTAAAGAAATAAAAAAAACTTAAAACTGATATCGAAAGTAATTTACTTAATCAGTAAAATGAAATAAACTTTTTTTTTTAAATCAAACGAGAAGTTTACAAAACTTTGATATTAATTTTTTTTATATCTGTAATTGTTACGAATAAATTTACTGCTGCTGCTCTCTGAAACTTCTATTTCATCTATTAACAATTATGAAATGCTACACATTACATTAACCCATTTCGGTCATAATTGCATTTTCAACTGGATAAAGTTACGACTGTATCTTAAGATCTCACTGTTGTCTTGATGATAAAGCGGAAGATTAATAAAAACATTTAATCGTTTATTCAGCTAACCCTTCACCCGCGCCCTCTTCACAAACTCCCCTTCATCATCAGCGGTGGCGTCCTGATGCTGTTGGTATTCTGAAATTAAGTCATTCATATTGCTTTCTGCTTCTGTGAATTCCATTTCATCCATACCTTCTCCAATTAAACATTGAAATGTTGTTTTTGTTGAAACATAGAATATTCTGATGTAGCCGATATGACACCAGGTTTAAATACTTATAAATGCCATTACAGCCTTACAAGTAAACGTTTTAGGTAACCTGTAGTTAATAGCTTTAAAGGGTGTTGAAGGTCAAGCGAGGTTGCGAGTTACCTGATTCACAACAGCAGAGGAGTATTGCCGGACTTTTTGCAAAATAAGACATGCTTTTGAAATGTAAAATAAAGTGTTACCATATTATGATCGTAACTGGTACACTCAGCCTATTACAATGCAGTGTTGCCCATAAAAATGAAAATTTAGAGACGTTCGTATCAAAATTAGAAATTTCATAATGTTTAAAAACAATTAAATTATCAAATTCAATATCATTTTAAAACTAATTTTCAATAATAAATTAATCAAACAAACACATTATTTCTACAATGCACAATACACTTGCATATACACATTGAACTTTTCATTAAATCCAGCCAATTTCACAGCACTACGGTTGCACAATACGTCACCTGTATAGTTACAGATATACTGCTTTAAGCATTTCGTTGACGCGAACTCACGAGATTTCATCCATCCCAAAAGTGTCTAACTGTATGTTTAATTTTTTTTAATTATTTATTTATCGCGTGCGCCAGTCATGATCATATCCGTAAGGCGAAGCCATAAGATTTTACCCTGCCAAAAAGTGCCCAACGCGGCTAAAGAAGTTTTCACTTCAAAGTTCTGATCGGCATCACAACTGCGCCCGTTTTTAGACATAACATGTTAAGTCTCATTAGGCCAGTAATTTCACAAGCTACGATGCTGTTTAAGCCGAAACACAATAACGCTTGCACATTACCGCTTCAGATAAAACCGCCGCTGTGGTCGCCGGCATCATGCCGGCATTATGTGCAAAGGAGTAAATAGTAAATCATACGTAAAATAAAACAAGAAAATATCTAAAGCCTTACAATATGATGTAAGTCTAAGGAGATCTAAACGTTTACTTTATAGAAACAAGAGCGGTTCTTGTATGGAGCCTACAAGCAATTATTTTATGTTAAATCCTAGATAGTGCCGTCGCCATATAAAGGGCTATCTGCCTGACCATGTGAAGAATTTAGTTCATTACCTCGCATTATATCTAATTAAGACTTTGTGGAATTGCAATACATGAAAAGTAAATTAAAAATTGTTTTTCTCTGCATTTTTACAAAGGCTTTCAACTCGCTACTTTTTTACCTTATTTTGAATAACAACTTAAGTAAGACGTCACCCAACATTGTTTAATTTAAATGAATGACGCGAAATCTTAACAATACCTATAGTTAGAAAAAGTTGCTTTTAAATTGGCCACTTTAAGTCCAATTTTTGTTTAACTTTAGCTGAGCTTAAAATGTAAAGTTAATACAATAAACAAACAAAGACCGCGACTTCGTTCGGATTAAATTCGTGTCGCGCTGTTTCGGGAACCTTTAAAATATCTGGGTAAATGTACTTTAGTTACTTCCTATATCTCTGACAAAATGTGTGCTAAATCATAATCATCACATACAAATTTTATTAATATTATTGTTAGTTCATTTTTTCACTTTTAAGTTAGCTAAAACAAAAAAGCTAGTAGTGCTAATAAGAAATAAATTCCAACATCTAATATAGGATGAACTAGCGCCAGCGCAAATACACAATCTTTTACCAAACTTGCCAAGGAGAACTTGACTACAGACTTACTGAGTATATAATATGTAGATGTGAATTAAATTCGCTTGGATTGTTGATATTTTTCAATACTCTAAAACTTGTGTAGGAAATTGTTGTTGACATATATTTTAAGCTGATTTTTTTTGTTTCAGAACAGGAGGTGTGAAAAGCAGCTTTACGATTCGTGGTGTCCTCGTCATCATGAGAGCACAATATTCCAGAAGCAGATCTCTGAAAGCGGACCTAATATCAACCCCAAGTACACACTTAGTAATGTTAAGATTGGAACTGAAGAAAGCTTGACGGTCACATATAAATCTGAAAGCGATGATCCTAAGGTATGTTAAACTCCAAATATCTGTAATAGAATAGAATTATAAATATATATACTTTTAAAATATGATTAAAGAAAATTTACAAAACAAAAAATATTGTAACATGTCGTGATAGTACTTGTGTTAAAGAACAAGTTAAAGGTTACTATAACGTAATAACTTATGATACTTCTTAATGATACCACAGCTAGAGCATAGAGATATATAGACACACAGAATAGAGCGACCATACTCAGGCTATTTAATTAAAAAAAAATATTGTAACTAAATTTTGTAAAAAAAAAGAAGCCAAAAAAACTAAAAAGTATGCTTTATATTATATATAATATAAAATATGTAACATTAATATGTATTTTATTGTAAAAAGCATGGGGTGCTTGATGTCAATTTGCTATATAAATGTTTTATTGTCATATAATGGCAAAAGTAGAGTCATTTTGAGGTATCTGAAATGCACCCTGAAGACAAGATAAGCGATATTTTTATATCCGATACCCGCTAGTGTCTGCACCGAAAAATTTGTGCTAAAACATTCATTATTTGTTTTAAGACTAAAAAAGCAGTTATTATAGGTTATCACTTAATATAGCCTTTTAGGTAGAGGAGTATATATAACTATGTCGTATTGTCCTGGAAAGACCATGCAAGTTCCAAATCCTTTCTGCAATTTCGTCTGATTAATTCGCCACACATCCACATGGTGGGGCTGTTATACGGTTTTGGTTATTTTCGGTTATTTTGTTCGATGAAAGGTATCGTTGATTAAAGAAGTGAGTAGCTAGTTAAATTTCAAATGGGCACCTTACGAATTATACAAAATTACAATTTTCGTAATAATATAATGACAATCTTACCTAATGGTCTTGTAATGACGGTATCGTGTGTGATTTCTGTATCACTAATAACTGCGATTAGAATAATAACTGTGTGTATATAATATTCTTAATGATGTTATATCATAACTACATTAATAATTATTGGTACTTAAAATAATTACGTTTTTTCTAAACTGTTCAAACTTAAGAAACAACTACATTTACAGAAAATCGAAACTTTAATGATGTTAAGTTTCTAAGTATTCTATAAATTTACTCAAAGTAATTATAACATTAATTTAGAGAATGCTTTAGGTATAATTTAGACTCGTAAACACCCTATCAAATTCACCCCAACAGTTTTTTTCCTTTTACAAAGCATACGAAAAAAGGGTTAACGCCATTGCGCTAAAAACAATTAGTGTGATCAAAATATTGTGCCTTTGAAGAAATAAATGGAATAAACTCCAACCAAGAATTCACTTTTCGAGTGTCTGGTTGGAATTTTATATTTGAAGATTTTCTGGTGATATAAATATATAAAAAGGTTCAAATAATATGTTCACCTCGAGAAGAAGTACTAAGGGACTCATTGTTACCATTTTATTTCAAAATAATACAAATTTACTAAACAAGAAAATTTTGAAAAAAGAAGAATAAATTTGGAATTAGAATTCCTCTATTTCATTCAAAGAGCACACAGTCTTTTGTTGTCAATATTTTAAATAATTTCTGTATGATATTATTAATAATATTTAAAGTTTCGTATTTGATAAAGATTTATTTACAGGTGGATTTTGTTGTTAATTCAACACAAAATTCCGACTTTCATGTTGAAAAACTTACGAAATGTCAGGACGGTATTTGCACAACCACGGTCCAAGTGTCACCTGACGTAAACTTTTGCTTAGCCGATGGTCAGAAGTCGGAGTTCTTTAATGTGAAGCTGAACGTAGAGGGAATAGTTGAGGAAGCGGTGATGAAGTTCCACGTGCCGTGTGCCTGCGCGTGCAGCGACATCGTTGAAGAACGATCACCAAAGTGTAACGGAAGAGGCAATTACTCCTGCGGTGTCTGCACGTGTGAAAAAGGCCGGTGAGTAAATATAATAGTAAATGGATATTCAAATTTAAACCCGAATCATAAACTAAATACTATAAAACAAAATCGCTTCCCGCTGTCTGTCCCTATGCATGCCAAGATCTTTGATCAAGATCCATCAAGATCATGAAACTACGGAACGGATTTTGATGCCGTTGTTAATAGATAGAGTGATTCAAGACGAAGGTCTATATGCATAATACAATATGTATAATATAGTAGAGAAAGACTGATAATTTTAGAGGTTGCTAATGTGATGTCGTAAATGAACACATTTTTTTGCGCTTAAATTGCAAACATTGGCTGAACCCTACGAGATAAATCAAAATATTGTACTACATATAGTATTTTACGCCATAAAAAAGTCTGCAAGAAAGTCCGAGATGATATATGCCTCTTAGCATAGCGATTTAAGCTATACAGCATTAATCCTAATCAAATTAAGTACAATAATTACACTGTGTGATCAATATGGCCCTTTACAGCATGTAATTTAAATGAATATTTTCGAAGATATTACAGATTTAAAATGCATGATGAGACATTAATAACGGGTTCATTAGGAAATACCTACGTTATATTTATTTTATTTTTACTATCAACTTTTGACAGAACCTAGTCTGCCCGAGCAGCTAGTATTCTAGTACTATAGATAATAATTTTAATATCAAACATGGGTCTATTGCATCGACTTAATAAAATGCAAGGTATTATGCTTCATCTCATAAGACAGCTTTAAGATGGAGCTTAATCAGGATTATTAAACCAGGATTACACACCGTTGTAATCGTGTTTTAGTATATTCAGAGATAAATTCTCACTATCCGAACATCACATATTATTGTCACAAAGGGTTCATTAGAATAGTTTGCATTCCACTAAGATCTTATAAAAATCTTGAATCTAACATTGACGTCACCTACTCTTACATGATACTGGCAGACATTTAAAAAGTCACTTCATAACATGTAATAAAACTCGTATCATAAATATGTAAATAAAAACAACGACATCATTATTATTATCATCGGACCTACATTGATATGTTCATTGCTATTGTCCATTTAACAAACACTGATCATAAACAGACGCGCAGTGTTCGTTCCACTGTAAAGCTAATTATATTAAGCAGCCACTTTTCTCTGATGCCGCCATCATTATAATTACAGTACTCTACAGCAGACTTTGTTAATTTAATTAACAGATATGACAATATGAATCTGTACTCTTTTGATCATTCCGCTCCGCATTCTTATAAGTATAATAATAATGTCGAAGTACCTAGACTTAGCACACGAGGTTACTGACATGTGGGATGTTGATTTAACAATAATTGTCCCAATAGTCGTTTCCGTAAACGGTCTTATAGCAAAGAGCCTCGACCATCATCTCAAGACGCTCTCACTTAATAACTGGATAAAGGGTCAGTTACAGAAAGCAGCTGTTTTGGGAACGGCACGCATCGTGCGGAAGTTCCTCAGTCTGTCGCCCTAACCACCGGCGGAATTGTCGTGAACCAACGCCGGCGGGATTCTATTTTTTATATTTATATTTGTAATATTGTTTTTTATCAATATGTATATAAATGTAGAAAATATGACGAAATTATAGTAAAGAGAATAATAATAAATGCAATGATAAAGTAAATAACATAATTTTTTTTTTTTTTATGGAATAGGAGGACAAACGAGCGTACGGGTCACCTGGTGTTAAGTGATCACCGCCGCCCACACTCTCCTGCAACACCAGAGGAATCACAAGAGCGTTGCCGGCCTTTAAGGAAGGTGTACGCGCTTTTCTTGAAGGTACCCATGTCGTATCGTCCCGGAAACACCGCACACGGAAGCTCATTCCACAGCTTCGTGGTACGAGGAAGAAAGCTCCTTGAAAACCGCACTGTGGAGGACCGCCACACATCCAGATGATGGGGATGAAATCCTAACTTGTGGCGTGTCGTGCGAAGGTGGAATTCGGCGGCAGGAATCAGGTTGAACAGCTCTTCGGAACACTCCCCGTGATAGATGCGGTAGAAAACACACAATGAAGCGACGTCTCTACGCAACGCCAAATGATCCAGCCGTTCACAGAGTACTGGCTTCCCGACAATTCGAGCTGCTCTGCGTTGCTCGCGGTCAAATGGATCGAGCTGATACTGGGGTGCGCCAGACCAGAGATGACAGCAATACTCCATGTGAGGCCGGACCTGCGCTTTGTAGAGCGCTAGAATGTGGGCCGGCTTGAAGTATTGCCGTGCTCTATTTATGACGCCCAGTTTCTTTGAAGCCAGTTTGGCTTTGCCCTCCAGATGGCCACGGAATTGGCAATTGCTCGAGATTTCGAGACCCAGTATTCCGATACTAGGCGAGGCTTTAAGGGAAGTGTTCTCGAAGAGCGGTGATACGGCAAATGGGGTTTTTTTAGTGGTAAACGCGCAAACTTGAGTCTTCTGGGGGTTAAATTGGACAAGGTTCAACTTACCCCATTCCGCGACCTTCTCGAGAGAGGACTCGATAGAAGACACAAGTTTCTCCCGGCACTGGTCGACGTTTTCCCGAGAGAGACCTGCATGGCCCGTGTATACGGCATCACCAGTGCTGTCGTCTGCATAGCAATGCATGTTGGCGGTGTCCAACATATCATTGATATGCAGAAGAAACAGCGTGGGAGATAACACACAGCCTTGGGGAACTCCAGCGTTCACGGGCTTGGGATTCGAGCAATAACCGTCGATAACGACCTGTATGCTGCGCCCAGTGAGGAAGCTGGAGGTCCACTTGCATAAGCTCTCGGGAAGCCCAAATGATGGAAGTTTTGCGAGGATTATAACATACGGCCAATTTATATACCAAATATAACTAACTGGTGACCTTTGCTTCACCTATGTATATTATGAGCTTCAAAATACTGCCGTTAAGGCCAGAATCGTTCCTTTAGTTCCGCAGGTCTTGGTATTTCTTATTTTATAAAAACGTCTAAGTTTGTACTATATATATTAATCAAAACGCGTCGATGGCGCAACGTTAGAATCGTTGACTTACACCACGGACACTCCAGTTCGATCCTCCCCCCCCCAAGTATGGATGTTTTGAAATTTATGGTGACGAGAAGTATGGGCCGTTTCGGTACATTAGTGTAGCTGTGATTCCAATACTATTACAATTAGATTCAGTTTCATACTATCCTATGTTATTTTAGGACCGGCAAGATTTGCGAAACGGCGATTTGTGAGAAAAAACGTGGTGATATGCCCTGCACGGATTCAGCACGAAGTGACGTATGTATTTAATTAATTTATTACAAGTTGTTGCAAATTTGAATACATACTAAAATTTGACGTAACTACATCATTGCTAAATGTAATTGTAGTAAAATGTATTTTGGTAAGTGTAATTCCTTCCCATCACAATGCAGTGCCACTCAGGATTTACGAAAAACCTAAAGTTCTGAGCGGCATCACAATTCCGCTCGTCGCTTTGAGATAAAAAATGTTAAGTCTCATTAGCTCAGTAATTGGACTAGCCAGACGCCCTTCAAGCCGAAATACAGTAAACGTTACTGCTTGATGGCAGAATAAGGCACCGCTCTGGTAAACTTTATATTTTGTCAAAACAATATTTTATCCATAAAGGCTTTCGGATGCCGCGACAATGTATTGTAAACCAGTTTATAAAACAGTTGTTCAAACTACAGGTATTTTTGATTTTAGCTCGAATGTTCCGGTAACGGTGTCTGCGGTGATTGCGACGAGTGTGAATGCTTCACAAACAAACCGGGCTCCCAGTACTTCGATAAGGACAACTTTTGCGCGGACATTTGCCTTGTCACAAACGATTGCGACGAGTGCTTCCAAAACCCGATACCAGGCCGGTGTGATCTGTGCGACTTCCCGCTATTCAGACAAACATACAATCAAACATTAATGAAGGAAAAAGATGATTTTAACAGAGATGTCTGGGTGAGATGTAATGATACTATGAATGGTTGTAACATGGTGTATGCAGCTATGAAAGATGCAAGTGGAGATACCTTCTACATGATGATCGACTCTTGTGAACCTGTACACGAGGAACAAGTAACTGGAAGCGTTAATGGTACGAAAGAATTTATTTAAATAATTCAAATCTTTAAAATTAAGTATAACATATGCATGCAACTCGATAAGTTATCAAGCTGAGTTATTAAATAGCAATTTAGACGCATTTATCATAAATTAGTAGAATATAATGATAGGGAAGTATATTGAGGCTAATAGTTAACTTATTGATATCATATAAGGATTATAAATAATGAAGGCAGATAGACTAATCAACTCAAAATAATAACTAATAAGTATGGAAATATAATAGAACACTTTAGATAGAAACAAACAGCTTGTTACATGCAATGTATTTAAATTTTCTGTTGTGAAGCGAAATGTGGAATGACAATAATTACAACTGGCTACAAACTGAATTTCAGAAAGGTTACTTAAATGGCATATCATGTCAGCACTAAGAATATATTTTCAGAAATTTAACTCCAAGAACGATAAAGTTAGGGATGAATTGTTAATAAGATAGATAAAATTCAACATGCCAGCTTGCGTTTGGAAATAAATTTATGTAATCAGCGTTTCTTAAAATTTTCGCCCTGAGAAAGTGAATTAGAAGTTGATAGTTTAAATGGGCAGCTAGTAAATGTTGAAGGAATAACGTAGTGAAGTGCTGACTAGTTAACCTATCTAGTTAAGGCTAAATATGTATATAAAATTAAATTAAAAAAATATCCATTGCTTAAGTTTACGTCGCCACACAGTTTTAAAATGATAGATGACATCAGTAAAGATAGGGCTACCTATCAACTCTCATATATCAATAATATTTTAATCCTAAAATTAATGAATTATGGTCGATTTACGTCTTCGAAGTGAAAATTTCTTTAGGTGCCCTGACCCCTAAATTTTGTGAATATTTTAACGGATTAGTCGGCTCAGCGATCGTGAATTTACCAGAGCAATTTATACACAATTTTTATTTTACTAGTATGTTCTGAATGTTATTTCTTTAGGAATATATAACAAAAAATGCTGTGTTCCATATTATTAAGCTCACCTAGATGAAGTTTTGACTTCTTCGAGCGATTATTTAAAGACATGAGTTTCCATCGAGGTAGGTGCTATAACGAAAACATCAGTAACAATACCAGCGGCGTTATTAAATACACCCATATCAATGTATCGTTAATTATATTTTAGGGAGAAGTAAATAACAGACATCTTTATGATCTCAAAACAAAACGTATTGTCAGTTTACACAGTTGCGGTTACTGTATGAATATCCACCAGTTGTTTGTTGTCTCCTTCTGTCCTATATAAACTTGGGTCTCGGTGCAGCTGTCCCTTTTCTACAAATGGTAACGTCATTAGTAGTATTATGATAGCAGTGATGTTTATTTGTCCGCGATGTCAACTCTCTGTATACAGTCTACCCCTTTCCCTATTTTATGCGGCCACTGTTATGATGTCTGGGTTTATTAGAAGTTTTTCATTTAGTTGAATGTGAAAACACAATATAAAATTTATATTGCACAGGTGTTTAAGAGCAATCAAATATATTAGTTATAATTCTTCACAACTTATAATATCTCAAAACATTATTAATACTCTGACTCTATTGACTCTATTTTAATTTATAATATCGAACTATCTCGATAGTAAAATTTAATTCAAATAATTTATATATGACTTAATAATTAGCACTATTTACACTATTTATATAAAAAATAATAAAATAAAACTGAAATAATCTTATAACAAGGGTGATATTTTTGAACCATTTATATTTCTTACTTCTTAGTATATCTCCAGTCCAATTCTATATCAGTTTTCCACCGTATATCTAATCTTTTATATTTCCTTTAATCCAATATTCAGTTTTCTTCTCTCCATCCTGTTTTGTCACACCATTAAAAATTATGTTTCATTTTAGTCATGGCCCTATATAAACAGCTGTAAGTCAAGCAACGCAAAATTCATTTTGTGTTAAATGCCATGCGTCTTACTATTTCTAATTTCAAAATACGTATATACAAAAACACAAATCATTCCCCTTTATAATATTATTACTTACTATAGAAAAATATTGCCTTCTGCCAAATGGAATCGCCAAAGTAGCACATTAATATCTCGTAGTCCAGGGCCAGAGCACGAAAGGATGTGAAAACCTTATTAATCTGGCAATATGAAGAATGTACGAGAGTTTCGTAATACGCTGTATTTTAATCAAGTTTCCTTTTTGTTTCCAATAGTGACACTCCCCGTAGTCCTGGGTGTGCTAGCATTAGTAGCAGCAGTGATGGGTACGGCCGGTTACCTGGTGTGGAAGAACCGACCGCCCCCGATGCAGCCTTTGGATCCCATGTACCAGAACATTGGTGCCGAGGACTGTACCGGAGAGAACCCACTCTACAAGCCACCCACGTCATCCTTCAAGAATCCCACGTACGGGAAGTGGTAGTAAGGTAAATACCGACATTATTTTTTGAAGTCAATATCACATAGTGATTTTCTTTCCTTACTCAGCAAGTGACATTCTTGTAAATAATACAAAAAAAGTAGAGTTGTAAAAAGTAACCACTCGACAGAATTTGCCAAGCCAATTCTTTCATGAATGTACATAACTCTTTCGTAATATTGACGAAATGCAGTCGTGAGAAGATATTGTTTTTAAATATATTTATACTTTTCTATCCTCGGTCATCACAAATTTATTTCAATATTTTTATGCATAAATTTTTCATCATAAGGAACATAAAATTAGTTTAATACTCCTTTAAATATAAATGCAATTTTCAACGCCGAATAATTACGTCACACATGCGCTAAAACTTCTTAGCAATCACAAATGGTTTGAATTGGTAGCTCTAGGGATTTTTCTGGTAGTTGATTTATGTAAACCGTCGTATTTAATAGGACAATAATTATTCCGGACATTAATTCACTATCTGAATAATTTCAAACAGTAAAATTCATGTGCTATTCTATACCTAACTCTTCTTGTAGAAGTTATAATATCTTATTTAATTATCTATTTTCTAGTAATGTACTGCACTATAATGTGTATAGATACTTATTACATAAAGCAGAAAAATAAAGTCAAGTTAAGTAACAGTTAGTTATAATTTAACACACTAGAGATCTTCTAACTGTTCTGTTACCTTAGTACAAATTTAGAATTAATATAAATCAAAATCAAATCAAATCAAAATCAAAATCAAATCAAATCAAAATCATTTATTCACGTAGGTCACGGAAATGACACTTATGAATGTCAAAAAAAAAAATCTTATTGAAACTACCGCTACTTCGTAAAGGGTTGAGCTAATGAGAAGAAGTAGCAAGAAACTCATTGCCACTCTTTTATATCAAGATTTACATTTAAGTACATCGAATTACAAATCATTTCAAATTACAATAATTATATTACATATTAATGTAAAATGTAAAATGATGCAACAGACACACTCAAACGTCAAATAGTCAGTGTTTTACACGAGTAAGTAAAAAAAGTAAATGTAAATTAATACAAAAGTTATTGAGTACAGTAGCTGCATCATCCACATACACCATAAAAATAAATAAATAAAGGTATTGTTTGAGCATTTTATAAGCGATTATAAATACTAAACTATTTAGAATATAAACTAAGTATTTACAAAGTATGGTTGCATGTGTATATTAAATCTATTTATATATATTATTGCTATTGGTTTAGATTGTGGTATAGGTAGTTAAGCACTTATATCAACTTTGGCCCGACATTCTTCTATAACGATGATAGTCGCCAATCCTAATAGAATCACTTACAATCCCACCAGCTCTTTCCGAGTTTATTACATTGGCCTTGCGTACTCAATGACCCCGTGACTCACAGTTCAAACACGAAAACCTAATTGTATAATTAATGTTTATCACTTTTATCATTCGAAGCACACATTTCTATTTGCACGCACTATGTTAACAAACGCATTTTAAAATTACGTTACAATAAAATTACATACATATTTTGAATTACATTTGAAATTGTAAGCTCCTGAACGGCAAAATTGATTTTGATATGATTTTGTTGTTGTTAACTCAGGTAGTGACCCTTTGCAATATATAAGTAAGAAATGTTCCTTCATATTTTTCTTCAACTCTACTCATAGAGATATTATTCTTAAATTTTAAGAATTCTGTTTTGAATACATATATTGTATCAAGCATAAAACATATTCCAGTACCTTTTTTTAATGCAGTCAAAATACATCTTCTAATCATTGGTAAGGACGGTCACTTTAGCTCTTGAATTAGTCCCAACATTTATCATTTATCCTAACACAGGATTTAACCCCAAGACAACGACAATCACCATAAAGGGTCGAATTAAAATCTCATAAATGCGTATTGTGTCAAACTTAATGTTGATATTAACTTAATTTCAATTAGCATCAGATTGTGATGTTGTTATTATTTATTGTGATAAACTGATTCTCTTGACAACCGCAGAGCAAGGTCGAATAACAATAATAAAATTGATACGATAGATTGCAAATAATCTACCTTGATCTGACTTCATAATATAATCATTGAAAAAGGTTATTACTGTGAAATTAAGAACGTAATAAAACACTGTAGAAAAACGGTAATCATTCTTAGTTTTATAGACCTAGTCTGTACTGTTCTGTTACACATAAACATTTAATTTTTCACGTAATGTAATCTTAAGCCATCAAAACCAAGTCTCGCAACTCAGTTCTTCTAGAGTAAGAAGTTGTGAGATCTTTCAACTCCTTGTGAAGCCTCTTTGGAGCTAATAGCATACACTTATGTGATTATAGTGATTATATTTTTCATTAGAGAAAATATATTCACCCGCGTATCGTGACAGAAAATATTGCGATCGGGGCACTCTCTTTATTTATAAGCTTAAGGCATTCTTTGATGATACGTAGAATACTTATAGCGGGAATCTCGCGATAATTTTTGTTTCCTTATACGAAATCGGTGAATTCTGGCGTTAACAGCATTTACAGCCTTTTTAGTTCTTACGTGGTTACCCAATCTTCAATGACGTTCTACAGAGGATATGTTGAAGTATCTTGAAACTAACCAACAACTCCACACCCACTTTTTACCGGGCACTCACTGCAGTTCTGTTTTCTTCAACATTGCATTTAATTATTATGAATTAATATTAAACACGAAAAATATGTGAAATGGCGACAAAGAATCAAAGTTTCTAACATAATTAACTTATTCCTAATTTGAATAAAAAAAAAATTGAAATTAGTTAGTTTTTAAGTTATTACAATATCATGGCCGGGCTAGTTATTGATATAATGAAAGTACTTTATATTCATATCCAAAAATAAATAATATCCCTTTTCATAATGACAACTGCCTGCTGGTATAATACAGACATTAATATTTCAAGTTCTGTCCCAGTTCAAACGCCCTTCGCATTGTATATTATTATTCACCAATACATTTATAATAACTGCCTAAAATAACATATTAGAACTGATTAATTTCTCATCAAACATATATATTATGAGTTTTGGAAGCTCAGGTTTCTGTATAGGACTTCATTTCCAAATCACAACTCTCCCATTTTCATGTTTTTTAAAAAGCACTCAAACCTGAACACGTAGTGAACCGAATGTGATTGACAAAATTTAGTACATTCGAAGCAAATGGTGTTTCAGTAACTAATTAGGCTTGCAGGATTTTGTTGACCAAAAACATTTTGAATAGGACACTAGTGGCTCTACTTCAGACAGACTGAATTTGATAGTACAAGTAGTAAAGGTTGTTGCAAATCAACATTGGCTACGATGTGTAGGTACACACGGTATTTAGTACAATATTGCAATTTACGTACATTGATTAATTTTATGTATATTTATTATTGTTTGTTTTTGTTTTTATACAAATATAATTATATATCAAAAGCTTCTTTGCACAGAATGCCGGCTAGGTACAACTAAAGTGGCGCATTTTTCTGCTGTGAAACAATTATGTACAACTATTTGTTTAGGTTTGAAAGAAGCCGTAGCTATAAAATAACCGGGAAAATGATACTTTACATCTCATGTTATTGCTTTCGCATTTGCGATGCCTCTGAGTATTTTGGATTCAATCTAGCGAATTTTAGATTGACTCTAGAATCCACCGCTCAGGATACAGGCACTGCACTGGTAAAGATACCTATAACTTACATAAACGTCTGCTTATCTCGTCATTTTTTCTCAGTATTTATCTATATTAATAAATAGGGAGCTGGTTTTTTCCTTCGGTTATACTGCGAAAACTACTACTACTCAACCTATCGGAATGATACTTAAACCATAAGATGCAGCGTGTTTCGGAGACGGTTTTAGTTAATTTATGGTGATTACTTAGCCGGAAAGTATATTTTTTTGACTTAGAAATACCATATATTCGCAATACAAATAATTCAGTCAATGATATTATTCATTACATATAACAGTTCATACAATGAGCGGGCTCGGGGTACTTATTTGATATGGCAAAACAACGTTTGCCAGGTCATCACTTGTACATAACATAACATTATACGAAGAAGAAAATATGGATGTTGTTGAAAAAGTAACACGTTGATTCCAAAACGTAAAAAATTGTGTATCTAATAACATATAATATGTTTATTTGAGATGTATATGTTTGGTTGAGTGTGATGTAGGTAAGCTCTAGATACCTCAGCAATTTACAATTACGTCTCGAGGCTATGAATTATTGGTGTACGTGACTCCACGCACCCACTCGCTTAGGGTGTTGTCACATTATATTGATCCATATTTAATTTTTAAGGATGCGAAATGAACACATAATTTCAAACCCTACAATGTCTATCTTCCATTAATCTCATATTGAGAATTCCTTACGCGAAGGATAAGAACCCTATTATTACATGACCGCTGCCGTCCGTACGTCTGTCCGTCGGCAAGCTTTTTTTTTATGGAAAAGGAGGACAAACAAGCGTACGGGTCACTGGTATTAAGTGATCACCACCGTCCACCGCCCACGTAATCTTGCAACACCATAAGAATCACAATAGCGTTGCCGGCCTTTAAGGAATACGCGCTTCCTTTGAAGCTACTCATGTCGTATGTTCTTAGAAACACCGCACAAGGAAGCTCATTCCACAGCTTTGTAGTATGTGGAAGAAAGTTCCTTGAAAACCGCACTGTGGAGGGCCGCCAACAGAGATCATATCATCAACATCTATACTATGGTGCCTACCACGTTCCTACCGTTTGTCATACGATAACACTTGGTTTTTGAAGTTAAGACTTCTTTAGACACGTCGACCCCCTTATTGTTAAGGTATTGAATGACACTTGGCGGTCACATCTTAATATATATAAATTACGTGACACGTTGTTTGTCCGCGATGGACTCCTAAACTAATGAACGGATTTTAATGGGGATTACTTCATGCAGTGCAGTTTGGTCCAACTTGAGAGATAGGATAGTTTTATTTCGATTAAAGACCAATAATTATTTTTATTTTCAATATTTGTTTTGTATGGACCTATTTTCTATGAGAGAATTTAGTGACGGACGCTTTGACAGTTCCGCTGTGAAACAATTTCACTATAACAACAGGGAGCATTTTTTACGAAATAATTCTTGATGTTTTGAAATATTATTGGCAAATTCCTGTAAAACAGTATTTTATTATCTTCAGAACAACGTCTGTCGGGGCAGCTAGTCCTTATATAATATAATAATATAAGTCGGCTCAAGTTGCCTTAACTATTATGATCGGGAAGAGCAAATTTCCCAGAGATGGTAACTCAATTATTATAAATACTATTTTTTTTATAATTGTTATCACTTTAGGAGTTCACTTCTGCTGTTTGTTAAATAAATATAGTATTCATAATAGCCCACAAAATGTATGAATACCCTTGTGTTTATCAGTTATTTTATATAGATGTGTCGAGATTTTTTCGCACGACGCGACACACTGTCAATGACCCTTACTTGTATAACTGTATCAACGATATTTAATGCACCTGCACTATATACCTAAAGCATTGTCGTAATTTTTTTTATGAAAATAAGGGACGAGACGAGCAAGGCGTTCAGATGATGGTAATTGATACGCCCTGCCCATTACAATGCAGTGCCGCTCAGGATTCTTGAAAAACCCCAAAAATTCTGAGCGGCACTACAACTGCGCACTTGACCCTGAGACATAAGATGTTAAGTCTCGTTTGCCCAGTAATTTCACTAGCTACGGCGCCCTTCAGACAGAAACACAGTTATGCTTCCACATTACTGCTTCACGGCAGAAATAGGCGCCTTTGTGGCTATAATCTAGCCGGCATCCTGTGCAAAGGAGCTTCCCACTGAAATTAAAATTAATAATATAAAGAAGAAAGAGAGAAAGCACTTATCTTAATAATCGTATAAAATCTTTAAAAAAAAACATCAGTTGTGACTGTACCGTTACTTACCAAATCAAAAGACTCAACCGGACTTCGACATCTGAATTGTACCTATATGCTTGGAGCTCAATTACTTTTTATGAAGTACGAAATTGTAGAATTTAGTATTTACATGCGAAATATCAACCGACTTTTGCCATGCTTTACGAAAATAAACATGCTTTAAGTATTCAGTTCTTGTAAGTTATAAGTCTTGTCCAAAAACTTCATAACTACTTGGGCTGTGATGTCATTTAAGTGAACTAAGGATAATACAAAGAAAATTAATCATTCCTTTAAAAGATTCTTGCGTCTTGTAAAAATAATCACGCCACGTTTGAGTCATCTTATTAAGGAAAAAGCACATCTATAAATCGTTGGCAAATCTCGAGTTATTGTCTAAAGTGATGTCACGTTTAACTATACATACTGTTGACATGTAGGAATCTATATTCTGAGTTCTCACTAACATTACGTCTAATAAATAAATCTATCATTCTATGTAAGCGGGTTCATCCGCGTCACTCTCGATAAGGTTGTAATTATAATGTTACCATATCTGCACTATTACGCATTCAGTACTCATACTTGTACTTATAATAACATTATGATTGAAACAGCATCGAAATCAGCTGTTTTTGATTCTCCATCACATAGCGTTAAATATCGTTCGAGCGTGAAGTGTATGGTGAAGTTCGCTTATGGAATTGTCACCTTAGAATGTTAACCGATTAACCAACCCTACAAAACCAGACTTCATGAGAAAATACTTATGGAAGACTCTGACAAATCTATCTAATTGAGTCGAAACAAAATTCATGGACAATTTTTGATGTTAACTTTGACTAAATCAGGTGAAAATAAAAAAATGAATTTCAATTACGAGAAAACTTCTTTTTTGGACATGTCGAGAGTACATCACTACCTCAACGCTTCGCTTATGAGACGTGCAATAAGGATATCGAAAGTTAAATGATAGTGCATTCCCAGATAGCGGCTTTCCAATTTCTTACTTTGTATTGCTAATATTATCTGTACCTAGATCCAGAGTCGTTCTCTATGTCTCGCACTACTTACTAGACCTACTCATAGCATAGTTACAAAATAGTATATAACGCACCTAGGGAGAAAAGTGGGACTTCTCACCCGCGGAATATTGTCACGACAATGTCCTACTTATCTCACGTGGTGTGTATAAGCTCACTTTTAGTCCCTGGTACGAGGGAGAAAAGTGGCCGATTCTCTCCCGACAAGACGACTTTTCTCTATCGTACCTGGTACTAAAAGTGAGCTTTCATTGAAGATGGGAAAAAATATTTATTGTTTTATCTGTTTTGTGTCACAGCGTACCTACTCAAGCAATTTTAATTTAAGTTTCCTACTAAGCCAGTCGAATACCACGCGAAAAATTACTCACTCACTCACAAATTTTGCGTCATCGCATTGACAAATTATTTTTATATTAATTATTATCAGCTAGCTAGCTTCCTCTTTACTGTAACATCATTTCAGGCCTTGCATTTTTATTATGGGTTTTTCAATAGATGTATATGATCTTGATGTCATATACCAATGCATTTAATTGAAATACCTAGCTGCAATATTCAAGCCCGCAGACTTGGCGCCAAGATAATACACCCAGTTTATATCTCAACAATATTTTATTTTAAAATATTTTCCTGCGATTAAAACACTTACAATTAATACAAAGAGCTGGTACTTATAGCCACTTGGAATTTAATAATTATACTCACCAAGGCCTTGCGACAAGATTTATGAAGCAGTACTATTTTTTATCCATAATCATGACAGCAGATATGTATAAATAATTCCATAAACCTAAGGCCATACGATACAGATTTTAAATGATATTTAGGTTCTACATGTCGAATGACACAATTTTCATTAATTAAAAAAAAAATACTGATGCAAGATTCAAAAACACTGATGAGATAGACATAGCACGCCAAATTGTTGGAAAGTTTTCTTGCTCTTTTAAATTTATCAATTTCTTGGACACTTCCTGAGCTTAAAATGTGGACATTATTGTGAACTTCATTCTTGTCTGGGTCTTTTCAGAAATTTTAACTTCATTTTGAAATTATATTTATCAAAATAATATTAATAATCGACCTCTATGAGCGCCTTCGTGATTATTTCAATGTTTAAGCCCATTTTCTAATCCTTTCAATTGTAAAAATTCTGGGTGTCCGAGGAATTTTCGGTATGAAAACGCGAATAAAACGCGTATTCCATGAATGAGACAAAGCCAGATTAGTTTTACGTCCCCTAAAACCCCCGTGTAGTAAATTTCATATTTGAATGCATCGTTGGAGCAAATTCAAGATAGAAAAACAACCAAAAAAGAACCTTTGGACGAGAATAGAATTAACATTTATAAAAACATTTCAAAGTTGACATTAAGGCTAAAAATTTATAAAGCAGTTTAAGTTTAGCTCGATATCTTAATAAGGTATCTTTAAGAGTTTTGTGATTATTATCACGCATTAATTAAAATAAAAAATTAGTGTGGAAATGTCCACCAAATAATTCCTCGGTTGAGTAATTGGCCACTGAATCTTAAGTAAAACTGTGAGTGCGGAATGTCTCATACGAGACGGCAATATTTATCACAGTCTCTGGAGACAGTATGACAGCCAGCTAAAATGTATGTGCCCTTCCGGAGTTCATTGCACGCACTTTCATACTTGAACCCAGATTATAAAACTGTATTAACTTATAGAACTTTATTGTAGAATCAATAACCGTTTTATGAATAATTTTATTGTCTATCTTGTGTTGTTGTTGATGTCCTTACATTGAGAATTGGCTATGATTTACTTTGTTAGACAGTTTTATTTTAATTCGTTTTTTTAAGATTTCTAAACATTATCTTTAAATTTACGTTTAACTTCAAAGACCATTTATCTAAAGCTAAGGTTAAGTATTAAATTAAAAACTGTCCAATAGATTGTCAAGAACTCTACTAAAAACATCTTTAAATGATAATAATTTTACACATAACTGACATAGAAATATTAAAAACCTTATATATATATAAGGTTTTTATACATATATATTTACAATACTACTACTACTACATAAAATTAAAACTATCATAACGTGGAAGCGTACCAAGAATACTGGCAGCATTACCGCGTTGGAGAGCAAGGCTGATCCGTTGACCGAAATAGCTGCCAGCGCTTGGGTTTCCAGTAGCCTTATTGAGGCGCGAGGATAGTATTTTGAACATTCTCCGCGCCTCTGGGCCCCACGGGCCAAGTGTCTCGACACCAAACGGCACAAAGATGTATGACTCACTGAGACCAACATATTTGCGACGCTTGCCGTCTTCGGCAGTCGAAGCAGCAGCCCCAGCTGACGTAACTTGGACATGAGAAGGAGCCAGAGTGTCGACGCAAGTAGCGTCCCACACCAGCGCCCTTCCCCGTGCCCAAGCCACCAGCGTCATTCCATCAGGACGCTTGCCATCGCGGCGGGTAATACCATTTGGCTCTAAAACAGCTGGTATATTAAGAGCGGCAAATGCCCTGCGGATGACTTCATTAATGCTGGCGTGACGACTGATACGGCCTGCCGATTTTAGGCAGGATAACCCGTGGCGTCCAAGAGCATCTACCTAAACGCCACATCTACATTGATGTGGTTCATTCAGTTTTATACATGGCCGGAGTGATACGCATATTGACAATGTCATATTGTCAAGTAGCGTTCCAATCGGCGCAGAAGGCAAGGCTTGTAACCAAAAGCCCGACTCATTTTGTGTCACGGCCAAAAGACGAGCACGCTCTGTTATGTCAGTAGATGAGATCAAAAGATCATCAAAGACTGACTTACTATTTCGGTCAACGGATCAGCCTTGCTATCCAACGCGGTAATGCTGCCAGTATTTTTGGTACGCTTCCACGTATGATAGTTTTAATTTTATGTAGTCGGAGTATTGTAAATATAGTTATAAGATTTGTTTTGATTAAATTTCTATTACATATATAACCCTATAAACCTTCGAGAAATTTGAGTTCAGTGTTTTATCGTTACATCATCTACAAGATGCATAGATTTTGCCGGATAGGACCCCAAATTGTATTCCTGTCAGTAAGGCTAAATAACTATTATAATATAGCTATTATAAGCGAAAAAGATTTACTGAGTGAGTGAATGTGATCTGAGTCGCAAAGCATTACTTACAAAACGACCCATAGCGTAGTGTTCCGCCATACACATAAGGTTTCATATGCCTGTAATTACTGGCAACTAGACCTCCTCAAACCGGAGCTCACTATCACAACTCTGTGGTACAAATAGATGTAGTAGCACTTAGTAGTATCACAATAACTGTATTTAATAAATACTGAGTAGAATAGTACTTTAACTTTATATTAGAACGCATGAATCGATGCACGCACACATATACATGATTCACAAAGCCGCTAAGCAATCTTGGGAAGATAATACTATTGAGTGCCACGCCTTAAATTTCAAGGAGAGTTCTATTACTTGTATTGTTGCAGTACTGCATCGACTAACACTGCACGTTATAATACATTATGAGGTTATTATTATGCGCACATGCTACATACGAGCGATAGGGGCACCGAGAGTGCCATGATCGATGCGTTTCATACGACGTTTTTCAACACACTTGCGCGGAAAACGACAGTATGGGGTTGTATTGAATTTTCCGCATTAAAGCCTTATGTGAAAAAATAATCATGGAAGGGATACATAGATTTTAATGGGCTGATTTAGATTTACAGGTAGTGTTTACATGTAAGGTGACCCGTATGTTTTATATCTTATAGGTTATGATACTCAATGCGATGCAATAAGATTCCTGTTACTAGCATGTATCTATGATGAAAAGTTTTGCTAAGATTAAGATATTATATTACATGAGAAGGAATTTTAAGTATCGTTGCTCTCATTTTCTAAAGACCCCTTTTCATAAATTACTGAAAATTAATTCATAGTCACGCCTTAAATGTTCTCAGCACATGTTCTAAATATTCATATCGTTATCACACGCGTGATGTTAACGAATACGTCCTCCTAAAAGCATAACTGTAAGATGACAGTCACAAATAGCTGCCATTACGAACTATTCAGGACACTTATGGCCGATTAATACATACATTAATTATCATTCGATCTGTAAGTAAATTATTTAATAAATATTATTCATGTATTTGTTTCATAAGCGTTGTTAGTTTTAAGCGCATCACCGAGCCTTCGGCATTGGAAACGCTAATGTGATTCTGCAAGAGATAAGAGCTTGTATTCCTTAATACAAAACCTTTGGATCTCCTTGCACTTTGCTCACTGCAAGCACGAGTTATGAGATTTTTCATTATGAAAAGTTACATGGATATTAATTTCACAAAGGTACAACGAATAATATAACATGTAGAACAAATTAATAAATTGAAATAAATAATTATATCATTGTTTATGTTCCTTTAACAATGTCAACCGAACAAGAGATGAACGTAATGTCTAAGAACCTTTTGATAATGTAGCATCCACTGACGTATTGTTAATTACTTACGTAATTTACTTTGTGACGCTTTTGCGCACTTGTGAACATTTCATGACTATTTACAGATGCTTTTTGTAAGTTTACGTAAATAAAAATTTAAAAAAAAATACGGTCGAAATGATATGTGTGCAACCTAGAGGGTTATGTGCGATTAAGCTCACAGTGTATTAATATAATAATATTCTATTATGCTTTATAATACTAATACACTCGGAGCTTTTTCGCACATATCATGTGTGTTATGAATTTTGACGGGGCATTAAACTGCCCTTCACAAACTTTTATTATTTATCCGTAAGGTGTAAATTGCACGCTTGAGTCGCAATCTATGAATCACCTTAGAACTGGAAGGTATAAGCACATTTTTATCCAGATGTTTTCTGTTGACATAAATAAGAAGCGAGATTTTCGCTCGATTTACGACAGTTTTTATAGCGTAAATTTTGTTCTAAGTGGTTACAACTTGGGCAGTTTTTGTGTAAACATTAGGTTTGCCGAGGTTTAGATTAATTTGACTCAATTGAGAAAGGTAAGATAATAATAAAACAACATCAAACTATATTAATCCTGAAATTTAGAAGTCGCATGCAAAACAAGTCGCGGGCATGAGTCTATTTCTACCCTACATCCCTAGCCATCGCACATTATTGAAAAATGCAGTAAAAATGACAAACATTAATTTTAATCCTCATTCAGGATTTTTGAAATATTTAAGAATAAAAGTGAAAAATAACAAAGACTATAATGTTACTCAGTTAACAAACATTTAAACAAATTGTTATGAAACACATTAATTAAAAACATTTACCGAGCCTACAGTGTGTAATCACAAGCGATAATTAAATGCTTTACGTTCTATAATAAACTCGATATAAAGCAAGTCCTTTCAAACATATTTATCATTTTGAAATACACGTTTCCTTGTATCCAAAGACGGTCACAAAATTATCTAGTTAATTATGTAGACTGTTCAGATATTTGCATCAGGAAATTTTATTTGATTTAAGCAATCATCGCCGGCAATCAATCGCTATTTTTTTTATATTCTGTGGCCGAACAACATGGGTAAATTAACCATTTTATTTACTCGTGTGGCCGAACGTCGAATCCAATCTTTAGCATTTTGAGATCACATTGGACTAAGTTTTATATAAAAATAATTTTCTAAATATAGTAAACGAGCCGTTCCCGCCGCTGGGTGAATTGTAAAAGGAAATAAATTTTATTAATCTTATTACAATTACAATAGTAGCTATAGACCATCTAGGATAAATTTCGCATCGAATGGTGGTATTTTTATGTCGATACGATCAGTGGTTTAGGCGTGATTGAGCCTCAAACAAAGACCATTTTCATTATAATATGTATAAATATAACTCACCTATGATTTTTGAAAAAAGAATAGATGTTTCTTGTAATATTTAAAAAAGGAGAGAAAATAATTGATGGGAATTTAATTTAATTGCTTGATATCTACTGGTAGAGATAGTAGAGAATCTATGGTCTTGCGTTCAAATTAGTATCTAGTAGTAGATTCTTGTAAGACCTTAAAAATAATTTTATTATTAATTTCTTATCTAATGCTTAATAAAGTAAGAAAGCTTTACCTTATCGCTGTTATGATCAAAGCGTCATACGAAAACTACAAAATATAGACATCTGCTTATTATAGTCTATGTTACCACAGCAATTTTATATCTCTATGAAGGTTTTTATAATATAAGCTACCTATATAAACTCTTAATTTTGAAAATTGTTAATTCTAAACTTAAAACGAATCACTCAAAACTGTTTTCATCAGAGGATTTCCTTAGTGAGTCATAAGACTTTTGGCGAAATTGCAAATAAAATGGTGGACATTTGCCAAAAGTTTTTTTATTTTCGTTGATATTTCTGAGAATGATAGCTGTTCCAGTTATTATAAAAACGGCAAGGTAGTTTTAGGTATGTCTACACTTATTTCTTCCTCTTCTGCATTTGCGGTAACTATTAGTATTCTACAAAAGAGAGCTAAAGCAATAGATAAAACAGTATAAGTAATATTTGAACTAGATTTTCCGTAAGTACTTTGATTTACGAAATTTGATTGTTCAAAAATTTTTTTTTCCTTAACCGTATTCATTCCTTCCTCCTTGCATTATCTTAAGAATGATCTAGGTAATGAAGGTACAGTTGACTCTATCATTCCATGCGTAATTTTGTGCTCATCTAATTTATTTTGAACTCGAACGAGTTACGATGTCAAGTCGATGGACTCATGTACCTGAAGGTGATAAAAATACAATCCGAACATTTGAAATTATACTAAGTTTGATAGTCCAAATTCACAAAACACTCTACATACATGTGTGTTGTGTAATAGCATAATAGGCATCGAATACCCGATATTTTCAGACAAACACTCTCTAAATGTCGGACTAAAACATAGTATTAGATAAAAGCTATGAGATAGTTAAAACGGGGTTATAATTTATGTCAATTATAACGATTACTTAAATGGTAAATTCTATGTAGCAATTTATTATTACTATCAATACTACAATCGACGATCAATGGCTTAAGCAATAACTGTTCAGATAACCTTAAGTGACCCCGACAAGACAACCTTGTTGCTTATTTGTTAAAGTATCTAGGTGCCGTTACTTCAATTAAGTTATTACAACATATTCACACTTTTAAAGACATGTCTGAATGTTACTTCAAAATAAAGCTTCACAAAGAAAAATTTTAAATTGCGTATCTAATAGATTTTTTATTACTTTTAACTTTATTTAACATCAAAAACTTTACAATGGAGAAAAAACACGATGTATTAAAGACGCAATTTTTTTATTGTTTGAGTACTTATTACCAATCGTGTAAGGACGAAGAACGAACAGATCAAATATTATGGTGAAATTTGAAGACATAAACAATCACATACGTTTCCAAATATTTTCATATTTTAATTTAAATATTGACCAATGAAGTGAAGTCGATACTCACTCGGTCTTTATGCAATACATTCGTGTCAGGATTACGTTATTAGGCTGTTTAATCTAGTCTATGCAGAGTAGTTTAACAACCATTACTAGTTATATCGTACCTGGCCGATCGTAGGCGTTACGAGTACCTCAGTACAATTTGTGAGATTTCCCGTTGTCCCGTCGAGTGTGGGCTTATGTAGACCCAGTTCATACAATTACTACTGATACATATTCCAAGATAGTACGTATCTTGATATATGCCGCGGTAGCATAAAGATAAATAATGTACCGCAAAAGTATTACCTTGATTCCAGTCACAGATTTCCATCATCGCAATTTACGCAACTTAAATACCATCTTTGATATCCTTAGATCATTTATACGTCTAGATAGACTATGACAGCTATGAAAACGTCGAAAAAAAATAGGTTAACTGTTAACCTCTATTTTGAGTAATGCTGCATGCATACAACACAAAGTACATACAAATTACGAGTGTAAGACGTAGCTTGTCACGCACACTAACGTAATAAACCTGGCCTGTTTTCATCTGTTGTCTTGCAGCAAGAGCCTCTATATAGACCTTTAAATTATCTAAGTTAGTATCATTGAGTTAATATAGTAAATATTAACTTAACAAAGATATTCCGAACAAATTATCGAGCGCAGCTTGATAGCTAGGGCCAAGCTATTTGAGATTCTCATTCATACTATTTACAAATTGTATACGTTTATCAAAATATTATTAAATTAAGCTCGTTTTAAACTTAGTGGTGAAAGGTCGCTACTTAAAGGTTACTACTTTTTACTTGTGTTTTAAAGTTATTAAAACAGAATTTACAATACACACAAAGGCTTATTTTAATTGAAACCCAGCACTCAAATGCGTGTTATTGCTACAAATGCTGAGCATAATATACTAAATAAGTTGACTACAGGTGGCCACAACTCGTTTTACAAAAAATCAAAGTGAGACATCTTCCTCTATTACTAGGTACTATGCCTACATAATGTTTTGTATGCGATTTTTAATAAGATTTTCCTCCTCGGTTTACAAAACTAATGGACTACTTTTGTCTTTGAACAACAGACAAAAGTGAAAGTTTTGTCTTTGAAAACAATATACAAACCCTCTTGTATATTCTCTATATTTCTGTCTTTATACCTTGCGAGTGGTATTTACTTTATAATCTTATAATGAGAAAAGTATGTAGAGATCGAAGGTTAAGTTTACAAATCTCCTTAAATACTAGCAGTACTTTATTCGTCAGTTTTAAACCATTTCTATGACAGAATTGATTACTGCGGTTGTTCATTACAAAGAAACTTACTCAGTCCATATTATCTTTACCACAAAACCAAGCGTCGTGTCCTCGGATGTCCTGTTTTCAATCTAATTAATCATATACAAGTAGTCCGAAGATGTCTACCCAAATATGAACTCAATGTTCTTGGTTCAAAGTTCACTTTAGTCCAACGATGAACAAATCATAATTATATTTGCTAAATGAATCATCAATCAATAATTGTCTTTATGAGACGATTCGTCACAAAGTGCCGTTCATCAAACTACAGTGAAGTTATACAGGTTTAACACAAGTGCATAATAACAGCGACACCGTCTCAAACAGAATCTGTTTTCCTTAAATTCTTGACTCATTTTGGTTGATTCTAATATTATTCAAATTTTTGTCATACGTACTGAATACATATTCAGAATTCTATAAATTATAACATTTTAATCAAAGGCGTTTTTTTTAAATAGTAGTATATAGTTGTAGGGACAATTTATTGACCTCGAAATACCCCCGATTCGGTCCTCAATGAAACACTTTGTCGGTCGCTCTTGAGTCTTGACGAACATTTCAGTAAGGTGCTGGTACTAAAATAAAATGAACCTTTATGTTGACTATCTTAATGTTGTTTTATGAAAACTTATACAATGAAAATCTCTCTTAAAACTCTATCTTCCTTCTCCAAGTCTTTGTCTATGCTACAGTACATTACTATCGCGCGGTGTAACTACTGCGTAGCTAAAAGCCGTAATGATAATAGCCTTTGATTGACAAGCTAGAATAAAGGTCTAGAACAAAGGTTGATTGCAATATAGTTTGGTCAGCAGTGCACTTATCAAATGCTAACATTTGATAGGCAAGTTGGTATTTCGATTCGGTTGCAATAAGTTATTTTGAATGGAAAAATACAGACAGAATTTCAATATTCATCGTTTGAAAATTTCAGATCTACAAATTTATTAAAATACCATTACAACAATTTCATAGAAGGTAAAATAACTAAAAAATTCGTCACGCTTCTGCGTCGTTGTCTTCTTATTTCTTTCCTTATTTTTATTAGACTTAAGGTTCGTACTATACAGCCATATTCTAAATTCTGTGACATTGACTGACTAGTTTTGAAACAAAATTTCAGATTTACAAAATTTCAACATACTCGTTTGCTTAAACTCACTGTGAACCTCACTCACTTGTGACTCGAAGATTTCATGATTATATTATCTTATTATCATACTATTCAAAGCCCGGCAACGCTCCTGCGATTCCTCCGGTGTTGAAGGAGAATGTGGGCGGCGGTGATCACTTAACACCAGGTGACACGTAGGGTAGGGCGGGGCTAGTTGAGCATAGGGGCAAGTTGGGCAATCAAAATATCTCGGAAACTATACACCGCACGCAGAAACATCAAATAGCGAAAAGAAAGCGTCGACAGAGAAGAACTTATCGCACGACCACCAGTGGTGAAACGTCGATCGAGTAAAGTACATGACTGCATTATTTATTTTGACAACAAAGAGTAAAATAGTTGTAAACAGTAATATTTCGTCTGAAATAGTCATATTTCATTTGTTTTCAATCGGGTAAGTGTTATACAATGATAAATTTATTCTACTTTTGATACATATAAAGGTTCTGCGTATAATTCTAACAGATTGTTCATAATCTCACCTTTGTCTTAAAATTTCGGGGTGGGGCTAGTTGAGCTATAGTTGCTCAACAAACATGGATTCAGTGTATCAGATATGTGGAATGTGGATGAGACAGGAGTGTCCACTGTGCTGAAGCCAAATAAGATTGTTGCTGGGAAGTTTAAAGTATATCAGGCGAGAAACATGCATACAATGTCAAGTTTGCAGAAAATGGGCTCATAATAAATGTGAACCTGGTGCTGGTCTTACTATCGTTAGTGTCAATTGCAACAATGACATGAGTTCATAATTCGAATAATTTAGTTTTATCGTTTTGCCCATAAAAATTATAAATAAAAGATGATTGTCAAAAACAAATTTGATTTCGTGTCTATATTAAATCCATCTGAGTGCTCAATTTGCCCCATATCCTTGCTCAACTTACCTCACCCATGGGGTATGTTGAGCAAACATGACTTTCGGTATTTAAACAGCTGTAGTTCTTAATCTCAACTAGCTAGAAATAATGACTATGGACACTTTTGCTAAGGGATATATTAGTAATTGATCAGTATGCAGAACAAGACATTAAGAGTTATCGTTGAGGAGCTATAGCCGCTCAAGTGAAAAATTGCTCAACTAGCTCCGCCCTACCCTACGCTCATTTATCCTCCTTTATAATAAAAAAAACCCTATGATATATTTTTTTTTGAGAGTCAGGCTGAATCCCTTTGGTTGTAAAAATATTATTATTATTAATTAATGGGAATTTGTTTTTTCTTTAGTAAAAGGTTGTGAAGGCCTAATATTTCGAATGATATTTATTTATTTTCCAATCTTGTCTGAAGAATATCTTATATGAATAAAAATATAGGCTCACAATGATTATGTCCCTAAGAGAGTATACGCTGTGATGATCACTTATCAAACCAGTGAATTGCTATCAAGAATTAAATTTGTAATAATTACGTATTTAAATAAATTTACAAAATATATTTTATCAATTACATGAACAAGGTCACGTTGCAGTTTGTAATGGCAGATAATGTTGTTCATTTGTTAAAATAATTGCATTAACTGACCTTAAACTTTCGCTGAAACACAATATTTTAGTTGAATTACCACGCAGTTGGACACTGACTAGCAACAGGCAATGTAATTTAAATACATTATTGAGTTTCGTAGGTGACATTTCGTGTTTTTTATGTTTTTAAGAAGTTAACTTTTGTTTATCATTCAGCTTGACTTTTTAGTTTCTTAACGCTTATCAGAGCAGTCATTCTAATGGAGGAGATTAAATAAATAAACCTTTCAAAACAAGTTTTATTGCACTATTGGAAAACAAATGAATAGGAATATAAAAGGGCAATTTAATTTAAGTAAATTTCTGTAGTTTCATATGATTTTTTATTGCGTTCACAAACTCTGTTGAATATCCCCATATCGTATCCGTTGTGAATTAATTAAAAAACCTTTAATAAAGACAATTCTGTTTCTGTGGCAAAGTATATCGGTATTCTTAAAATAAGCGTTAGTATTGGAAATGTTCTGCAGACAACGATTATCTATTAGGTTAATGCAATCGGCATGCCAACGCTTCCGTATAAGATCTAGAAATGTTTCTCTGCATTTGAGCAAAATAACGAAAGTAAACGGAATGTATTTTAACATTAATATTACATTAAATACCTAGTTACAGGATACTATGCCCTGGACCACCATATTTTTACTACAATTTTTTTGCCCATTAAAATATATTTTTGATTAACAAAAAAGGGTTTTTCTTTTATGTTTTATTTTGGTTCGAAAGTCCGGTCGAAGTCGCCCCAATTTTTTTTTGTGAAAAATGAAATTGTGACATTTTTCTTTCTTTTTTTCCTTTGGTGTTAAGTGATAACCGTCGCCCACATTCTCTTGCAACACCAGAGGAATCACAGGAGCGTTGCCAGTCTGTAAGGAAAGATGTACGCGCTTTTTTTTGCCTTTTATTCTTCAAGAAGAATATACCTTTAAGAAAAGTAATAAACTAAATTATCTGTTCTTTAATAACCAACGTACCTAATTGGTACGCTGCTGACCCAAAGTAGGCAATTTTTTCCACTTACCTTAAGCTGGGCGGTCTTTGTTAAATAGTAGACGATTGAAATTCATATTTCTTCGTGAACGATGTCTATATAAGTAAAAACTCATTTGTAGAAAATAGCATTGTAATTGTAATATTGTGTGAGTTAATATTCCGTAAATCGAATGAGTTTACGACGTCAATACGAGATAAGGTTCCAGGCATACAACAGGTCTAGTTAAATATGAACATAGTCGTTGATACGCCCTCCAGTCCACTGATACGAGCTGCGATAAAAGGTCATCTCCCACAGGATGTCTTCATACAGCGCTCGTTTGTGCCGACACCCGGACATACTACGACATGTTCTATGTGAATACATTTTTATTATCACTTACATAAATAGATAGTTGCGATAATAAATATATACGACATTACTATTCATTATATCAATTAAAAAGTAGTCAAACCGTATGAAGGTAAACCGTATACGTACCTACGTCATAGTTACGATAATAATAATTATTTTAGAATTTAATAACTGCATATTAACTTTTATATCGACTATTTTTAAGTTATTATTGTTTTGTTTATACTATGGGTACTTGTCTATTTATTTCTACAGAGATTATAATATAGAGCTATCCATTATATTAATGAAAAAGTATTCAAACCGTACCTACGTCATAGTTGTGATAGTTCCTAATAATTATAAAATTTAATTAGTGGATATTAAATTTTATACTTATAATCAACTATTTTTATGTTATTATAGTTTTGTTTATACAATACGAAATATCCATTATATTATATCACTTAAAAAGTAGTACTACTAACCATAACATCTACGTCATAAACATTAAAAAAACGCAAATACATTTAAAGTATGTATAATAGCAAAGCAACAAAACCAGTATCGCGGCAGGGTAATATCATTAAATTGATACTTTACTAGCGTCCAGATCTCAGCTTCTTTACAATAAGTAATCAATATGTATCGCTAACATTCAATAAAACTGGTTTTACAATAATATCTGCCGTGAGCTAAAGTACAGAAATGATTATTACTATTGAATTTAAAATACAATGCTATGAAATCCCAGTCTTCACAATTTACTTAACAATTACAATTTATTTTGCAAAATTTTTACGCGGAAAAACCATAACGTCATGTTTAGGAAAGTTATATCAAAGGCTATATTATATTGAACCAACATCATTCAACGTTTGTGACCGCTAAAACATCTGACTCACGACTGCGTTACGTATCCTATATGACTCATGCTATATGACCGACTGACACGTCGTATTAGAAGTTAAAAAATAAATTGTTTTATATATTTATTTCCTCAGATGTTCCTGTGTACTAGGACTAAACCGTTGATACACATCAATGTATCCATTCCACTGCCTGTGACGAACCGATGGACAAATTGCGAGCATCCGGATCGTTGCAAGTACTCTGTATTATATAATAGTATAGTGTCTGTGATATTTAAGACGATAGTGACTCACTGTTATCGTGTTGTGGCCTCGGAGTGACGCTATAGTGTAAGAAAGGTAATTAGGATTCTATATTGTTAAGCCATTAACATATGAACATACGGTTACTCATGCCCAAGATGAATGAATGACGGAAAAAATCAATCTATCGTAGCATACATTGGCTAAATTAATGTAATATTTAATCCTATACGCTTATTTTAGCTTATTTATAAGCATTGGTCCGTCTTTTTGTTTAAGTAAACATTTACGGCCCTACAAATAAACTTGGTATAAAGTTATACATGAGAACAAACCAAGAATATGCAAAATGTTGACTATATCGCTGACAACACTGTCAATATAATGATAAATTCCTTAATATAGATTCCTTAATTCTAAAGATTCCCAAATGTCAATCAGCCTTGCAAATAAACGCGGGAAACGTAATACTTCCAAATGAATCAAGGCAAATGTCTATTAGTAAACATTTTGCATATTCTTGGATTGTGCTCAGGTATAACTTTATGCTAATTTTATTTGTAAGGCCGTTACTGTGTTATTAATAAACGCGAAGTAAAGTTATTCCAAATTTAAAACTTTTTGTCTTACCTTAGTCACTACAGACGTACAAGACAGGAATGACAAGGAGAAGTAATTTTGAAGTTGGAGTAACATACCATTACGTTTATTAATAAGACAGTTGAAGTAAGAATGCTGAAAAAGCGTTAGGAACATAATATGTTAAAAAAAAGACATAAGATTAATTATTATAATGATCTTTTAGTAACCGCCTTTTAAGTTGAATAACTCTAATTTCGATTTGAGATCTTTGAAGACATATATTGCTAGAATACACTATGACATAGGTCATAAGTTTTTAGTTTATTTGGTGCTTGTATTTATAAATATAATATTTACATGTAAACGCTCTGTCAGATATAATTATTAAAGGATTATTATTTTATATCTCATTTAAACTATTTGGGTATCGATATTTCTCGGTCTCTGAAAGCATATTATTAATTATTAAGATGCGACTGTAATTCAAAATTGAGAAAGCCATATTTAGATATATAGATAATTATTATGTTTTTATCAATAAGTAGATTAATTTAGATCTATACTTCTGATTTTATTTTTTCAAATGGTCTGTGAATTGAAATACGATATTTATTGCAATGTAAATCAAACTAAAATCTTAACAATCGAACCTTTTATAAATTCGTTTCGGACTTCAGAGTAATAAGTATCGTAGATAACGATCTCCTTGTATGATATGAATCAAAGCAGTTCAAGAGAAAGCACACGGAAAGTAGGGTAGGGAGTTGTACAAAAGAACATTGGGCGTTATACACGCCGCAGCTTGCTGTGTGGGAGGCCCTAACTTAACCACAAACCCAGGGCTGTGCCTAGGTTAGGTGCTAACTTAGGCACTTCTAAAATTGTAATTGGACATTATTTTATCCAGCTGTAGTCGGGCATAATACATTCATAAATTCAAAATCAGCGGGAACTTGGCAGACTAGGAGGGTGGGTACCACAGCGGTGCCTTATTCTGCTATCAAGTAGTTATGTGCAAGCATTACTGTTTTAGTTTGATGGGCGCCGTAGTAAGTGAGATGACTCAAAGTGACGGGCGCAATTACGATGCTGCTTAAAAATTTTGGGGTTTTCGAGAATCCTGAGCGGCACTGCATTGTGATTGGCAGGGTGAATCACCTACTATCATTGTAGGATTTGCTTTTCGTCACTTTTTCTCATAAAAATAAAAGTTGCAAATATAAAGATACTATCCTGTTTTTAATATTAATAAAACAATTAATATAATGTAGAATACTGCCATTTAATTATTAACGTCCGCTAGACACTACAATTGTTGTTTGAATTAATTTAACAGCAGGTTAGTGATCGATTATGAAAATCACGCTGGGTTTGACTTATACCTGAGTAGCAGTAACAGGTGACAACCCTAACTTGAAATCTGAATAACGAGTTTTAACGCGAACTCTGACACATCCACGAAAAATGATGTTACCGATCATAATGTGTTATTGTATCGGTGGTCGGTAGTCGCTGGAGCATTTTTTATTTTTTCTTATGAATAAACACCGAAGAGATTGTAATTTGTGTCCGCATTTAAAGAGATTAAATTATAGCGAATACAGAAGAGGCTATATATTTTATTAATCTAAATCTAGTTGAACTGTGAAACGAATATTCAAATTTTAATTAAAAAATAATTCAACTGTACACATTCGTGTAAGGAAATTAATATTGCTCAAGTACAGGTGTTTCAAATAATTAAACTGTTATTTAAAAGATTCCTTACTTATGAAATTAAGGTTTGCTTTCTTAAAATCACAGTAAAAAAATGATTCTAGCTACGAGTAACTAATATTTTATTTATAATTTATTGAAGTACCTAGGCGTTACTTTGCAGAAATCCAAAATTATTCAAATGTTTTGACTTTTATTTACTGTCAATTCCGCCAACATTTGTCTTCAAACAATTCGAGACGTGTTACGCCTCTACACGAGGCATCCTCAGGAGATGTTGACTCGCTGAACTCTGGCACGAGACTTAGTTTTGGCAAGTAAACATCTCCTGAGGAAGCCAAACTCTGGCTACATCAATTATTGGCTTATTTAAATTAATTTTAAGGTTATATAGTCTCAAAACAATGCAATTATTGTATTCGACTATACAAAAGCAATTTTAGAGAAATTTTATTTATCAATTAAATGATTTCTAAATGCACACCTATTTAATTTATAAGTATCCTAGTATTCGTAGAGTTGTAGATAATAATTTATAAATTAGGCTATAAGACTGCCTCGTACTTGATATACAATGTAAATATATTGATATAATATTATTAACCTCCTTCGATAACCTTAAGTTTATGTTATTAAAGTTAAGTTAGCGCAGTTATTCATTGTTCTTTACTTTCATCACATTATTTGTATAAAATCATACGTCACTTGATATCTTCTTATAATATAATGATAAATTGAATCTCTTATGTGTGGTCTAATTGTATAATCGTAGATTTTGATACGTTTTGTAATACGAACGAATGATTAACTAGTCAATAAAAATTGTAATACACTTTGCTTTGGTTTCATTTTGCGAGTTTCTGTGAGATTAGCTTGGCTTCTAATACCTTTGTTCCGACCTCACCTACACACAGGTTTTCAGGTTGTTTTGTAATCTAGAGAAGCGTAGCTGATTATAACTACTATACTTTATACTAGCTATGTATATAACAGATATCTTACAAAATATTTATATAAGGGTTGTGTATCTAAGAATAAAACAGCCCTTTATATTGAACTTTTGACATTATGAATACAGTGTCTCTTAGCGAAGAACTTGAATCTTGTCCATGGCAATTTGTGGAAAAAATATTGCTCGATTTCGTCATCCGCTTGTGTCTCCTTTATTTCCTTTGAGGCTGTAATGTTAGCCCCAGAGGTTAGTAACAACATTTCTGGGGCTACCATACTGACATCGTGTTCTTGTCATGTCCTGGCTTGTTTTATTTCATTTCAGGTGATCTATTTTCGATAACAAATCGATATGTTTTTGTCCTTATTTGGCTACTTCGGACAAAAGTGCGTGCGAGTCAACTGACGGTAGGTGCCTAACT
The DNA here is from genome assembly GCF_905404315.1 of Leptidea sinapis. NCBI lineage: Eukaryota > Metazoa > Arthropoda > Insecta > Lepidoptera > Pieridae > Leptidea > Leptidea sinapis. The sequence continues at coordinate 15,622,933 of NC_066268.1, forward strand.
GTTCGTTTGCACAGGATTCTGGCTAGCTTATAGGTACCACAACAGCACCTATTTCTGCCGTGAAGCATAAGAATTACTGTGTTTCGGTCTGAAGGGCGCCGTAGCTACTGAAATAACTGGGCAAATTAGACTTAACATCTTATGTCTCATGGTGACGAGCGCAGTTGTAGTTCCGCACAGAATTTTTGGGGTTTTTCAAGAATTTAATGCATTGTAATGGACACGACGTATCAATTACCATCAGCTGAAAGTCCTGCTCGTCTCGTCCCTTATTTTCATAAAAAAAACCTATGGCGGATATACTCTCTTACAAGGCGTTCCTCTGGTCAGAGGCAACACAGGAGCGTTTGATTCATCTCCTTTTAATATGCGTTTCAAAATATTTTAGCTTAGACCCTGTAACGTGAAGTAGTGGGTGTACATACTGCCCTGGACATAATTTTTTTTAATGGAACAGGACAAACGAGCGTACGGGGATAACCGTCGCCCTTCCGTTCTCTTGCAACACCAGAGGAATCACAAGAGTGTGGTCGGCCTTTAAGGAAGGTACCCATGACGTATTATCCCGAAAACACTGCACAAGGAAGCTCATCACATAGCTTAGCTTTAAATGGAAGAAAGTTCCTTAAAAACCGCACTGTGGAGGAACGCCACACATAGTTGATAGCAACTTCAGTTGGCTACTATAGGCGCTGTAATGTAGGCATGGTAATAACTACTTGAGCAAATAAATGCTTATTATTTAGAGCAACGAATACTGGCAAGTATCTGCGATGTGTTATTAGATGTGTTATAAGTAAGTCTTCAAAGGGTATTAAGAGCATATTATCCCGAAAATGTTGCCGTAGGAATTAAATGGAACGTGTGCATTTTGTACAAGCCAGTCCAAGAACGATCAAGTAACTAAACTAAATAAGTTGGCCGTGTGATTGATTGTGTAAAGAGAATAAGGGAATCCAGAGCCCAAGTGTCGTAAGAGGGAATTAAGAGCTTTTATACCTTGGACAGTGATGCTGTCGTTCTATGACGACAGAATAAACTTAGCGGCACTAGGCACCTTTTACAATTTCCTTGCCCTAACTCCTTTCATCCGAACTGCAACAAAAAGGAAATACAAACGTGCCTCCTGTTCCGCAAATCGCCATTGCAAAATCTAAGCACTTTGTCAAACTAGGCGGGCGGCTTTTAATTTACCTACACATCTAATACACGCAAGCTCTGTGGCCAGAATGCTGTTCACCTGATTCCTCTTACTAAATCCCTCGACACGCCACAAACATATCATCCTCAAGATCTGGATATGTGGCGTCCTCTAGTGTGGCTTTCAAGGAACTTTTTTACCATGATTATGGGATGAGCTTTATTGAACCGTGTTTCCAGGACGATACGATATAGAAACGCCCCTGAGATTCCTTTAAAATAAAAATATAATATGGATATTTCAAAATCACGCATAAGCTTTACGTAATGTTGGTAAAATGGTTTTCCTAGCCGATCCAGCCATCCAGTCAGTGTTCAAAATAAAACAAAATACATCCAAAATTAAATAACTTCTTTTATTCAGAGTCAAATTTGTTTCTACATAAACGTGTTAGAACGAGACGCCGCAACATTAATTGACCATCAGTAATGATGCGCGCCGCTGGACAGTGCTTCAGTGAAGGGCTTGTGAACTTACGCCTTAAGTGCTCGGGCTAACGAGCATAAAGTTTGGAGTTGGGAGTCGCGTATTTTATTTCTATCGCCACGTGACACAACCGGAACTCTAATATTTTTTCCGTGACTCAGAACTCAAAAACATACGCTCGATGGGCCTCAGTTTAAGTAATATATATAGCAGAACATGTAGGTGAGTCACCCCGCCACCTGTACTCAATATCACAGTTTCAGATGTTACATAAGATTGTTTTATACACGGCTGATAGCGGAGTGACGCACCGACGTCGGGTTCCTACAGTAACAGCCCTACTTTAACATTGCTACACTCCAACAAGAAAATTAGACACAATCGTCTATTACATGATTGCTTCTATTAGCAATTTATAAAAAAATCAAGTATACTTTCGCACTTCATGTAATAGATATAATAAGTACACAGTATCCGGATAAGCATGAATTGTTGGCTTCGAAATATCGCCGAATTAGATGAATATAGTATAAAAAGTTAAATTGCTAATACAAGTAATCACATGAATGTGAAATTTAGCGCAAATTGTTTCAACAAGCTCCAACATCAGTCGAGCAAGCCCCGCCCCTTCCCCTCACCTACGAACAAACTACAAGCTGACGTGACCCCACTCGCTTCCATTTGTCACTAAATATCTATTTAAGCCGCGTTTTCATTCGGGGACATTTTGGAAAGATATATCGCCAAACGTTTACGAACATATATCGTTTGATATTTGCCTTATGCATACTACCCGAGAAGGTAGTGTTGTTCAGTGCGGCAGATCACAATGAGACACAGCTTCAGCGAGGCCGATCAACACGCAGGCGGCGCGTGTCAATTTGTCCCGCAGCTCATAGAAGTCACAATCACTTGTTTGCTTCACTTTGCGCAGGAATCGCAAATTTTGTGTGGGTGTGAGAGAGTCACGGGACAATCTTCCCCTAGTAAAAACGCAGCTTAGTCTCTCGCGACTTTTGTAGTTTATCACAAATCTTAAAGACCCAATTGAGTACAAGCCCCTGACCGTCTTGATACGACAACGTATACTTGCTTAAGACGGCTTGTGGTTTAGAAAGTAAGCCAAAAAAAATAAGGAGACTATTTTATGCGCCTACACTGCTTGGTAGGTTTGGAAAGCTGCATTTTTTAACTTTACAGTGAGATCGACTGCAGTAAAATTTTATGAATTGTATATTATTGGTACATATAACAAAGGCTTCAAAGTAAAACATCTCCTGTCCTGATTCTATTGTATTAAGAAATCAGGTAGCATTTGAGAAAAACCACTGAACTATAAAAGACAACAATACAATACGAGTGGGGTTTATTATGTCTCTGTCACACACCTGTAACTAGTTCACATTAAATAATATTTTTTAAAACTTGCCATACTTCAAAAATCACAATTATAACTCAGAAGTAGGTCATGGTTTCATTTTTAAAGATATTTATCGGAAGCTAGTCACATTAACAACAAGAGTGCGACAGAGACAACAAACACAGGAACAGCGCGCTGATTGGTCGGTAGGCGCTATGACGTCACAACTATCCGAAAACACCTAATTTTAATCAATAATCAACAACTCGCCCATCACTAACACTACACGCTTTAATACCAAGTGGAAAAATAATTTTCTGATTACATTCTCCATTCGAATAAACATAACATCCTCCGCAACAACACACGTGGCAAAACAAAATACAAGGCGTGCGCCGCGCGAAACAAATCTGTGTTACAACTACCCTCCATTACTGTCCTTACAGTTTAAATAATTTTACGCGTTCATATGAATCTGACCAATGATTTATATCGTCACAATTGAAACAGTGATGATGATGATAATCATGACAAGATTTTCATCGACTGTTAACTATATTTGTATTAATTAAAATATTTGGTAACTTGAGAAGTGTACACAAATCCATTTCACGCAACGTTTCGCGTCGAGAATATACAAAAACAATACGACAGTCCGATCGAATGTTCGATCCGATCCGACAATCGTATTGCCGTCCCCGACGATATCTCTAATATCCTATCCCCGTACGCTTATAAGAACACTTCATAAAACAGCTTCTCTTTATATACTACACAATTTACACATTTATATTATGGTTTACATATTTTATACACAGCGATAATAATTGTTTTTTTTTCATAGTCTTTATTAATATATAATCTATAGTCCGAACAGCTAAATATTGTCGCTTAGGTGCAATTACACAGACACTGAATGGTCCTTGATGTCACAATACTCGAAAATAACCTACTCGTTTGGTGATTAAAAACAAAAATTAACATTTCGCAACAACTGCTGCCATTATACAGAGCAAACATCGGATATTTCTCTAAGTAACATCTAAGAACACTATTCCAAAGTAAACTATGAAAAAATAATTAATAACAATAAAAAAAAGAGCACAGTGCACCTCTACGTTGATTCATGAAGAGATGATGAATTCAAACTAAAGGAGAAAAAACATGAAAACAAATAAATCTATAAATGCCGACAACTCTGTCTTTTGTCTGGAATGACACTAGGAAACACTATCGAAAATACAACAATGAAAATTGTCCGCGTGACGTAGAATTTTCATAAAATTTTCGAAAAAAAAACCCGATAAAAATGTATGTCCATTCTTATCCCTTATAGGATTACATTTATGGCGAGATAAAACGCGGAAGAGAACCACGAAAATAGAAAAATGGATGAGACGAGAAACACAAATAAATGGATGGTTTAAAACTGTGAAAAATGAAAAACTTATAATCCGAGTTATACGAAAACGCACTCAGTGAAGAAAGTATAGCAGCTAATAATGATATTTACATAAATTATTGAAAGTATCTTAAGTATTGTTTTACGTTATTTTTCTATGGCATTGGAAATTTTGTGACTCGTTCCACGGCTGCACAATTATACCATATTGCTTATTAGGAAGACATGTTTGGAAAAGATAAAATAATTTTAAATAAATAATAAACAAACAAGTGTGGCACTACTACAGCCCGGCAGATGTGAAACATCTCAATTTATTATTTACATTTAAGCTCTCATTCGCCCGAGAGTTACAAAAGCGTTGGCGGTTCACACATAAATTATGAAATCCCACAAAGAATATTAAATTCAATGTCTACCGCCCAGTAATTAATATTGAACACAGATCGGTACAATAACTTCGCGATTTCAATACGCTGAAATGAACAAACATAACTCTTGTGCCAATGAGTCTTAATGTTAACTTAAAATTACAACGAATCATCTGTTAGGAATAATAATAAAATGCGAATGTTATTTGAGAGAGGGAAGCGCCGAATCGAGACGTGTTCCCTCCCGATCAAACAAAAATTATATAAATTTACCACGCTCTACTAGTAGTGAGTACTTATAGATTTAACAACAAAATTTTAAAATGAACTCTACAAGTTAGTCTTTATCATTAGGATACAATAGGTTTAGTTTTAGACAAGTGCACAACATATGATGCTAGCCGCGGCAGAAAGCGAGAACACAACGATTATGTCGTCTCCGATGACAGGCAGCTTACATATTTCTGGAAAACAAAACAATATATCAATTCACATTTGTTTATTGAAGTGATAACTTCTTATTAGAGGGTAAACCGCTTCGTAATGTAACGCGTTACGGCGCCAGTCTGTCTGACTTACTTTTCTCTCATGCATACGGCAGCGGTAGGTAAGTAAATAATGATGCTAATAATAATAATAAAACATTTTATTAATTTAAAATCTTTCCTTGCATTATCTTATTAATATACATAAAATTATGTAATAAAACCTAAGCTTTTCTAATCTTAAACAATTTCAATATTAAAGAGTTTAAGTAAGGTTTGTTTAAGTTTTTATTTCTGTCAGGCGTTCCGAGACGCATACGTTTGTATTATACAATATTATTTCTGTAATATACTACGAGTAGTAAATCAACTTAGCCGCTACAAGGAGAGCAGCGTCCTCTTCTTGCACGCAACTATTGTAGTTGTACTTGTTCACTCGATTGCGTATCGGTACTCGAATTTGGTGGTGGAGTATCAGATCAAGTTGGTATACGTACTAATATCGCATGGAAAGACGTCGCGAAGTGGCGACTTCGTGGTATAGGAGTTAATAGTAAAATGTCATGTAACGATATCGTACCTACCTGGTCCAGTGGTGCGAGTGTGTGGGGGGCGCGGGGCTCGCGTGCGACTGGGTGGCGACTCTCTGCACGACCTGGACATGATTATATGATGCTGTAGTACAATATATAATGATATTCTACAAAATATACTGTGGCCAACAGTTTATTGTTGTTAAAAAATTTACGGTTTAGTTAGAAGAATTGCGAAAACGTTAATCCGATTGCTACCAAACATCACAATATCACTTGTAACCTGGCTAATCTCAAGATTGCCTGATATATACATCAAAATCGGTCCAGACGTTTGAGGATGCATAGGAAATCTACATATAAATACTTTTTGCCCTGTGTTTCCTCGGGGTATAAAAATAATAGGGAAGTGTCGTAAGATGCGACTAAAGGCATTTACCAGTGGGGGGCTGCTTTGCTTTGATCTAACAGGATGCTGGTTAGATTATGGGTACCACAACGGCGCCTATTTCCGCCGGGAAGAAGTAGTGTGTAAGCAATATTGTGTTTCAATCTGAAGAGCGCCGTAGATATATTACTAGGCCAATAAGACACAACAAGTTATGCCCCCACCTGCTGCACGAAGGCCCTCGTGATGTGCGGCGCGCCCCGCTCGGCCGACTCGAACGCTCTTGTGTTTCAATCTGAAGAGCGCCGGAGCTATATATATTACTAGGCCAATAAGACACAACAAGTTATGCCCCCACCTGCTGCACGAAGGCCCTCGTGATGTGCGGCGCGCCCCGCTCGGCCGACTCGAACGCTCTTGTGTTTCAATCTGAAGAGCGCCGGAGCTATATATATTACTAGGCCAATAAGACACAACAAGTTATGCCCCCACCTGCTGCACGAAGGCCCTCGTGATGTGCGGCGCGCCCCGCTCGGCCGACTCGAACGCTCTTGTGTTTCAATCTGAAGAGCGCCGGAGCTATATATATTACTAGGCCAATAAGACACAACAAGTTATGCCCCCACCTGCTGCACGAAGGCCCTCGTGATGTGCGGCGCGCCCCGCTCGGCCGACTCGAACGCTCTTGTGTTTCAATCTGAAGAGCGCCGGAGCTATATATATTACTAGGCCAATAAGACACAACAAGTTATGCCCCCACCTGCTGCACGAAGGCCCTCGTGATGTGCGGCGCGCCCCGCTCGGCCGACTCGAACGCTCTTGTGTTTCAATCTGAAGAGCGCCGGAGCTATATATATTACTAGGCCAATAAGACACAACAAGTTATGCCCCCACCTGCTGCACGAAGGCCCTCGTGATGTGCGGCGCGCCCCGCTCGGCCGACTCGAACGCTCTTGTGTTTCAATCTGAAGAGCGCCGGAGCTATATATATTACTAGGCCAATAAGACACAACAAGTTATGCCCCCACCTGCTGCACGAAGGCCCTCGTGATGTGCGGCGCGCCCCGCTCGGCCGACTCGAACGCTCTTGTGTTTCAATCTGAAGAGCGCCGGAGCTATATATATTACTAGGCCAATAAGACACAACAAGTTATGCCCCCACCTGCTGCACGAAGGCCCTCGTGATGTGCGGCGCGCCCCGCTCGGCCGACTCGAACGCTCTTGTGTTTCAATCTGAAGAGCGCCGGAGCTATATATATTACTAGGCCAATAAGACACAACAAGTTATGCCCCCACCTGCTGCACGAAGGCCCTCGTGATGTGCGGCGCGCCCCGCTCGGCCGACTCGAACGCTCTTGTGTTTCAATCTGAAGAGCGCCGGAGCTATATATATTACTAGGCCAATAAGACACAACAAGTTATGCCCCCACCTGCTGCACGAAGGCCCTCGTGATGTGCGGCGCGCCCCGCTCGGCCGACTCGAACGCTCTTGTGTTTCAATCTGAAGAGCGCCGGAGCTATATATATTACTAGGCCAATAAGACACAACAAGTTATGCCCCCACCTGCTGCACGAAGGCCCTCGTGATGTGCGGCGCGCCCCGCTCGGCCGACTCGAACGCTCTTGTGTTTCAATCTGAAGAGCGCCGGAGCTATATATATTACTAGGCCAATAAGACACAACAAGTTATGCCCCCACCTGCTGCACGAAGGCCCTCGTGATGTGCGGCGCGCCCCGCTCGGCCGACTCGAACGCTCTTGTGTTTCAATCTGAAGAGCGCCGGAGCTATATATATTACTAGGCCAATAAGACACAACAAGTTATGCCCCCACCTGCTGCACGAAGGCCCTCGTGATGTGCGGCGCGCCCCGCTCGGCCGACTCGAACGCTCTTGTGTTTCAATCTGAAGAGCGCCGGAGCTATATATATTACTAGGCCAATAAGACACAACAAGTTATGCCCCCACCTGCTGCACGAAGGCCCTCGTGATGTGCGGCGCGCCCCGCTCGGCCGACTCGAACGCTCTTGTGTTTCAATCTGAAGAGCGCCGGAGCTATATATATTACTAGGCCAATAAGACACAACAAGTTATGCCCCCACCTGCTGCACGAAGGCCCTCGTGATGTGCGGCGCGCCCCGCTCGGCCGACTCGAACGCTCTTGTGTTTCAATCTGAAGAGCGCCGGAGCTATATATATTACTAGGCCAATAAGACACAACAAGTTATGCCCCCACCTGCTGCACGAAGGCCCTCGTGATGTGCGGCGCGCCCCGCTCGGCCGACTCGAACGCTCTTGTGTTTCAATCTGAAGAGCGCCGGAGCTATATATATTACTAGGCCAATAAGACACAACAAGTTATGCCCCCACCTGCTGCACGAAGGCCCTCGTGATGTGCGGCGCGCCCCGCTCGGCCGACTCGAACGCTCTTGTGTTTCAATCTGAAGAGCGCCGGAGCTATATATATTACTAGGCCAATAAGACACAACAAGTTATGCCCCCACCTGCTGCACGAAGGCCCTCGTGATGTGCGGCGCGCCCCGCTCGGCCGACTCGAACGCTCTTGTGTTTCAATCTGAAGAGCGCCGGAGCTATATATATTACTAGGCCAATAAGACACAACAAGTTATGCCCCCACCTGCTGCACGAAGGCCCTCGTGATGTGCGGCGCGCCCCGCTCGGCCGACTCGAACGCTCTTGTGTTTCAATCTGAAGAGCGCCGGAGCTATATATATTACTAGGCCAATAAGACACAACAAGTTATGCCCCCACCTGCTGCACGAAGGCCCTCGTGATGTGCGGCGCGCCCCGCTCGGCCGACTCGAACGCTCTTGTGTTTCAATCTGAAGAGCGCCGGAGCTATATATATTACTAGGCCAATAAGACACAACAAGTTATGCCCCCACCTGCTGCACGAAGGCCCTCGTGATGTGCGGCGCGCCCCGCTCGGCCGACTCGAACGCTCTTGTGTTTCAATCTGAAGAGCGCCGGAGCTATATATATTACTAGGCCAATAAGACACAACAAGTTATGCCCCCACCTGCTGCACGAAGGCCCTCGTGATGTGCGGCGCGCCCCGCTCGGCCGACTCGAACGCTCTTGTGTTTCAATCTGAAGAGCGCCGGAGCTATATATATTACTAGGCCAATAAGACACAACAAGTTATGCCCCCACCTGCTGCACGAAGGCCCTCGTGATGTGCGGCGCGCCCCGCTCGGCCGACTCGAACGCTCTTGTGTTTCAATCTGAAGAGCGCCGGAGCTATATATATTACTAGGCCAATAAGACACAACAAGTTATGCCCCCACCTGCTGCACGAAGGCCCTCGTGATGTGCGGCGCGCCCCGCTCGGCCGACTCGAACGCTCTTGTGTTTCAATCTGAAGAGCGCCGGAGCTATATATATTACTAGGCCAATAAGACACAACAAGTTATGCCCCCACCTGCTGCACGAAGGCCCTCGTGATGTGCGGCGCGCCCCGCTCGGCCGACTCGAACGCTCTTGTGTTTCAATCTGAAGAGCGCCGGAGCTATATATATTACTAGGCCAATAAGACACAACAAGTTATGCCCCCACCTGCTGCACGAAGGCCCTCGTGATGTGCGGCGCGCCCCGCTCGGCCGACTCGAACGCTCTTGTGTTTCAATCTGAAGAGCGCCGGAGCTATATATATTACTAGGCCAATAAGACACAACAAGTTATGCCCCCACCTGCTGCACGAAGGCCCTCGTGATGTGCGGCGCGCCCCGCTCGGCCGACTCGAACGCTCGCCGCACGTCCTCGATGGCGGCCGCCGCGCCCGCGCCGTGCTTGCGGGACAGCTGCCGGGACACAATATTAATATGTATAGATTACGTGACACGACGATTGTCCGCGATGGACTCCTAAAATAATGAACGGATTTTAATGGGGATTACTTCATGGAGTAAACTTTACTCCAACTTGAGAGATAGGATAGTTTTCATTTCAATATAATTTTGTGTATAAATTCCCTCTATGAGAGAATGAGAATATTTTCTATGGAAAAATTTATTGACACACGGTTGGAAAGTTCTGCTGTGAAACAATTTCATTATAACATCAGGGAGCAAACTTTACAAAATAATTTTTGATGTTATGTAATTTTATTGACCAATTCATTAAAAACAGTATTTTATTTATTATGTACAGAACAACGTCTGTCGCGTCATCTAGTATAATAAAAACTACGCAATCACTTTTAGAAGGATCTTGCGGGGCCTTAAAAGAAGGGAAAAGAAACACATCGCTGACAAATAAGTATTACATCCTTTTTCTCCGTAAAAAAAATGAATTTTAGTCTTTCAAGTAGCAAACTGCACTGAAGAATAATAATAATCGTCTCAACTATTATCATCCTAAAAAACAAGCGATTTAACAAGATCGAAACATGTTAACCACAAGAAATATGAAATTGAAATGCTTTTGGATATGCTAAGCAACAGTTGAACCCACAACTTTAGTTTTCCATGTTGCCTTTTCATGCCTTTGTACGTCTATCAATAACTCAAGTCTTCTGACGTCGTGACACACTCTAAGAAACATTGCCCAATTATTGCGCCTGAAATGCAGCTGCTGAGATAAAGAATTATACTTTTAATATTTCCCTAAATATAATAACAATCAACGTCCAAAAAACTGACACTTGTGACACAACTAATCGTAAAAATTGAAATAATATGGCATCCTTTTAATACAATGTTTATCATAAATACAAATACTATAAAAAATAGCACAAAATTTCGTTAACTTAACAGTTAAAACAATGACATCATACGTACACAACTATGCGAAATAATATAATTCTTTTCAAGGCAAAAGGAAGATGCCCTATCCCGAATATCATATCCATGATACCGCAGGGCCAACAATGTCCAAAAATATTTTGATACAATATCAAGTTGCGCAAAACAGGGAGGTGTAGAACTTTAATATCACGAGAAGGAAAAGATCCACTTCAAGCAACTGTGAAATAAGTTATAGGAAGAGCATAATTTTTAACAGTTAAAAATAAAGATTAAAACTTATAATTAAATGAATAATTATATCTGGATTGATACACAATATAAAGTACAAAATAGATTGAAATAGGAATTAAAATTAAGTTAAATCAAATGTGTACGTACCTCATTTAGCAGTGGATATATTAGTTGTTGTAGATAGGCGTGACGTCTCACTTTGTTCTCATCGTTGTTGGCTCCTCTGTGGTCAAGCGGTGACGCCTGAAGCAAGAGACAGTACAAATATAGAATCACATACTTCTTTAGAGGGAGAATTGTTCCACTTAAAGTTGAGAAATTCCTGAGCGCCTGAATGGACGCACGCACACATACACATATTAACGTAGCCGCTAAGCAGTCTTGGAGACACAAAACTATTACTAGTTACTAGTGCTACGCCATACGTCACTGAAACTGGTCGCTGTCCAAGTTAAATAAGCTGCGCCACGACGTCGGCGTCGTCAATCTTTTTGTACGTACCAACCCTAGTGCTCCGTCCAGACGTAGGTATAAATTTCAAGGAGAACGCTGAGTTACGCTACTGTTCTTTTATTGTATTGTGGTACCTTCTCTGTGTATCCAAAAATCTGTGTGTCCATTTGAAGGCATAACGCCTTCAAACAAACAGATTTTTGGGTGGATTATGGTGGCACAACAGTAGGAAGTGGGTAAATAAATATCTTGTTTTATTTTAAGCTGACTTGGACGACCATATTATATATCTCAATTTATTCTCATAATTATTGTACTGAAATTTTTTTTTATAAAATAAACAATAAAGTTTATTTTGTTAGCTTCAGCTAAATTAATTTCATACTATTGTGCTACTTTGGCGCCATTTTGGAGAAATTTGACAACCACATGCAACTTTTGCAACTGTATCCTATTTGATATAGTTTTTTATACCTCTATTCTCCTGTAGACCTTGCATGTTGTATTTTTCCATCTGACATTTGTAATTATTTCTGAGCAACCATCTCTAGTTTTACCTTCTATAATACTTCGTTTCTGATAATCACAATATCAGTAACGGTGTTAGCAAATATTTTAGTATTTTCCTATTCTCTATATCAACTTGACAAGTGTACAGAATGCTAAAAAAGGTACTGAATTGTTTATCTTTTTAAAATTTCTGAATAATCAACTTGAATATATATTTATTTTTATAGTAATTGAACATAAAAACTTACAGGTTTATTATAAACAACGCTATCCCTATTCGAAGCGTGCTCATTTCTCTCTTTCCTCTCCTCCCTGTCTCGCTCCACTCTTTCTCTGTCCCTTTCTCTCTCCCGCTCCCTGTCCCTCTCTTTTGTACTTCTCTGCTCAATGGGCGTTGATACAATAGGCGACTGTCTCGTCTGAAATTAAGTTATTATATCATTATAATATTGCATGTATTATTTTAGTTAATATTTGTAGGATAGTCGGCGAGAGTAACGTCAACCCCCAACATAACATGACAATACGTACCGGCTGTTTCTCATGTGTGTTGTTGTTCAGGGGCGGGTCGGGCTCCGTGGGTGAGGAGTCGACGCGAGAGGTGAGCGAGCCGTTTTGTTTGGGAGTCAGCGATGTGGGAGACGGAATAGCTGCGAAATACATATTTAAAAGAGAAACAAATTTAGAGACATCAGATTTTCATAAATGATAGCTAAGAACCATATTAACACATCAGCTTTCAAACTGGAAAACCGTGATTACATCGTTGGTCCATTTGCTTACTAGTTAAAATAACTACAGTCCCCCCCACCCAGAGGGGTGAGGGCATGTGGTGTCTACGGCGTGGGTGCGGGATTTCAACGATCTTTTTGTTGACAACTTTCTGTAGCTAAAATATTGAGATTTTTGAACTGAGCGAAAAAAGAAAATATACAAATTTTGTTAGTGTAAAACAAAGATCTAGAAAAAACATAATAATAATAATATTTGCAAGACGGTTGTAAAATCTCGTATATAAACGGAGAAGATTATTATTAGTGTTTGTTACCTATTGGTTCTCTGTCGGCGGCCGGCGCGAGCGAGAGTCCCCGCGCCCCGCCCCGCACCGTCATGATCCACGGCTCGTCGGCCGAGCTGTCGCCGCGGCTCAGCTCCTCGCTTCAACAGACATCGGAAATGATTCACTGTTACAAGTGTAATGACAACAGAGGCCGAGACGAGCAGGACCTTCAGCTGATGGTATGATGGTTGATACGTTCTTCCCGTTTACTACAGTTGCGGTCGTCGCCTTGAGACATAAGATGTTAAGTCTCATTTGCCCGGCTACTGTGTCCAACGAAACACAGTAATGATTACGATGCAGTAGCATCACGGCAGAAAAGGCGCCGAAAAAGTTAATATAACTATTATATGCATATAGAAATAAAATTGCAGATAATTTTATTCAAAAAACTGTTTAGACCTGAATAGAATAGGCACAGGAAAGTCAGCGGGCCTCATTTTTAATTAAATTTCGTTACAATTGAATTTATTCATTTAATAGTCTGTGGGCGGTTTTGCTTCATGCCAAGATGTGATACAATAATTTAGAAAGTAATTTATGTTACGATATCTTTACCACTCAAACGTTTAACAATTCTTTTAAATAACACATTTTTTATCAGTATTCTAGGATAAGGTAAAATAGGCTTCAATATTTCAATTATATATAATATTTTAATTCAGATCACGAACCTCATCTTCGATTCACAAACCACTCTGATCTACATTTTTAACGTAATGTTAATCAATATAAGTACTATTTCCTATTCCTGCTATCAAAGATAATAATTAATGTACTAAATCTAACTAATTATTATATATGCCTTTATTTTGTATTTCAACCAACTTGGTATCGATGTTTCTCAACTTTGTTTGACTGGCTGCATTCTGGTGTGCAAACTAGTTTACTTATTAGTTGATGTACTTAGTATATACAGAAATAAACGAGACAACTTCGAAATAAGCCCCTATTTTGTAAACATTGTGAAATTTACATTACTAGATAGATAACAACATGCCATTTGATAATTCCATTAGTATTTTAGTGTAGTCTGTAGTTTATTACGGCATGTGGGTATTGGCTTTCGGCTTGAAGGTACAGCTCGCTATCGTATATTTCAAACATTAACATCAGTCTCGCTATAATGGCAATGATAGTTAATAGGAAAGTGATAAAAATTATGAGTACTTTAACTAACAAAAAACAGTAACAGAATGTTTTGTTTATTTTATATTAATCAATTCTTTATGTAAAACTCTAAGAACTAGAATATTAAGTCAGTGATCTCTTGATCAAAGTCATCATCATCAACATTAGCCGGAAGACGTCCAATGCTGGACAAAGACCTCCCTCAAAGATCTTCACGACGATCGGTCCTTCGCTGCCCTCATCCTGCGGATCTCCTCTTTTCTGCTTCGATCTCGCAGGGACACGATCTCGATCGAAGTATTAATTACTAATTAACAATATGTTCGTATACTCACGAATCCGAGTTCTCAGATTCCGTTTCGCTCTCTTCGCTCCGCTGCGCTTTCCATTTCTTATACCTATCTATAAGATCCATTAAATACGAATTCTTTTTGGCCTTTCTTATAAACTGGAATTTCAAAAGCTCCTTTGCCGTCGGTCTCTGAAAATATAAATTATAAAAATTTTATAAACCGTATAACGTCGAAAAATCGCGAGAATTCCAGAAGTACCTACTTATCGGCGTTAAGGAATCTCGACTTTGACAAATCAAGCTGTTTTTAAAATAAGTTGTGTATTCTTTCTTGTTACCTATCTATTCTGTTGGAAAATACTCGAGAATAATCCTGACAGCACGGACCAGTAAAACAATAAGGACTCCGTGTCACCTTACATAACAGTGTAGCACCAAAACAAGCCGATTAGCGTAATACATAGCCCCACGCACACACTTACAATACAGTCCGATAAGCGGCCATTATGAGAATTGTCATCGTCTGTGACAGATTAGTTTGCGTCTCAATAAAATATTTTAAAAATGCCGTCGTGAGTTGTGAAAAAGTGTAAAAACGATACTATATAAGTATTTGTGGCCATATATGTTTATTTAAGGGAGAAAAAATTGTGTAACTAGTATCCCCCGTAACCGCACACACACTAGCATAACGGTGCTTCACTTGCTAATATCACGGCGCGGAGTCCTTTTTTTACTCGTCCGTGCCTGACATGGGTATATACATAGAGGCGCACTTGGTTCCTTGGGGAATTTAGTATCATATAGATAAAGTGAACATTCATGGTGTTACTTATAAAAATCGATACAAGTAATAATGTATTTTTGATGGACAGTAAGGAATGAGTTAGTAGTAGGTACCTCCTACCCACTAGGGAGTATATTACTGAATTATATAAATTATCTGCAGAATTAAACTGGTGTTTTCCTCTATAGTCCTGACACGTAACAAATATTATAATAAAGAGAATATGTGTGTGTTTTTTTTAGGGATTAACTAAAACATTAAGAAAGCTACTTTATTAGGGCCTCGATGTTTTATGTAAAAAAAATAGAGATCCTATGAAAATCTGTGGATCAAGTACTACAAAGCTGTGGAATGAACTTCCTTGTGCGGTGTTTCCGGGACGATACGACATGAGTGCCTTCAAAAAAAGCGCGTACACCTTCCTTAAAGGCCGGCAACGCTCCTGTGACTCCTCTGATGTTGCAAGAGAATGTGAGCGGCGGTGATCACTTAACACCAGGTGACCCGTACGCTCGTTTGTCCTCGTTTTCCATAAAAAAAGAAAATCTCGATAATTTAACCTTAAGTATTCAAACATTTGCCTACACTAGTTATAATTGCACTGCGAAAAGTATTATGATACATTAAATCCGTGTTAAAAGACTTACGTAGATACCTTTACGTTGTAATCGATCAAATGCTTTCCAAGTGAACTCTCGGCAAACTACCCACTTCAGTTTATAATTATCTATTATTTAGTGCCCTTGTTATTTATAAGAAGTGTGTACCAGGAAATGATTTGTACTAAAATATTTTAGCCCATGAAATAATTATTTGTTTTAAGTTCCTTAATAACATTATGTTATTAAGAAATTTAACACTTGAATACGTTATAAGACACAAAGGTCTCCTTTAAGTGTAGCAGAAATGGCTCACCAACTGTACGGAACATCAATATTAACTAAGGCTGGGTTGCTTAACTTTATGAATAACAAACATATTAAAGTACCGGTTAAGTAAAAAATTCGTTGCATTTTACAATTTTTAGAGGACGTCATAATTTTAACTGTTAAACGTAACCGTAAAATTTTCGCCGGTTAAAGCATTCAAATTTAACATAGGAGCTAAATAGCGACCTGTCAATTGTTTGATATATCACTTTTTAACTTTATCGAGGAATGCAACACATTCTGCAGTCTATGTTAAAATCAGCGTTACTGTAAACGTTAAATTTGACTTAAACCTTAACTATAATAGCTAATATGATGCAAACCAGCCTAAGTGTACGTACGAAGCAGTATAACGTAACATCCATTAGCGCGGATAAAAGAAACATCAATCACAAAAGGGTTGACATACATTTTCCGGGTCCTTATTGAGACACGCCTCGACGAACTCTTTGAAAGGCTTCGAGTAACTGCCGGTCAATTGCGGGGGGTTGTTCTTGGGTATCAGGAACAGCACCCTCATGGGGTGGAGCTCGGAGTTGGGCGGCTCGCCCTTGGCCAGTTCGATGGCGGTGATCCCGAGCGACCAGATGTCGGCCTTGCTGTCGTAGCACGACTGTTTGATGACCTCGGGCGCCATCCAGAACGGCGTACCCACGAACGTGTTCCGTTTGCTGGTCGTGTTGGTGAGCTGCCCCGCGACACCTGGAACATTCGACATTCATCTTAGACAAGCTTACAGACTGAGATCCGGACACTTGCCTGGACATGAAAAATACGGAGTCACATTAAATAAATATGTCCATCTATCAGAGACGAAATTGTAGGACTTATTTGTTTGAACAGATTTGATACGGACATGTTTGTAAATATACTTGCCCGTCCATGCCATAAGTCTGTTTGAATCCATAAATCTTATTTGTTGTTGATATAATATTATACAAATTTAGGTGGTCTGCGCAGAAACAGACAAGAACCATGCGTTATTATCCTTTATACAATCTACTATACAATAGTAAGCCTACTTCGTCAAAGAAGCTTTAATATACTTCTTGAATTCTTGCTCAGTGAGTCCTAAAATTAAACACCAAGACCCATGAAAGAGCCCTTAACTCTAGCTAACTTATTAAATGGCACGTACAGTTTATTTTTTCTTCTTTAATTGAAGTATCAACCGATTACTCTCAAAACTGTTTATTCCTCGCAATGTATGTTTATACTTATTTTATTTTATCGCTTTATAAGGTCGGCAATGGTCTTGTGATTCCTCTGGTGTTTGGTGTAAGAGAGCAAGGGCTGCGGTGATCACTTACCATCAGGTGACCCGTATGCTCCATTATTCTCCTCTGTCATAAAAAAAAATCCTCGACTGTTATACGAAAATAACGTTAGCTGATTAACATACTTATTAATGATAATACACTGGCCTTCAAAAGTAAGTATCACACTTTTAAAATTGGGATAGCGTTTTAAGTTCACAAGATATGTTTTCGAAATAAAAAGGACTCCAAAGAGAATTTAATTTTGTACATAAAAACTTTATAGTCGGTAATCTTCTTTTAAGAATTGGCTGAAAAAAAACTTAAAAACAAAACATCAAAGTGGACGTTTCCGAATTACAATTTTACCATTCACATTTTTCTTTCTGTTTTAAATTTTTTTCAAGATCGATGGGTCTTGTTTTAAAAATTTATGCTAAAAAGCACATAACATTTATTTATCATGCCTCTTTCAGTTGAAGAATGTGCTAGGATCATGGCTTTTCTGGAACTAGGCATCAGTATGCGTCGCACTGCAAGAATGGTGGGTGTGACGGTACGAATGGTCCAGAAGGTAAAGCGAAGGTACGAAGAGACTGGACACCATCTGAGGAGACCTTGTAATGGCAGACCCAGGTGTACCAGTGCCCGAGAAGATCGTTATATTATTTCCACTGTGTTAGGAAATCGCCACCAAAATACAGTTGAAGTCCAGCAACAGCTACTTCAGACCCGGAGGGACTACATTAGTGACAGTACTGTGAGAAGAAGACTTGCTGAAGCCCCGAAGACCAGCGAGTGGCCCAAAACTCGAGAGACAGCATCGAGTAGCGAGACTGCGATACACAGGCAGTGGGATGAAGAAGAATGGTCAAGAATTTTCCCTTTACACTTCTCATGGAAGGCGAAGTGTTTACAGGCGACCTGGTGAGCGATACGTTCGAAGCCTGCATCTCAGAAAGAGTCCAATACGGTGGAGGCAGTGTACATGTATGGGCTGGCATATCTTCAGAAGGTCGCACAGAGCTAGTAGCCATAGAAAATGGCACCCTCACTGGGCAAAGATATGCTCAAGAGATTCTCAATGAGTATGCAGGGCCGTATTTAGCAAATATGGGTGATGGATCGATGCTGATGCATGATAATGCCCGGCCACACACGGCTCATATCGTACAAGAGTATATTCAGGAGGTCCGTATCAGCGTAATGGCTTGGCCATCAAGAAGTCCTGATCTCAACCCGATTGAACACGCCTGGGATGAGCTTGGGAGGCTAGTCAGAAATCGCAGACCACCACCTACTACCCTCAGGGCACTAAAGCAGGCCCTGGTAGAAGAATGGGAGAATATTCCCCAACATCGGCTCCAAAACCTAGTGTTCAGTATGCCAAACCGGCTCGAAGCTGTAATCAGAGCTCGAGGAGACAATACCAGTTATTAAAAATTAAATAACATGTAATACATTTTAGTTGTTTTTTTTTACACTAAACTAAAAATGACTATTTTCATTGTTTTATCTTTTTTAAGTTAAAAATTTTACTTATGTATTATTTTAGTTTCTAAGAATTAAAGCCTATAAAATTTGCAACAAAACGTTTTTAATCTTAAATCTCTACCTTCTATAGTTAAGAAAAAAAATAATTTGAAAAGTGTGATACTTACTTTTGCAGGCCAGTGTACTTTTATTTACAGCCACCGAACCCCAAGAGATCTTCACTGTGTCTATCATGGCAAAGAAAAACAACTTCCCATGCTCGCAATATGTGAAGATTGGCCGTTAATTACCGCAAGTAAGCTCGCAGTTAGATTAAAAAAATATATGATAGAACCATTATATATTCTTTGATAGATCTTAAAAGTCCGAGTTGCCCTTGATATAAACGAATTAGTGATTTTATTGATTGAGAGGTTATTCCAGAAAAAAACTGTTTTTTGTGTTTTATTTAAATATTTAAATAAGAAGTATTTCTTACTAAAAATTATTTTATCAACATATCTTATTACTAAAAATTATTTTAACAACATATATTTTCATGCGCAAGTTCAAACAATTTTTTTTTATTTGATTAATTATTCAAATTCCTATCAAATGTCAAATTTTAAACAGATAATTAGACTTACATAGATCGGTCATAAGAAATTTTTAAAACAATCAAAATCAATTAATCTACTCTCTTTCGCGAGTTCATTGATTGAGGTCATTCGATCTTTTAAACGCGTGTTCAAGCTATATTACCTACACCAAAAGTGCCCAAAGAAAAGAATTTAAAAAGTAAACCTGATTTCAATTTTATGGCATACAATATCTGCGATCAATATAACAAAATACTCATTGGAACACAATATTAATAGCATCAACAGTAGGATTTACAATAAAACCCGAGCCGTGTGAAGTGGAGTGCACAATAATTGAACACAATAAAATAGAGTGAACATTGATCGCGCGGAACGCTCAAAGACAACTTCCAGTAACTTTTATCCTGTCAGACAATGAAATAAGTTCACGAGACGCAAATCAAGTAGTTTACAAGTTGCGGATGGGAGACGCTACATTCACGAGCACGGCACACAGAGCGACCGTGTCTCCGGATGGTGCAAATATTGAATGTTGGCGATCAGCCAGTGCGGGATTGATCGACAAAATCGAAGGGTACCGGGGACTTGGATCAACACTCAAATAGTCTTTCAAGTGTTCGTAAACAAATTTGGGCTTTCGTCACTCCTTGTGATCTACAATGTTATTAACGCTCATGCATTACGATTTCTTGTAAAATAAACACATTTACAGTGAGATACAGCCCTCTTCTAAAGTAGAATATAAGCTTTATATAAGCCGACAAGGATTTTGCGCTAGGCTTGGTAACTTTAGATAAAGCTTGTTATGCTACTAATGTACGTAATCCTAGCTTAGTTCAACATCTTGTTATTGCCACTGATGTACTTTATAATATACCTAAATACAACCATGGTTGTGTCATAGAGCGGTAGGAAAAGATTAAGGTCGCTCTTTTCAGGACATCCCTTTACTGATATATGAAGATACAGAAAAATTACTAATAGTGTTAAAATAAACATTATCTATATTTTATTTGTATTAGTGTATAGTGATTACTTTGAAGACATTGTTTACTTATATACATAACTTGTAGATTAATTTATACCTTTTTAATTTATTAAGTTACTCTTTTTTGTGATTATTTAGTTTTAATATAAGCTCTTTACGCCTGAAACACAGGCGTACCTAGTTCAGGCACGGTGTTAACTAGCTTTTAAGTAATACTTGTATTATTATTTTTATTTTGTAATTTAATAGTCTCTTAATAAATTAATTGAATTGAATTGATTATAATATTACTTAAGCCTAGTTCTAATTGTGTTGGAGCTGTTCACTTAAACATGTATTAAATGATAGAAGAAAATATGTTTTCATCGATTATAGTCATATGTTATTATCTCATTGATTAACACACACTAAATTACTTCTTATATCCGTGAAGTTGTAAATCTAATTCAATAAAGAACAATAGCCCATTGAGAGACTACGATATATTATCATCAGCAAAACAAATAGGAATGATGAATGATCTAATATTGTTTATGTATAATATTGGAGCAGTTACAGTATCGAGTTTCGTGCTCGGCTGACTTAATAGCGGAAGAGGCGCGGCTTGCTCTTACAGTACAACACCGGTGATGTCATCTCATAGAAACTTTCCAAATTTATTATTAAAATCACGGTAAGCTTGTCAGAAAGATGGGGTACCATGTAGTGATTTTGGATACTGGGAATTGCCAGAAAAACAATGTTTGAATTAGAGATTTAATTTTAAAATTTATACAACCTAGGTATTAAGTAATATAATTAAAAATGAATACACTAACGATAGTGTATTTGCCAAGATTTGGAGACTATTTGATTTCCCGATATTATATATATAGACCGATTAAAATATGATAAGCTAAAACGAGGTGCTGATTTAATAAATGAACCAATCAGATTTTACTATTCATCCTGTAGTAATTATACAAAGCTTGTGTACGACAGACACTATCGGCCTTACAAATAAAATTGGCATAAAGTTATAACTAAGTAAGAGATTGCTTGTAACTAATTCTAGTAGGCTTCATAAGATACATAATAGCTATAAGGGTAAATGTATACACTTCTATAATAAAGTCCCAGCCACTGTTCAGGCATTATCTATAAATAAATTTAAATGTTTTATAAAAAATGGCTCTGTCGTAAAATAAATAAATAAAAATAAAAATTACTCCACTGCTGAATATCTAAATCTGATCGGACAGCCTGGAACTAGATTGTGATTATTTTATAGCGATAGAAATGACTGTACAATATTGTATATTATTATTGAAAAGAGCGCAAAAAAGAATGCTGGGAGAGTTTTTTGCGCCGCTTCTTCTCTCTCAGAGCGCCATTTGGAAATGACATCAAAAAGAATTCTAAAGGAATAAATTTTGAGAAAATAAATGCCTTTTAAGGCTGCTTGTCATCCGGAAAACTTCAGAATTATCATTGTATTGACAGTGTGTGTTGTCAACGATATTGTAAACATTTTGTTTGTTTATGATTAGTTATAACTTTACAGCAAGTTTATTTGTAAGGCCGTATAGTTATAATTTTTTTAGAACAAATAAGAAAATTAAATGAATACAGATAGAAATAATAAATACAGTAAATTAAAACTCCATGTGACATTAACTATACTCCAGATTAACAATTTATCCTTGACCACAAGTATCTGTTATTAGTTTTTTTAATCAAATGGTCCATACATTCATTGCATGTGAAATAAACACCTCAAACATTTGTTAATAATAGTCAAAATTACTTCACACTTGTAGAACCTTTACTAAAATCGGGAATGATAGTTTCGATTTATTATATATATTGGAACTGCGTCCGCGTGGAATTGAGTTTACTAGTTCTTTTTATGACAGTAATGGACGAGCCGAGCAGAACATTCTGCTGATTGCAATTGATACGCCCTGCCCATTACAATGCAGTGCCGCTCAGGATTATTGAAAAGCTTTTGAGTGGCACTACAATCACCTTGAGACTTACGATATTAAGTCTTACTTGCCCAGTAATTTCACTACGACGCCCTTTAGACCCAAACACAATAGGCGCCTATGTGGTACTGTTACGGGGTGGGTCTCAGTTAAGTTTTTAAAAAAACAATTTTTTATTAATACTTGTTGATTCAGCTCAAAAATTAGTAATTACATATAAGGAGATTATAAGATACAGAAAAAAGTGCGGTCACGACGGGTTTTGGAAACAGACTGACTTGTCCCATACTGTAATAATTAATATCGGTTATTAGTTACTAAGGTGTCGTCAATGCTTAGAGTCAGCAGTTATCCTGCCATAGTGTTGTCTAACTAATGAATCTATAACAGTACCCATAACCTAGCCGGCATCCTGTGCAAATGAGCCTCCCACTGGTATAATCGTTGGAGTGCGAAAATTATGTGACAAATTAATAAGCCTGTTAATAACACTAATAAGAGAATCTTTCGATCTCCAGCATCGCTTCCTGATGCCTGCGGCAATATGAAAAGGCTGCTAGACTTCTGGGACGGTCTGGGCTGGTTAAAGTAAAAAGACGAACGGACACGCACAAATCGTTCTATCCACAAGTTAAGTACGTAAACATTTCAGTCTAACTAGGTAATACAAGAAAAATATGTAAAATTTTAAAAGGTTCATTCTTTTATACACTTTCCACATATCGAATAACACAATAAAAACCCAAAACAGATTAACGCTGAGATAACGCTTTTACACTTAGCTAAGTTTTACATAAGTAAAGTCTGAGCAAAGTCTAAGTACGGTTTATAGATTTTACGAGAAAGCTTTAATTTTTAGAGCTTTGCTGTGTGGTATTTACAAACAATCTGGTTTTAAATAGAATGAACAGCATGATACACAGATACCTTTACACAGAGCAATCAACGCTCAAAATCGAGTCGATGTTTTTATCGAGATATCCGAGGATAGTTCAAGGATTAATTGCATGATAGCTACCACAGAGCACGTACACTTGATCGAATATTGATTTATCAGAGCGATATTACTTCCGCCTGTTAAGACACCAAGAGTACAGAAACTTTCGAATTTCTTTGAAGCATGTAATATTTTTTATATGAGATCTTGCTCATTACAATGCAGTGCCACTCAAAGTTCCTGAAAAACCTAAGATTCTTCACTTCGAGAAAAATGTTAGATCTCATTAGCCCAGTAATTTCACAAATAACTTCACATAAATTCACAATAAAACACAATAATGACTGTACACTACTATTTGACGGCAGAAAAATTTGCCGCACTGGTAATAGATAGGTAATTACTGTCTAGAGCAAACTGCCCTAAATATGCCCTGAACTTCACCGGGGCATAAAGGAATAGCAAAATCCCAGGCCCAAGGGTGTCGTAAGAGGCGACTAAGGCATTTATCAGTGGTAGGCCTTGTTGCACAGGATGGTGATGATGATGGAGGTTGCACGGCTAATTTATGGGTACCACAACGGTGCCTTTTTCTGCCTTGAAGCAGTAATGTGTAAGCATTATTGTGTTTCGGTCTGAAGGTCACCATAGCTAGTGAAATTACTTCGCAAATGGGATGTAACATCTTGTCTCAAGGTGACGAGCGCAGTTGTAGTGCCGCTCAGAATTTTTAGGTTTTTCATGAATCCTGAGCGGCACTACCTTGTAATGGACAGGGCGTATCAATTACCAGATGCTGAAAATTTATATTAAAGGCAATTTTAAGCTATACGGCACGCGACTCCTTAATTTGAATTGTGCAAGTAGACACAAACGTGTAAAAAT
This sequence comes from Leptidea sinapis, assembly GCF_905404315.1. NCBI lineage: Eukaryota > Metazoa > Arthropoda > Insecta > Lepidoptera > Pieridae > Leptidea > Leptidea sinapis. The sequence continues at coordinate 15,647,364 of NC_066268.1, forward strand.
TAGTAGAATGCAAACTAAGATAATGATAAATTCGTGAAAAACTAATAATAACTTAACGATTGAAGTATATAACTTTCTAATGCTTAGCAATACGACTAATAGTGGTACGATAAATTAATGTTAGATTCATTATTATTGCGTTTATTTACTCTTTAAAAGAGAAAGCAAACATGACATTTTTATGGAAAAGGAGGACAAACGAGCGTACGTGTCACCTGGTGTTAAGTGATCACCGTCGCCCACATTCTCTGACAAGGAAGTAGGGACTGTTAATAATTTAATAACAATAGAATTACCTTCTTACACATTCGCCTTAACAGTTGTCGTTAATGAAAGCGTAACAATGCAGCGTTAATAAAGGATAAAAAATAAAATTTAAGAAAAAAATACAACTGACTTAAATATAAAAAAAATGATACTTCACACTCTAATAATGACAAAGAAGATGAAGTTAATAATGTTTGAACCCGGATATAAAACAATATGAAAATTTTATGAAGATAATTAAACGAAGATATTTAAATTTTATAATTAAGTCTTATTAGAATGACAACTCTCGATTTCTTGAGTCAGCAATATAATAGTATGTCAATCTCTTCACAGTCGTTCCCTCATTGCTGAGGATCGTGACTCCGCTTAAGTTTGTCTACAGCTTTCCTCCATCTGTTTCGGTCTGTCGCTGGTGGAGTGCGATGCTAATGGGTTGGTTAGTCTGCTCAGTCTGCTCGTATATTTGGTCAGAACAGCGTCGTGGGCTCCGGCCACTTGGTCTCTTCCCTTCAATTTTCCCGGTCTGTCTATACGGACTAATAATAATCTGAGTTGAAACAAAATTAATTTTGAGATACCGTTTCAATGCTTGTGTTTTCGTAATTTTGTAGCGATAATAATACTACATTTTGTCCGTTCATTCGGTCATCTAGAAATGTTGATGTATTGAGCCAATAATCAAGATCAAAACAGAATATCAACCCCACAGGTACCATAAATTTTTACGGCATTAAGAGTAGCCTACGCCAATCATGACCCTAAAAAGTCAACTATCTAAAAAAACACGTTGGCCCTCTCTGTGAAAAACAATATACTACAACATCTTTATCTATCCTTTCGACATACGCCCCAGCGCTTTGACCATTTAGCTAACCATCCGTGTGACGCGTTATCCATAAATATTACTTTAGTTCAACACACGAGTTGTGTATAGGTTGTTTGTAATTTGTATATTTAATTTCAAAAGTGAGGTAAATCACTTAGGAATAAAACACAGATTCAAATAATTAAATAACAATTAAATGACCATAAAAATAACGGGCCACTGGTTGTTAATTAGTTGCATCGGTGCCAAATATCTTGGATCTAACGATTTTCCCGTTTTCCTAATATATTTTCTGAATGGTCTCCACAATAATTCCATTGTTTTGAAAATTGGAACGGGATATACCTCCTTTCTATGTCTAGTTTTAGTTATTCTCCTATACTGGTTAATAATTCTTTCACATAAACTAAAAATTTAATATCAATCAAAATATAGCAAGTGTGTAAGAATTTTTGTTTGGATTCTCAAAATTATTAAAAGTTATAGCGAAGATATGTCCCTTTCCAGCGATGAAAACTCTTTCATATTTCAGGCGGAACTTAACTTACCTGTGCCATAAATGTCACAAAGCTAAAGAAAAATGTATTTTTTGGCACAGCGGTTGGTAGCCTTACATTTGACTTGGATACGTATTTATTACAGGTGCCTATTATAATTAAACAAGACAATAAGAGCCGAGACGAGCAGGACGTTCAGCTGATTGTCATTGATACGCCCTGCCCATTACAATGCAATGTCACTCCAGATTAAAAAAATCCAAAAATTCTGAGCGGCACTACAATTGCGCTTCTCACCTTCAGACATAAGATGTTAAGTCTCATTTACCCAGTAAGTTCACTAACTACGGCGCTCTTCAGACCAAAACACAATAATGCTTACATTACTGCTTCACGGCAGAAAATGGGCGCCGTTGTGGTATCCATAATCTAGACGGCATCCTTTGCAAAGGAGCCTCCCACTGTGTTTAAAATGATTTTATCCACTAAGAGCATTCCACTGTGTTTAAAATGATTTTATCCACTAAGAGCTTTGGAATTCAGCAATCGCCATCAACCAAAACAATTGTAATGTTATGTTTTAAAAAGCCCGCTGAGTTGTTTGCGCCTGTTCTTCTCAAATCTGAGGCCTATTAATTTTATTGAGCTTGTCAAACAGCTCCAAAAATGATACAAAGACTCATCAAGTGATCAGAACTCACCAAAGTCTGCGAGCTTGACGTCGCCCATTTCGCTGAGCAGCACGTTAGCCGCCTTGATGTCCCGGTGCAGCTTCCGCTCCGAGTGCAGGTAGTCCAGCCCCCGCAGCACCTCCCGCAGGATCACCGCGATGTGCATCTCCTCGAAGTTGCCCGCCTTCATCAGGTCGAGCGCCGACCCTCCGCCCAGGTACTCCATTATGATCCATAGCTTCGTTCCCTGGAAAGGAAGCCAACAAACTAATATTATTATTAGTGGCATTAGGACTGATAGTTTGTTCGGGGCAGTGGTTTGTGCTGCCACCACACTTTCTGCGAATAAATATTGGTACATTTGAACTATTTTGTACCAGATTGAAAGGTGTAGGTGTCCCTGTAATTTTACACACACATAATAAAATCAAATGAGGGTGTTTTCCCGACACGCATCTGATCTGGATATTGCGAATTACAAATTAGTGGCGAAATCGTGAAGTAGTGGTGAACGGTCATAAGAAATAGTAAGAATTCCGAGTATTGTTTTGGATTCGGCGTTCATAAAGATAGATATCCACTATTATATGGATATCGATTTCCAAGGGGCAAAAAGATAATTTATTTAGTTATAAAGGGTTATTTTTTTAAATTTTGATCCTTCTTCTACTGAAACTAGATACTAAATAAACAATATTTTGATCTTTAAAAAATATAAAAGAACAACTTTAGCTTTATACCATAAATTAGAACGAATCGTCCGAGCAGTAATAAAGTCGTAGAACATCGTGGACATTACGATCTGACATCATTTTCACGAGCTGTGCTGATAACATCCATCAACTCAGACATAAACTTCCTTAATGTGTTTAAATTATTTCCTATAATATAGCTAAACACGAGAAGATAAAGACGTTATATAGGTATATTAAGATATCATTTAAATAAAAGCTGATAGCTTTTTCGTTTCAGCACTCTCCTAAAAATGTACGAAATACGTTTATTTTAAAATAAAATAAAAAAATTTTAAAACATAATATATGTGGTCAAATTTTTGTAATGTTTTTTTTATGACAGTAAGGGAGGAGACGAGCAGGACGTTCAGCTGATGGTAATTCATACTCCCTGTCCATAACAATGCAGTGCCGCTCAGGATTCTTGAGAAACCGAAAAATTCTTGACGTCACTACAATAATTGCCCTCGTCACCTTGAGACATAAGATGTTAAGTCTAATTTGCTCAGTAATTTCACTAGTTTATAAAGTTCTCTAAGTTTATAAATATATTTGGCTAATAATACTAACATAGTTCATAACAAATATTGTTACTAATATTTATGGAGATCTCTCTCAATTAAAAAAATAAATAAATAATGCCTATATTGTGATTGAAGATACAATTACGGAATACGAGATATTTGATGATGACATAATAATCATTTTAACGAACTATATTAATATAATAAATGCTGTTTTAAATACTATTCCGCGAAACAGACGCAACTAAGACTGCAAAGCTTATTATAATACCTATTTGATTTATGTGACAGGAAATCGGATTTAATTAATTGAGAATGTAATTAACAATTCTGCGGTTACGCTTTCTGCAAGTGGTTGCAGTCATCACAAAATCATGCAATCTGCGCCACTGCAATAAATTGTCTCCGAACACATGATGCAGTCTTAAACTGAAATGAAGATTAATGCTGGACGTCTGTTAGCCGGTTTGGAACTGCACTTCGCTCGCTTCCTAACATCATTACTGGTGTCTGCAGTCGTGCCAGTCATGCAAGTTCAACGACTTGTTAAGACCCAATGGATGGTAGGTTACCTAATTGTTATGATACCATGCCATTTTTAATTTAAACTTCCCAACATAGTACCTTTTCGCATTACAACATTCAAATAATTATATTTTTATTGGATGTTTTCAAAATTTTTAAGTTCCTTAAGTTTCAACTTTTAAGTGGGACTGAAATAAGTTTTTAAGCTCTAGGTATAAGGTGATTTGAATTTGTAAATTGGAAATTGTTAGTTGAAGTTCAGAACAAAGAGATCAATCACGGACATTGAATGAACAAGTAACAGGCTCTGAATGATAAGTAAAATAAGCGCGAGCCAAGTTCAAAAAAAGTTGATAAAGAATTTAAAAAAACGCTCGGATTCATTCTACGTTCCAACTTCGTTCGCAAATGTTTGCTCAATTCCGAATATTACTTCGTTTTAGAAAATAATGAGTGTGCTTTAGTCAAGAAGTGAGAATGAGTGTATTTTTTAAAAGAGAATCAAATAACCTTGTTATACAAATGATTTTGGCGAGACAACACGTCCTGAGGATGCCTCGTGTAGAGGCGAAACACGTGTCGAATTGTTTTAAAGACAAATATTGGCGGAATTAATACTAAAGAAAACTTAAATCATTGGTATAATTATGGATTTCCACAAAGTAATGCCTAATTCAATAAAAATAACCTTGTTATAAAGAAGCTAATATAGGAGAATATAGGGTGAATGTGATACAGAGTCAGTATTTACCCACATCCCTTAAACAAGATAGCATAATCTAATAACTTCATTCTTTTACTTTTTATAATAAATAAATCTATGTGTAGTCTGTATGGGAAGGTAGTAATAAAACTCATAACCCTGCACTTCCAATATTATTATTCACAAAACATAAGCATGTCTAATGATTCCTGTTTATCATTATTCCTAACTGTATGTAAATCTAAATTTAAAATAAATTGACATACTTTGAATCCCTTACTGCATTTTGAATTCAAAAAACAATCTCGTCTTAAAAATATTGGTTAGTTCCGTTGGCAAATAATCTACTATTAGATCATCAGAAATGATACGAGACTTCTTTATTTATACTAAATGACTGCTATATATTATGAGAACTAATCTGCCATATTTTGTAACACCAATCATATAACAAAATATAACATTATATTTACGACAGCATTAATATCCCACAGCGAAACGTGCCAAGCTATAAATCTCGCCTAACATAATATACAGATGATAAAACTGAATCGTAGAGTTTTGAAACGATCGTCCCGAAAATATGTACACGAGGTGGCCGCATTATTTTATGTGCATCCGGACTCGAATGTGTTCGTTGTCCGGAAGAGAACAATGTGAGGCGGCCGCGGCGGTGCGCAGATCCGGTGCAAACATTCACGCTCCATCGGCAACGATAATGATAATGCTCCGTATGTTGTCACACGACCGCTATTGTCTCCTAGGACGCAAATTGGCGGTTCACAAATTGAAAGAAAAGAATACGTATTGTGGTCTGAGGTCGATTGTGAACATGTTACTGGCAAACATTATACGTTGTACAAAATTGGTAGCAAAACAGTATTTATAAAAGAGAATATTGAAAAGGATAGCTATATATAAGTGATTTTAAATGCTATTTTGAATAAAAATATTTGAATTTGAATATGGATATGGATGGTGGGGAGGGATCGTCGATAGTCAATAATCCTTTTATTTTTCAAAATTGATTCCTTCAGTCACTACCAACGTTTCGAAAACAAATAGCCTTTTGAGAGTGGAATTACTAGCGAAAGTTTAACTAGTTTGTATAAAAATTGCTTTTTTAAGTAGCATGGAAAGATAAGCCAAAAACATTTCGTAGATTGAAAAAAAAAAGACTTGTTTACCAACTGTCCAAAAGGTCAATTGCCTTGGAATTTTGCAAAATATTTAAGCAATTATAGTGTAAATCTTTTTATCATTAAGTTTTATAAAAACAAATAAATAAAAGGCTTCATTTAATTTAGACAAGACCAGTCCCTTATTATTTAATACAACACTGTGTTATTCTTTGAAAACGGTGTGCCGAATATCTTAAAGAAGGGACTACACCAACCAAGTTGTTGTAGAAACAATACTTTGTTGATAACAGTGGCCGTAATAACAGAAAATTTACATGTTTTGTTCATAAAATACACATTAAGTAAATTTTGCAACATTTGATAGCATATTATAGAACAACGGTGTTAGCAAGTGTGCCGATCAACTGAGCGGAGGGATCAACGCCGTTCATGTTTATATAGACCAGGAATCATGCTGGAATCTTGTAGCAACATTGGACGGAGAGTTCCTCTGAGAGTCTTGATGAGTACACTCTGAAGTATGTTTGATTGAGCTTGGCTTTAATAACAAGGTGGCAGTGCTACTGTATATCATGCAATGTGCAGAACTACCATATAAGACTATAATAATAATGGGAGAGCAAAATAAGTCAAACAGTTAAAGAGCTTGTGAGAAGAACATACAAGAAACTCAACGGCCACTCTCAATAGAGTATTTTACAATGGCTGTAATAATCAAAACAAATTAGTATGTAAGGTGCTGCATCAAATATATGAAACGTGTTCGAAGTTAAAAGCGTTTTAAATATTAAATATTTCATAACAGTAATAAATAATAAACTGTATAAATATAAATTATTCTATACTGGCTGTTACTTTGTCAACATGATGGTCGTGATTACTGTAAAAATTTGTAATCGCATCCAGCAAATTAAATGATTTACTAACTATAACAGGTCGATCTGGCACCCTTTCACGAGTTGACGCATGGATCAGCCATCGTTCCCTTCGCACATATTTGAGGGACCCGGCACTCGACGACGCAAAATTTTATGGTTAATTAAATTTTCATATTTAATATTCCCATTTTGTTGTTTGTAACTGGCGGAAACCGGCATCACCGTAATACAGTTGCAGCAAATTATACTCACAAAATATTCAGATCTTGTATATGTCAGTCTTGGCTCCCAAATACATCTCAAAATCTACTAAGCAATGATTAATAAAAACGAGAAAAACAAATACAATGCTCCCTCGCCTGACTCACCGCCGCTACGAGGTACACATCAAAGTTAATTCATCCAAACTGCTTACCCTTTTCAAGGCATTTAGATTGTATTCATAATGGTAGTGTGTTCCGAAGGCCTCGTCATGTTTCATTGTTACAGAACACAGAGCAGTGGCTGTGTTGACTGTTGATGCGACGAAATACACACGCAATTCATTTCTGGTTGTAATGAAAGCGTGGATATTTTACAGTACACAGGGTGAGCGAAGTCAAGCCTCTTCTCCCACCTATATAACCGCAACAGGGACACGAAAAAGGGAAAATTTTAACAAACTGTTATATAAAGATGGTTTGATAACCGGGTTTGCTATTTACTTTGATAAAATATGTCATTTTATATCTTTAAACGAGCAATTCTTGTATATATATATTCTGAATGTCGGAAACGGCTCCAACGATTTTAATGAAATTTAGTTCAGGTGGTTCCGGAGGCGAGAAATTTATCTAGCTAGGTTTCAATTTTAAAAAATGTAGTTTTATCCGTGTTTTAATGCGAAACAGCTACAATAACATTAGAATACAAAGGTAAATTTCTCCACTATATACAAGACTATATTAGCTCAGATGGGCCATTGGGTGATCCGGAAAGCAGAAGACCCCGGTTCGAATCCAGATGTCCTATTAGTTTTTTTTTTGTTTTCAAGTATTGTACATTCTTAAAAATCCGAGCAAGGCTCGGTCGTCCGGGTGTTATTAATAAAACTGCAAAGCTTTAATATAACTTACAATACAGTTCAAAAAAGTAGTGTACAGCCAAATAATTACTTCAGCACTGTAAGTTAACTTGTTGCAAGTAATCGTAAAATTTGAAGTGAACGATAAATCTCAATTAAAGTACTCAATAATGGAGACGTGGCCTCGGTCGCATTTGGGATTGATACCTATATAATATGTAACACTAAAATAATACGATGAATCTAGGTAGCCGCATTTCTTGTATTATAATATAAGGTTATATGTAACATTATCCCCGAAAGTATTCAAAAGTAAGTCACATCGCAACAACTTATTTTAATTCTAATCGTGTTAAAATCACTTTTTGCTTTAGTTACATAAACACTTTTTAACTTTATGGTAAAGCGTAATCAGACCGTCTGTTTATATAATGATAAGCAGACATTCAGATAACAAAGTCAGTGAAGGTAGCGGCACCTTTTGTGCAGGGAGCCATAAAAAGTAGTAACTATGTTGAAACAGAGAGGGAAGGTTGCTTTGAGCGTACAATGTCTCAATCAAACGGATGCTGAATTCCTTTAGCGTGCATACGTGAGAGGTATTAAGATATTTCCGAGTGCTACAAGTATTTACGCAGTTCCTTTGACGTTGCTAAGAGTTCTTATATTCGGGAAAAGCGAGGTTTTGCGAGGTTATCGTCTAGCAATTTTGTACCTATAAATTATATATATTCCGACATATGTATATACAATATTAGTAATATAGTAAATCTGAGCACTGCATGATTATTTTTCTGTAAGATAAAGGAGACTGCTCACATCGCGCCATTGCATTACGGTGCTGTGAAGGTATCACAGTTTTGTGATCTAACAGATTTCTCATACTTTTCATTAAAAATAATATTTTATTGCCTGTCACGATCTTAGGACGGTAACGATTAGGTATGATACGCTGTAGCGTTCAGGCGACTTTAGAAATCCGTTGATCAATACTTTAGATAAATTAATCAAAAGTTAAATATACACGAATGGTGAGTGAGTTTACACCTTAAGTTTACGCCTGTTTAACCGAATTCAAAAAGGAGGAGGTTATCAATTGGATCGGTATTAGAATAGATGCCATTTGGTCCCATAAAATTTTTTACAGAGTTTGGCCCAGTAGTTTTCATTTTGTGAACATTTCTTATGAAAATTTTTGTTTACCTCGATGATATAATTGTTTTTTGTGAACGGCTTATTTAGGAGTTTTCATTCAGGTTGATTATATAGTAAAATTATAAACTGACACTAAAAAGTAAAAAAATAAATAAAAACTTCTATAAAAAGCATATATAAATAATAGCATTTTATTAATATTAAAGGTAAAGGTGTATTCTAATAAATTTTTAGTTATTTGATACTTTTCAGTTTTTAAGTCGGTTTTTTTAAATGAAGTTTTTTTTATTAAGGTCATATGAATAACGATTCCAAACTTCACTTAATAATACTAAAATCACTAAGTACTGCAACTCGCTACGGGGCACACGTTTCAATTCAAAGTTCTACAAAATTGCAAGTGCTAATATTGGTTCATTTGTAATTTTATAGAACAGAGCATCCGTGTGGACCCACTCGTTGCCATGGCAACCCTCGGCATCGGTCGACGACCTCCCCGTCGCGACATCCACAAAAGTAAAACAAGAAACTATTAATCCTAGAAGTTCAAACAAGGGTCTAGCCCAAGCGGAGCTGAATACTACAGCTACATGCGCCGTGACACCTTGTTTTGTTTTCAAAAGAGTACAATTTAAACTTGTTAATTAATTTAAACTTGATTCATTATGGTCGCGGTTTTGACACGAAGTTTTGAGTCGGGCGGCGTTTAATTGTCTCCAGTGCTCTTTTGCCGACTATTAATTTAGATTATGAGTTTTAATCAGTTTATTTTATTTGGGTAGATTACCTGATACACTTAAGTACGATTATGTCTGAACTCTAGTAGACGGCATGACCTGGTCAGTGGGACAGTTCAAGTAAGCTTCAGTGGTTTATGATATTTTAATACTTTTTTGGACTTTTGGGTTCAGCCGAGTGGTATTTAGCTATATTCAGGCCTAGTAGATAGCGGCTCTTTTTAAAATACATATGTGTTCCTAGCAATATTTTTAAAATATCCTTCCTTGTTTTATAGTTTGTCATAGTTTATTCGCGTATTTTGATTTGCTCAAAATTTTATAGACGACATAACGGGGCATGACATTTGTTAAAAACAATTCTAAAATGCAATATTGATAAAATCTTGATAAGATTTGAATTAGGTACGCAATAAATTCTAATGATTTTAAATTCAGTTCAATAAGCATACAATAATAAAAGGCTGCTTGCTGTATTTGTACTTGAATAAGCAATATTAAAAAATGTCATATCATCATTACAACTAGTTTACAGACACATCAATATGCTAATCAGAACTTGAAAGCGTGATCAACGTAAACATATCGCAAACCGTAAACTAAAATCTATCACGAAATCGAATCGTTAATGAAAATACTCGTACACTGCGGCAAACGTATGTTTTCCTTGGCTGCAATAAAGCAAACGGAATGTAGGTCGGGTATAAATCGTATCTTCAAATAGATCGGGAGGCTTGCACGCGAAGCCGCCGTAGTCGGCGAAGGGGCGAAGTTATTCCTTTAACTAATTCAATACTTGAGCGTCACTATGGTAACACGGTAGGGCGCAAAAGCCTTTTAAGTAACAGCCGATCACCTTAATCGGTTTCGGGATGATTGGATGCTGCCGGTTGCATCTTAAATGAAGTCTCGCTGTCGGGATTCAATCTAAGATTAATAAAGTATCTATAGTAGAAGTAACGAACTTTTACTATTTTATTTATTATTTGGTTGCCACAAAATATGTAGCAAGTGCAATACAATAGAGATTTCACTTTTGATTTCGCTCTTTCCATTTTATAACTACATTGGGGCGTCGCTGTTCATAGAGATGATAAAGACACATCATGTGTATCGATCGAATTATATTTTATACAAAATTTATATTTTCGTTACCAAAAAGTGTATACAATAAATTCGTGATGAAAGCTTCCTTATAAGCATTATAGCGCCTGTGTTAGGAGACTCCGCTCTTCAATAATATATTTACAAGATAGTTTGTACAGAGATGTGTTCAATTAAGTGCATAATATAATATCTAATGGAGTGTTTAATAATCTAAAAGAAGGTGGTTAGTGTTGTGTAGCAGATATTGTGTGTGGCCGACATTGAGATAGTCTAGGTGAATAGGGGCCAGTGATTATTGGAATGCGTTGGGGTTGTATGTTTGCTTTGGGTGTGTGTTGGTGATAGGTTAAATGTTTCACTTTACATCAATAAATATAACATTTTACTTCGTGTATTAGTTCGATTCGAAAACTTTTCACTATATGCGATTTTTCTATGATTCGCATACAAATTGGTTTCTATCAGTTACCAAAGTTACTGATTGAAAAGGAGGAATTTATCCGTTTCCTACTATTTTTTCTGTTTAAGAACTGTTCTAAATGCTTATCTAAAAATATGTCGGCTTGGAAAAGTATTCCTCCTTTACAACATATTTGTAAGAATTAAAGTATCATATAGGTACTAGCTAACACACACATTGACAAATCAAAATTCGCCACACATTTTTGGGCTGTTAGGTCGACTATACGCTAGTATATTGTAAGTAAATGCTGACAACAAATCAAGGAATGCTTTTTTTACGGAAGTGCAGGACAAACGAGCGTACGGGGCACCTGATCTTAAGTGAACCGGAGCCCACATTGTCTCGTGACACCAGAGGACTCACGGGAGAGTTGCCCGCCTTTTAGAAAGGTGAACACGCTTTTTTTGAACCCGAGCCCATGTCCGTATCTTCTCGGAAACACCATAAAAGGAATCTCATTCCACAGCTTGGTTGAACCGCACTGCCGAGGATGCCATGTATACAATCATTTCTATAGAAAATAATTTCTGTTTGTTTTGTTACTGACTGTCAATTGTCACCTGCCGCTTCACAATGATTTGACACTCGGCGAATTGTCTAATACAGCATGGTCAAACAGGCTTCTCATAATAAGTATAACATTGGAAATTATCTATTCAATGATTTTCTAATCCTTTAAACAAAATGAGCCCTTTTTAAATCACAAAGCATTCACGAGTTGCTCTATGCTTCAAGTAATTGAACAGTGTTTCTATAGGTATACAATGAAGAACGCATAAATCATCTGGTTGACATCAAAACACGGTAAACTTAGACATATTAAACATTCCTCTCCGCCCAACAAACATAATTATTGTTCGCAGCAGTCAGTAGTCGTGAGCCGTGGTCAACATTCTCCGGTCCGCCTCCAATATTTGCCATCGCAATTCGGAGCTCGTGGAATCCAACTTTTCAATCAAGCCGAAAATTAATTCAATTCAACTCCGAATCGACACGGAATGTACTAATGGACTCGGACGAAAACTGGTGCAAATACTCGTCGGAAAAATGAAATTAGCTCGACAAGTTAAACAGCTATATATATTTGGAATAATTCTTTCGTTGATGGTTTCAATTAAGTTTTTAACTTGAGCTTCGCATATTTTTTATATTTTTCTAAGAAGCTACCATTTTTTGTTAACAATAGTACCTGTAACACTGTAACTGTATTTAATAATATTATAATACAAGGTGCAAGCATACTCACCAAGAGTGTCTTCTCCATTATCTATGTCAGGTAAAGTTTTATTTTACATCTCAGTCCATCTCAATTATGAGTAGGTACCGTACTTTAGTCGTTTTTAGTTATATATAGCTGGTTACTTTTAATTAGTTAATATTTTTATGTATATTCTTTTTGTTTCACTCAAAAACAAACAATAATAAATAAATAATGTAAATTGTAAACTGATCTGTGATCACATATTATTACTTTAATGTTTCGAACTCAGATTGACATTTAACAGAGTTGTCAACTTAGAAACTTCAGAAATTGACAACTCAACTTGTTTACTCAGTCTACGCATTAGTTACTATATAATAATTATCTTTAAGGCGACGTCACCAAATGGCCGGCACTGGTTTTCAAACCAGCAAATATGCTGAGTTGGGACCACTTTGTGACGTATAGAAAATAATATTTCTCAATTTTGTTTTATGTTTTATTGTACTATCGTCATGAATAAACTTTTTATTTTTCTTTCTTTTCTTTCTAACAAGTTCTTATTCGCATATAAGAGCTCATTGTTACATATTAGAACCCATTGTTTGACCAAAACGGTAGAATAAGAATTTATAATTTAAAACTTATAAGACGCGAATGGAAAACAATCGAGTGGAAGAGAGATCATGAAGTGAAGTAAGGACGGTAGGTTCGGCCTAGTATTTAATATAATACAAATTAATATAAGATAAAATATATGAAGGGCTCACAAGTTATAGTACTTAGTTATTTATAAAAATCTAAAATCAACGCATCGTAACCTTTGGTTGGTCTCGTAATAAGAAACTATTTAAATTTTTAGCCAACTTCAAAAAAAGGAGGAGGTTCTCAATTCGTCGGTATGATTTTTTTGATTAAGTTACGAACCCTAGCATACTTGCTTCTATTAGCCCTGGACAAAATTCATACTGTCAAACAAATATTTAATAAATAAATTTGAATAAATTGTACGTGTTGTATCAATGAAACATTGGGAAATCGGGACAGTGCATGTCTAGTGCCAATGACCTCCTTGTTTTAAATATTTAAATAACCCCATTGTTTTACCGCGTTGACCTCTTCAAGTAACCTTAGCAGTTTGTTTGTGCTGGCGGCACCGAAACCACCATAAAACACTACTACCGTATGTACCTACCTACTTGCTGATTTGTTTAGCGGTTAATATATTTGGTTTTGGTGCACGTTAAACGCGATGTTTTGGTATTTGTAATGAAACATCATAAATAAGAAATTCCAGAGTCTGCTAGGTCTCGTATACTTCTTCAAAAAAAAAAGGCAAATAATTTAAGGAATACCGCAAAAATACAATCAAGAAATACTTCACGAATAGTTAAGTGGTTATGTGTATGAGATTTAAAGGAATTTTCAAATGGAGATGCCGATGCCTTACACCATTTTATGTTAAGAATATGATTATACAGGCAGGTGTCATGGTAACCTATCAAGGAAAAATACCCTTTCCAGTGATTAAGAAAACACGTTAATCATCCTTGATGAAATAATTGCTTTGTTAATAGGTACATCACTTTACGTCTTCCCGAGTCCAGAAGCCAGTATCAAAAAGATAAATTAGTTGTTTCGTATCATAACAATGTCAGTGTGAAATAGCCGACATTTTCCGTAATAAGTAATGCTATTAATCTTGAAATTATCAGGTTCCTAGTCAAAAAAAAACTCAGTAAAGTTAATTGAAATAGCAAATACAGTACGATCTATACGTATTTCATCATCTTTTTGTGTGGTGTACAAGACCTAACATTGACAATAGGGCCACAGAAACATCTACTTTATTGAACAAAGAAGCATGTGTTGAAAAAAAGGCATTTTTTTAAACTAACGTTATGAACCAATAAGAACACGCAAACAAGAATTAGTTGCGAATGAATCGCAAAAGTTCGCTCACCTCAAGTGCACGCAGAACGAAATCCCGCCTGTAATTTGAGACCATATGACCCCAACAAGCGGCAATAATCCCGGCATCACGCGGTATTAGCCCAGCGGGTACGATGCTCTCCAAGTGAACGTCTTGCAATGATGTATTATTACTTGAGGAGCCCGAGTTCAGTCCCGCGGGACTTAACAACATTAAAGTTACGATAATTTCCTCTTCAAAGTTTCGTACCGACCGACGCGAAAATGGAGAAACATCGTTAGCGGGCGCCAGTGCCGAAAGATAAGAGTTACTCTTGAGGATTATATGTCGCAAGATCGTACACAGTTTTGAGGTAAAATAACATTCTGACATATTATTATCATTTGTTATTACACGCTAGCCACTATTAACAATTAATTGTAGAGAACAAGTACTACGAATCAACTATTTTTTTCTGGAGCAATAACAACTATATTTGTCAAAATTTGAAATCACATATATCGTATTGTTTTTTATGAAAATAAGGTACGAGACGAGCAGGACGTTGAGTTGATGGTAATTGATACGCCCTGCCCATTACAATGCAGTACCACTCAGGATTATTGAAACAAAAAGTCTGAGCGGCACTACAATTGCGCTCGTCACCTTGAGACATAAGATGTTAAGTATCATTTGCCCAGTAATTTCACTTGCTACGGCGCCCTTCAGAACGAAACACAATAATTCTTACACATTACTGCTTCACGGCAGAAATAGGCGCTGTGTGTTACCCATAATCTAGACGGCATCCTGTGCAAAGGAGCCTCCCACTGGTACCATTATTGATAATCTGCCGTTCTTCGTGTTCGAGATAATTTGGAAAGGTATTATGATTGGATAGTAATTACATTTTCCATTAATTTCACTTTTAAAAAAAGTAGCTTTCTCAACCTTTACCTGAACGAATAAACGAAAAACGTAATACAAATATTTCTTTTTTTTAAACTATGTAACGAAGCTTAGCAATCAGATAAGTGACAGGCAAAACAAGAGGAAAACGAAAATGTTGAAGTCAAATAAATAATATTAGACCATAAAACACTGATAGCACTCGACACCATAAAATCTCCCTCAAGATTCAACAAACCTCGAGGGTACATCGTATTGAGGCGTGAATTGCAAACATCACGAGATATCCACGTATAAAATGTTTAATACGACGCCGAAAGCAAACAAGCATCATTCTATATTGTCTTATTATTTCGCAAAGACCACAACGTTCATATTATTATAATAAACGAAAATAAGTGCCCACTATCACGTGACATTTGTTTTATCCCTTTAGACATAAACGGTCGCCCAAATATAATACGTGAGAGGATTACTAAAGAGCTTCTTGGAAATATTGATGAAACTGAAGGAAGCCAAGAAGCTATGCAAATGTAAGAACGCTTGAAATTCTGTCGACTGTTTGAGACTAAAATGAATTAAACAATAATACTGAAACATTTTGTTCCTTATCTCAAGATAAGTATACGTCATTTGTTAGATAAACAAAGGACAGTAATCAGAATACGCTAAATGAGGCGATCAAAATATTAATGAAGAGCCTCATTCTACCATAGAAATCGAAATCAGAAGGTGCTAGAAGTGACATAGCAACACGGATTAGAATTAGAATTATTGTGAGCGGTGGATGTGACACAACGCGTAAATAGTGTGTCTTCGTTTGGCTCGGAGCATAGCGACGACTTTGATTCCGATTTTGATTTTGATTAGTCGCAGTTTAATAAAATTTTTGCTTGACGACTATGTTTACTATACCTATTGAGAAATTTTGTTCTAGACTTTTCATCAGCGACACTCGATATGTTCATACAATTCACGCAATCATCAGAAGTGACGGTATTTATAGAAGTGATATTTTTTATATTTAGTCTGTACATCATTTCGAAATAATTTAATGTTGAGTTAATTAAAGTTGGTAGGTACATTAAAAATAGACTTGTGCAATAAAATAAAATGCAGTAAAAAATGTAATATAAGCGAAACTAATAAATTCGGAAGGATGCGAGAAGATATAATCTGTATCCAACGATAGCAACGAACATTTTCATTTTACGACTCATCGGCTTTAGGGTATTTATTCAGTGCAGACTAGAAAGTAATAAAGAACCGCCGCATATTCCAATATTATTATTCACAATACGTTAACAAAGGAGAAAATAAAGCTTAATGAATATTAAAACTAGCCATAACAGAGAGGATTGCATAAGTATGCAAAATTTATGTGTATTTCAATGTTATATGAATAACTAACAGAATCTGAAAGCGATAAATTCAGGATACCATAATGTGGTAGGGTAATTGAACTGAACCACTTTTGAACTTCTATCATCCATACAAAAAGCTACGGTTTTATGACACTGACTTCTGTATTTCTATGAACTTCACTATCTAGCGGAATAGCTTACGAGACACAATAATAATTTCGAAAGAGTAAAACTAATTCTATCTGAAGAATTGGCAATAAAACTTATGGAACACCAACACATAATGTGGTTACATATTATGTAACCACATTGATATCCGTCATACTATACCTACCCCTCGGTGGAGTCACGAATATTGGCGTTCACAATATGCGTCGATGTAATAACAAGATCCGCCCTAAGGTTCGACACCGCTGACTCACATTGGTAACAAATTACAATCCACCACGTGCACGCTGACACGAATTCTGATGAAATCTCAAACAACCTCAATAATATCCTTTATTTGTACGATTACTATATTCCATTTGATTCGAATTTTTTTAAGCGAGTTCACGCAATTAGCGTATTAGAAATAGTAAAAACACAGTTTATGTGTAAAATGTCCAGTTTTGATAATAACCTACTTCTTGTCAAACCTAGTCAACCTGGAAGCTTTCCCAATCTGTAGTATAATCGCCGCGCGTTGAAAATAGTATAGGCCGCCATCTTAGTGACGTCAGGTTCAAGCAGACATTTCATCAATTACGAATCAAAGGATGAGAGTCTCATTACGTAGACGTTTTTACGACAATGTTTTAACTTGGTTCTAACGCACGGAAGTAAATTGGCTTACTTAAAGACTTTTGGATGCCATTTCCTCATTTTATTTACAGAATCTATCGTACTTAGGTAATATGTACAACCTACAATATATTAAAATATCAAATTAGATCATTCCGCATTCAACACCTACAAAAAGGAACAAGAGTGCAGTAGCTATAGGTTTTGAGCCAAAACGGAACAAAAATGGGATGAAAAATTATTTCTAGATGGAAATTCTAATAACCGTGGGAACAAGACGCAAAAACTAAAATACAAATATTTTATGATTCCAACAATAGAATGTTATGAAAAGTTTGATTAAAATGATCAAAATATATTGGGCGTACTATTAGAAGATTAGATTTAACATTTCGTTAACGATACTGAGTAACTACATGTTGCGCTGTTGCGGAGTTTTTCGCTTATAACTGAATCGCTGCTCTTGTACCAACATGCAATAATGTGCAAACATTGTTGTATTCAGAACGTGAAGGACACCGTAGCTGCTGAAATTACTGGCCTTATGATTCTTAACATCTTAACAGCCTAATTGAGATGCCGCTCAAAAAATTGGATTAAACCAAGATTCCTGAAATCTTCCCATAAAACAAATAAACTATACTATCTCGAATAACAGTAAAATGAATGTACCTACAAAATTATATATAGACAATTAATATTCAGTGTTAACAAAAAAACAACGCAACAAAGCAATCACCGAATAAATAACAGTTACAACAATGACATGTATAATAATTAATTGAACGGTTAATCAGTTCAATGTCCCGCAAGACCGTTTAAACAACAATTATTAATTACAAAGCAACACGTTAGCGTTGCGTTTTAGTTATTAGATAGGCAATTTAGCTCGTGTATTGGTAAATCATTGCCAATGTGAATGTGTTAACTAAATCTGTGGTCCTTGACCCACCTCGTGCCCGCTGCCACGCCGCGGCCGGGCGCTTGTATACTATATTATAGTGAGACTCTTGCACGCCTATAATTTCATTACCTACGAACTTGGCTTATTTTTTGTACTATCGTATAACAATAGCTTTATTGGTACTCACTCGTGTGAGTCATCAAATAAAAATATTTAGAGTATGCATTATTGTAGTATGTTATATTGTATCTATACCAAACTATTTGAATGAGAAGAGACTTGAAATTGTTTTAAATTATTAAAACTTTAGCGAGGCATTATCAACTTTAATTATTTAAATCGGCTTTGCTCACGATTAATCGGTGTTGGTGCCGATTACTTGTGCACTAATCAGAGGTCCTAATAAGTGTCATCCGTAAATAATAATCTTGTGTATTTTCTCCTATCCTATAAGGTTAGGTCTTCTTCTTCTTCACAGTTGATCCCTCATTGCTGAGGAGTCGTGACTCCGCTTAAGTTCGTCTACAGCTTTCCTCCATCTGATTCGGTCTGTCGCATGGTGGAGTGCGATGCTGATGGGTTGGTTAGTCTGCTCGTATATTTAATTAGACCAGCGTCGTGGGCTCCGGCCTCTGGGTCTCTTCCCCTCAATTTTTCCGGTTAAATAAGGACGGACAAAATAATGTTAGGTAGATCATTTATATAAAGAAGGAAGAGGAATGGTCCAAGAATAGACCCTATGGTACCCCCATACTATACAATAGGTTCTTGACTATATATTTAAACATTCAATATCGTCTTGTAAATTGTAATGCAATGTAGTCTAATTTATAATTTTCTTATTATTTACACATTTTACCATATTTAAAGGAGCAATAGCGGACTACTTGATGGCTGTTATCCGAACATAGACTTACAATATACTAACGTAACATAGAAAAGGTAAGCGAATCTATAGTTACTGCGTCTGATTTTTATTGACAAGACGTAAGCAGCCACACTTGACATTAGGTCTTTAGATTTTTTTTTTACTGACCTCTACTATTTACCACTGGGGCTGTCAAAGTGGTTTTGTTCCTGTTTGATATTCGCCATTTTGGCGCTATTGGCCATGTAGCGAGAGTCTGCGGTACTGAAACTAGCGATGAAAACCTCAGCTAAACAATTAACATTGATAGGAAAACTAGTTACAAAAAAAAATAGTGTACTCAAATGCGTTGAAATATGAAATGAAAATTGAAAATGCAAAAATAAGTTCTGTTCAGTCAAAACTAGTTCTCTGGACGCTCGCAAGAAGCGCTTCAAATAGGCACAAAACATTTGCTGTCAAACATATGGAAAAGCCTGTCCAGTGGTTTTTATACAGGCCAGTGGTATGTTTGAATACTGAACCACCGGCTAACGCACACATTTACAAATATAATTGGTAACGCATTATCCGGCTGCCGGGTCGTCTATACGCTAGTATATTTTAAGTCTTTGGGTCCCACCTTAGTAAGTCACACAAATAATGACACATCTCGTCAGTTTCACGGCCGTTACCTTTAATCTAGAAACATGTGCGACCGAAGGATCCAACACATAAACAAACAAACAAACAAACAAAAAGCGCACTGCTACTCGCTTCCCACGCCGCGGCCGATACCACGACACAATCGTATTCATCTACTCACGGAAGGCATTGTCGCTCGTAGTCGTTGAATAACCAAAGTTGTAAATATTATGAGTACGATCATCAGAAACGTAACTGTTATTATATAAATAATGGTCAAATGTTTCGTTTTGCAATATTTTGTATGTATAACAAAAACAAAAATTTTCACTTACAGTTTGATAATACGGATGTTGTGAAGTATCAGAGGTCATTTTACGTCAAATAACTATGGGATTAAAATAAATATTCAAACCAAGCCGCATCTAGTAACTATCAACACGTTCTTCCTGGAAATTTGTGTGCAGAACACTCTACCCATATAAACAGTAGGTACAAATGCATTCCAGATCAGAAAACATGATAGCCTACACACGGGAGGCTCCGTTGCACAGGTATATGTAAACATTACTGTGTATCGCTCTGAAGGACACCGTAGCTAATTGCAGGGCAAATTAGACTTAACATCTTATGTCTCAAGGTGACGAGCACAATTGTAGTGCCCCTCAGAATTTTTGGGTTTTTCGAGAATTCTGAGCGGCACTGCATTGTAATGGACAGGGCGTACCAATTACCAGCTGAACGTCCTGCTCATCTCGTCCCTTATTATCATAAAATAAAAAATTAATAAAAAAACGGACAAAATACGCAAAATAGTAAGTGTTGTCACTGGTCACTGTCCCTTGAACAAGCGTTTATCGTTAGCGTTAAGCGTTATCAAGCAAGCTTAACAAGAAACGCCAGAAGACGTTCTTATAGACTGCAGGAGTGTGGCCGAACAATGGAGACAAATCCTCCGATCTCCAGGATTGCCATTGACAGCCTGCAACAATTATTGTAAGAGACTGCTAGACTTCTGGGACGATCTATTCTGGTTGGAATAAGAAGATGAACGAATACGTACAATGGCCAAATCAAGAGGCTAAGTGCATAAATAGCCCAGCTTAACTAACTATCTAATACATTCCAATTATCGCGATAAACCCGATCAAATCTAACCGCGCCCTTCATCTTGACGATTGAGGTAAAATGTAATGAAAGAGCACTGCTGCTTTACTGCGGAAATGTTAGGAACAGGTGGCAGTACTGCCCCGTACGAACAACGCACAACATACAGACGGATAGTTCTACTGCTGTCTGCTACCATAGAACTGGTATTATCAAATCACACCGTGGGTAAGTTTACAAAGCACTCGCAGGTTTCGAGTGACATGTCTCTTAACTCGCCATTATGACAGTGAATGGATCATGACGAAACATCTTACTTTCTAATGATACAATGCCCTGTCACGCCATTTGTTTGTCGTTTGTAATAAGCTGTTTCATTGTTCCGAGACAGTTTTTTTACACTGTGTATAATATGTATATTTCGAAGAAATTGGGGAAATTAGTTGTTTTTTTTATGGAATAGGAGGACAAACGAGCGTACCTGGTGTTAAGTGATCACCGCCGCCCACATTCTCTTGCAACACCAGAGGAATCACAAGAGCGTTGCCGGCCTTTAAGGAAGGAGTACGCGCTTTTTTTTTTGTTAAATTTGGAAAACAAAAACGCTTACCCCCTTATTATAATGATCCGCTAACTTAAAACAGCTGCTACAGAGTGATATTTTTCAATCTGACATAGGTCAATAGAAGAAGACAGAGTGAGAATTAGCAATGCTTTAAGTTAGCAGGCTATTATGAATAAGAGGTTTAGAAACTTACATCCAGATGTGAAATGTTCCAGTAAGATAATCAGGTATTAATTTTAACCACATTTTTGTTGACAGCATAATGATATGCTCATTAAGCTAATTAAGGAAATATAATACACCAAAAACAATATCAATATTGGCATGCCGTTTGTCAGATAAGTTGAGGAAAATGAAATATTAAATAATAAGTGTTGTTCACTTTTAGCTATAATTCAATTTATAATGAACTTATGAATACTACTATAACGAATTAAAATGTGAATTATGAACATCTTGTGTTTGTGACTTGTGTCAACTATAATCACAATTTAACTGTTCAAGATGTCTGCACTTCTATTGGCCGTAATTGCATTGATTTTGCGTTTACTTTTCGGAATAATAGCCAGCATCATATGCCTCCTATTTATGGCAGAGATAATTTTATAGAAAATATTATTTTTATTGCTACGTTTTTTAATGAAAAAATAAGTTTCAACCAGAGCAGATGTATGTTAGGTATTTCGGTTAAGGAGAGTAAGTTTTTCTACATTATTTTACCAAGGTACTCTATTAAAGATGAAATTTTCATTAAATGCACTTGATATCAGTTATTAATTTCAAATAAATAAAATAATAATATAATAAAATGAACTATCATATTAGGTATTTACAACATAATTCATGTAGTTTTTATGAAAAAAATAAGTCAACGGGAATCCTGAAACACGTAATTCTAAGGATTATATAGGATCTTAGGAACAATAATTATAATAACGCTAACGCTCATTCTCCGCAAAGTAGTTATAATAGAATATTTAATATAAAAAAGCAAAAACTTAAATTGTATAGGCGTGTTGGAGCATTGCACACAACAGTACTGTTTAACGGGAGAAAAACAGTATTCTATGCAAAAAATCACTCAATAACTAATTATTTGAAAATATTGTTGGATATTGAGTGAAATTTGTTAGTCTGTAACTTTTTACATAAAAAACAGTATTCAATAATGCTTTTGCTAACGTTAATACAAAGTACTTAACTAATAAGTACAAAACATATTTTCTCTACCACATTTTAATGTTGATGGTAATACCTCAGACCTAAATATACCTTGCCATTTGAGGTCATAATCGCCCCAATGTACATAGTCTGTTAATATAAAATAAACACAAGGAAAAAGGGTTTTATTTATACCCAACTCTGTTTCATTTTGTTACTTGGAGTAAGGGACCGGAACGGTCTAATATATTTTGTAATATATAACTTAGGTACGAGTATCTCTACGTTATAAGACTAATAACGCCGGCGAGAGGAAAAATATGGCAGAACGCCAAATAAAATGACTTACAGGAATAAAATAATGCTTGCTTTCTTTTCTTTTCAGGATTCCATACGCGGAGTGGTGAAACGGATCCCCAATATTAATCGAAATTCCTTTCGAACGAAGAGAGGAAGCAATAGAATAAATGATAATTGATAAGATTTCATTACATGATCACTTCAGTATTTTATAAAAGCCACTATCAGTTTGGTACAAGTGGATATGTTTTTTTCTAATTATATTTAATATTCAAGGTCTAGAAATCAGTACCTTAGTACCCAGTGCAAATAGTTAAACACATAGATTACCTAATTTATATTTGCACATGAACATTACTAGACTAACATACCTACAACCGCAATAACTAGAACTGAAAATTAACAGTCACCCTTTCAACCTAAGAATATAATATTTACCTATAACGAATCATCTCACACAACACCAGTTTACCAAAGAAATCACCAAAAGAATAGTTAACACCTGAAAAGATACTGATTCCTAAATGAATACTCTTAACTTAGAACAGTAATCAAATGAAAAGTTTTTAATACCTGCATTCTCCCCTGCCTTTCCTATGGCTATGAAATGGTACATCACTAAAAAACATAGAGACAGTCTAGTAACGTGCCGACGGATGGGCAATATACTGCAAAGTATCCAGGAAACGTGGAGCAAGTTTATAACTGAATAGGAAAGTAAAAGGAATAAGTAATAGGAAAGGTAGTGTGAGATAAAGTTAACAGCCGGTCTCAAGTGAAGGTGGAACTTGCTAGAGATAGAAAACAATGGAAGATGTTGCAGGATGCTCATTAGAAGAGGCACGCAAGGTCACTCCTAATAGTTTACGATAAAAATCTCATTGATGGACTGTAGTCGATGCGCACTTTATGAGATTTTTATTTACTCACTATCAAAGTGAAAGTATATTCATCAAGTTGCAAGCCACTCGCGACTTAATGTCGGAAGTAGTTGAATTACTATTACAATTTGTCGAGGGATTTGATTTCCGAACCACTACAGCGACGACCTTGGTGTAGCTTTCATTCCCCTCCATCCTGCTCACATCCACGCAAATTTACACTGTTGTTTATTCATACGCCTATTATGTTTCCCGTTTATGACGCAATAGGGCTGTCAATCGCGTTAATAATTATAGAATCCCACCCGCAAGTTAATCATGTATCGACTGAGGCGTGTTAAGTGTACCATATTATTACTTAAAAGTTATCTCTCTATACAAAATTGATCATTAAATAATTATTAATAATACACTATGCGCGTATACTACTGCGTATAAAATCTAAAAGACGTTATGTCTCATGGCTATTTATAGTGTCCTTAGTTATCCTTAGTTAGTACTAAGGATCTCGTGTTAGTACACGTATCCTTATTACAGCAGAAATATGATTAATTGCGAGTATGATCAATAAGTTTCATTGCATTAGGCCATGTAATGAGCATGCGTAGTGAGGCCAATGAGAAACAAAGGAGTCCAGATGGCTTTTGATCACCATAAATGTATGAAAATCATACTTATTTTTACAAAAAATTATAAAGCGCAATCAGCTAAGCCTTACTTCACAGTGTATTGGATATTTATTTTGTACTTTTTTTGCACGAGACACTCGTGAGTTTCGTGCAACGGCAGAGATTTAAGTTACAATAATATTTTCTGGCAGTACTTGAGGTGGCTCCAAAAAGGAATAAACAAAAACATCTTTCATAATTTAACGCGATAAGAGATATACTCTTATTGATCTTATAGATACGCTTGCACAAATCATGAAACGCAGACAAGTTTTTGCCAACGGAAATCTTTGAAAGTTTAAATATAGCACAAGTTTAGAACGTACAATACAATAATTTACAAAACAAGAATATGTATATTACAAATGTTGCCGTGTATTTGGTGGCGTTTTTACCGACAGCGTTTTTCTTGTGAACGTGCAAGCCCTGCACCGCGGCCATAAGCAGGTATGGCGTGCGACCGCGACATAACGGTACGAGGTATCGCTCAGTGCACTCTGTGTTACGGCTTGCTAACTGCCAACTGCATTGTTGTCTATTTTAATGATCTTGTTCCAGCGCCTCGTATCGCGTAATAATAACACTCGGGAACGGCTGTGTCCCCAATCAAGTTAATTTTCGCTTCTAGGTAGCCGTTCCCAAGTGTCGTCGTTATAACAATAACAACAGTTAACTTCCGATAAATTGTCAGCGCTATATTCTCGCTGATACTTGTCTTATTGAGCCAATTACTATACTTTTAGCGATTATAACTCGATTTTGTTGCTTGTTTGCTTGCTGTCCCATTAATGTCTCCTCAGTTGTAAAAATTACTACTAATACTAATTATTTTACCTTCATTTTATGCGAGTATCAATCTTTTCCATAAGTAATGTAAAAGTATCTTAGCATTACATAGCCGGTATATAAAGGTTATTGAAAGCGGCTGATTAAAGTTCTCAACGCATAGATACGTTTTATTTGACACAGTTTATGTTTTCCGACGAAACTTTTGATTAGAAGTTTACCTGTTTGAACTAAAACTTGGACAGAAATGTCTCTAAAAAGGTAGCAAGTATGATAAGTATGCTTTATTACTTGCAAATAATTTTCAATCAACAGATATTTGGGCAATAATCAGGTTTATAATAGGTTCCCTGAAATTTGTTTCACCTGATTTTGTAAATAATATGAAATTCATTAATACTAATTGGACTACCAGAAATTTCTAATTTGTCTAATTCAAAGATTCAATCTATATACTATATATCTTAAATCATCATGTTTTAGCACATTTAGAATTGTTAACACAAGTGCTACTTAGCTTAAGCGTAATGTATTTAATAAGTAAAACTTTCATTAAATTATATTATATTTGTAATACCTGTGCTGTAAATAAAAAAGAAGTAAAGATTTTTTTTTATTTTTATTCCGGACGCATACTGTGCACACTAAACTACTTTTTGATTGTGTTTGACAAACCGAAAGACTGTATTGTTTTTGTCTACCTACAGTATTAAAAAATGATTCAATTTAAGGAATGGCTGCGTAACTTTACTATCGTTGAATCCTGAATCTAGAAATATATCTTACTTATAATTAATGGGATATCACAGCAGTCAACAATCGAATCAATATGACTCGCTTTGAAGACATAATATTATTTAATTGTGACATTATTCATTTATTTCAATAATGAATAGATTCATAATCAACGCTCGCGACAGCACGATCTACCATCACGACCACCGACTAACATGACACAATGTAATCCGAATTTGTCAACACTGCAGACAGATGGCTCGAGCTCTCGACTCCGGACACCCTATCACTCACAACGTGACATCATAATTGGCCCACATCATACTGCATTTATTTCTGGTTGGTAAGTATCCCAGAACGATTATTGTCTCATTATATTATGTTATGCGATATTTATTTAGATGACATTTAATGAATATACGTTCACAAAAATCAAGATTTTCATTATTATAACACTAGAAATGAGGGATTGCTTGTATCTAATTCTAGAAGGCTTCATAAGATACAAAATAGCTTTAAGGGTAAATGTATACACTTTTATAATAAAGCCCCAGCCACTGTTCAGGCATTATCTATATTCATTAAAATGTTTTATTAAAAAATGTCTCTGTCATAAATCCTACTACTCCACAGATGAATATCTAAATGATCCGACAGCCTGGGACTAGATTATGATTATTTTATAGCAATAGCAACAACAGCACAGTATTGTATATTTTATTAAAAAGAGCTCAAAAAAAGAATGCTGGGAGAGTTTCTTGCGCCTCTTCTTCTCTCTCAGAGCGATATTTGTTTTCGAAGTGGTAGTAGTATCTTAGAAATGAAAAATTAGTAAATTAGAAATGAAATCAAAAAGAATTCTAAAGGAATCAATTTTTGAGAAAATAAATGACTTTTATGCCTTTTAAGCATAGTAACATGTTTTTTGCAGCATGAGTTGTTACATTTTGAGTAGCTGAACTCGTATCAGTCATAAATGGGGTTAAAGTTATGAAATAAAAATCTTAGTATGATGGTGAAACAATCGGCCGAATTAATATAATTCAAAAGGTTTTCCACACAAAAACTTAAATGGAAATAATCTGGATGAGCTCGAAAAAAAGATCAAGGATCGACTGAGAGAAATAACAAGCTGGCGTGGTCCGCCTGGATATAGGAATAGAGGCACACCTTTGATGGGAGGATGAAGTAAGGACATAATAGACACATAAAGTAGCCGGACCTTCCTGGATAAGAAGTGCACAGGATAGACACATGTCGAGCTCTTTGGAGGAGGCCATCACCCACTCAGGGGTTCCTGTACAACAGTTAAAAGATACCTACAATCAAAAACTAAACAAATAATAAAACTAACACTTAGAAAATCAAACAAATCTATTTAAATCTTTGTAAAAGACTAACTGAATAACAAAGACTGTTTATATTTAAGTTCCTTTCACTGCCACTATTATAATTATTTAATTGCGAGGAAAACTATGAATCGTTCATCAATTAATTATATGATGACATTTTCGACAGCTGAAATAAGATCATTTTGAACCATATACTTATAATATACTAGCGTATAAACGACCTGAACGTTAGAATTTTGAATATTCAAAATACTAAGAAGGAGCTAATTCCAAGCATGACTATTCGCTACACTTTCATACGCTCTCCTTTTCTATCTTGCTGTACCTTCTTTAGATGTTCAATTTTCTTGGACGTTTTGGTTTATATATTGTAAGTCTATTTGAACTGTAATTATTTATGACACTTAAAATAACATACTGTTGTGGTTAGCACAGAAATAAAGTTAGGAGTGTGTAGTTCTAATTTTGTTTATTTATTGGTCTAGAGAAACATAAAAACAAGAAGTCGAGGTTGATCACAAGAAGACAAGTTGGTAAGGTTCATACAAACAGGATACAAAGCGGTATTAGGTACTACGTTTGAGAAAATTTTAAAAAGACATTCCGTAGCTTAGGGTTGGTTAGGTGAAACAATGCGGTACTAGACACAAAGTTTGAGCAATTATAAAAAAAAAAGATTCCATAGATTAGGCCTGGTGCAAGTTTAATTAACTTAATGCTATTGCAACACCAGAAAAATCAAGAATGTCACTATCCTTGGATAGGAGTGGAATCCATGGATGGCATAATAAATAATTTTTGATGTACTTCTATGTACAATATAATATGATTTTAAGACAACGTAATTTTTCTACTTTTTGCCAATATATTCTCAACTTTAGGAGCTTAACGATTAGGTAGTATTTCTGACGTAAAATAGTAACATTATTGTATGTCGGTTTGAAGGGCTCCGTAGCTGGTGAAAATACTGAAAAATGAGACGACGTATTTTTTAAGGAAATATAAATTTACTTCCATGATTTATATGTCTAGACTGTGATAGGAGTAAAAACATTGAAAAAAATTGAGGTTGACAGTAAACTTCTATTTCGAGCAATTCACACACACTAACAGAAAGTGTCATACAAAATACGAGAGTTTCGCACATTAAAGTAATAAACCTGGCCTGTTTTCATAGGTTGTCTTGCAGCAAGAGGCTCGCTCAAATATTCAAAACAAAAAGAAAAGAGTAACTACAACTATCCGGTCATATTTAATACGTACTTCGAATTTTGTTATGTTCTGAATGAAATAAATAAAAACCAACACAAGTCTCTAACGATCTCAGTGATCAGTGATCAGGATTGTCTAACCGTCGCGCGTCGACACGATACACGATAATATAAAACACAGACAAGTTCAGTCCCGTCAATGGTGCATTAACCAAAGGCCTTTGCACCAAACAACTGTCTAGCACGGCTATAAAAACTAAATTGAACTCCCTTTGAAGAACACTTTCGTTCCTTTATTTCATTAGTTCACGATTCAATGAAGTGTTTTATCACGATAAAACTTTATCAATAGAACTCAGAGCGCGCTGTTACTTATTCACACCGTCCAACGGGGAATATAACATTTAAAAAGCAGTAATCTGGTGGAATTAAATTTAGATTTGCATTGACTTGATAATACGGCCGGACCAGTTTTTTTTAAAGTAAAATACGTTTCCATATTTAAATATGTAACAGCAAGGCCAACATGTCACTATTTTAGTATTATAGGAACTGCGCAGAAAATTATAAATTACGTAGGTAGTAAAAACAAAAAATTTACTCAAGTGTTCGAAGAGAGAACATAATAATATAATATAGGAAGCGTTAACTGACCTTGAAATTGACCATTTCTTTCTTGTATTCGCTATATTTACCTGTAAAAATATATTGAGATAAGAATAGTTGTATTACGATAAAAAAAAGACTACAAATTGTAATTGTAACTGAATAGTAACAAAAAATTATTCTCCCAACTGCATTTTGAACATGTGGTAAATAGTAATAATACTACGTCCATTTTTTTTTTAATAGAAAAAACGCCGCAAAAGGAGCAAATGCATAGGAGTATACCTACATGAATTAAATTATTTTTAATAGTTTTGCGTTTTGCCCGGATATACATACCTAAAGACAAACGGCAAAACTAATAAAAATTCTATAATGACTCAGTGTTGTTTTGTAAAACTCACAGTAAGTAAAATAATCTGTAAATAATATATTACAGAGTACAGTTTTTCCTTACTTACGATTTTATTATATGAATAAGAGTTGGTTTATCTGAGAAGTTAATAATTGAGGAGTAATGACTCAGTAATCGAACCCACAAGCATCAATACTTTTCACAACATGTCACAATAACTGATTATCATAATTATAAATTACCATGATACTATCAGCATCAACTAAGTACAGTAACTCGATGTCGTAGGTGGTCCAAGTCAAGTTTGTTTCCTGTGCAAGTTTCACCGAAAACCTTCATCATGTTAGAGCCGCGTGTTTATCTTCTATCTAATTATGTTTGATTCGGTAATCCGGTAGAACGTACCAATTTACGTAAGCTTTCAGATTGTCCCCGTTAGTGTGTATCTCATATAAGATAACGTTGTTAGGTTAGCCTTGATGAAAATGATAAAAATAGATATTGTCGACATACGCACATAAAAACTGAATATTTATTCAACCTATTAATAAATAACTTTACCTACTATCAACAAAGAATTAATCAGATCATCTCAATAGAAAAAATTGAGGACTCCTCGCACGACGAATGCAATAATAACAAAAAAAAAAAAACAAATAAATGCAAGAAAAACGGTGATAAACTTATATCGTGTGGTCAAGCACAAGCGGTATTTTTAAAGTGATATGTGCGGAACACTCAAAATCTTCACAGTATTATACAATTAATATATTAAGATTACTGTGTTAGACATAATGAAACAAAAAAATAGTATTTAACAGATGTTTAAATAAAATGTTATAAAATTGTGCCATAGAAAAGGATAACCTCAAAAATTGCGTCTATATGCAGACTGGAACTCGCCAAGCCAATTCATAACAATAACAATGTGGCCTTCTCGAACAGGGAAATTGAAATAACAACAATAAATCAACTGTGAAGCCCGCTACAATAACCAAACTCCTCAAGGCACTATAGCTTTCCTTCCGTCCTTTCACAAAGCGGAAGTGCTTTACGGCTTCCTTACTCCGTACACATGCTCAATTTTAAACCTACTTTAAATTGACGTGTAGAAGGAGAAATACCCCGTCGCGTCCGTGCCCTTATATTAATTTTCTAATATTATTCCAATTGCAATCATAATAGGATTGAGTAAAACTAATTAAACTAAAACCTTGGTAAGTCTATTTAAATATTTGAAGGTTTCTAATTAACGCACATAATTAACTATTTTATAATTTTGTAATGGAAACTAACCAAATTTGAAAGAAAGAATAGGTAAACAATATTATGACTTAAACATGTACGAATTTGACGAGACATTTCCTAAAAAATCATTCTCATCACTTTAAATGTTATTTTATCGATTAAATAATACAAAACAGTTCACGGATGTCTGCCAACTGAACAAGACAAACCACAGTAGAAATATGTAATTCTACTCTGATAGTCTTCGCTGTGAAGTTATAAATAATATTAATATTTTGTAAGTTAACACTATTGAATAATCAAGCAAATAAGTTATGCCAGCAATCAGCTCCGAGCGTTGCGATCATAACAAAGACAAACTGTCCTTGAAACAGCACAGCAACGATTGTCGGAGCACATAAAAGCGATACACTTTGACTAAAGAAACACCTTTTACAAGTAAAACTAGACTTAACTCAGACAATGAACACAGTTGACTGCGAAACTGAACTACGTCATACAAATACATTACAAATCTTATTTATGATTTTCGAAGATTTAAAAAGTTATTGATAGGCTTGTTAAAAAATGATATTCATAATTCCAAATTAAAGCTGAACTCTTATTATCTCTCCGATAAACTAAATGTGACATATAGCAGCTAGGACCCTTTTATACTTACCTAAACCTATTTTTGTCCTCGATAGCACAAACAAGGCCAACGGTCGGTCAGCAGTTTTATAACTGCTTTTTGATCAACTTTGTGCAGCAGTCTCGAAAAAACAAGAACCGCTTTTTATCATCGCGATTTTTAAATTAAATTACGCAATGGTTATTAAATTTGATTTTTTGCTACCTGAACATAAGCATTGCAAGTGTGCTAATTGTTAGACTATAAATCTGAAATTATTTTCTTCCTTTCTTTTCAAGCTATTTTTTCCTTTAAACGCTTCAGAATTATAGATTAAACAAATCATATGTTTATTATAATTTAGTTAGTTCTATTATATTTCAACTTGTTTTGACATTTGACATTGTGTTACTAATAAAAAGTAGGTACTACCTACAATCTATGTCATATAGATAAGCTTTTAAATTCTACCTATTAATTTGACATTTTGTAATTATTTTTATGACCTGTAATGTTAGTGTAAAATTGAAATTATAATAAATAAATCTCCGTGGAAAATATTAAAAAAAAAACTATTCAATTTTTAATAACATTTTGCAATACAAAAGCGTTGCATTGCAAAAGAGCAGGGCCTCTATTTTGCACTTTTTATATCAAATTCAATTTTTTAAGAATATTTCACATTTTAGTTTACTGTTAGGTATAAGACTCTGACAGTAAAATTCTTAGATATATTTATTATTTTTACTAAGATTCATTATATTAATGAATACTTACATTAATTTCAATTAAAAATTTTCAACCAATCAATCTGAAAAGCCACATTTATTTTACTGTAGCAGTATTTATTGTGTATCTTTTCTCGTCTCAATAAAGTTGACAGCGTCTAATTTAATTCCAGATGTTGTTCAATTCACCCAGCCGCCGGGTGACAATTTGATAGATGTTGTATACAGCATCCTGAATCTGTCCATTATCTCATTTAATTAAGTCACCCGAGAGGACAGCTTGATTGACTGCGGTCCACTGTTACTATACAATATGTAAATCGAAATTTCGGACAAACGAAAACTGTAATAGCGTTTGCTGTTTATGTTAACAATCATAGAACTACCATGGTATCAACGCCAATTGTAGTGACCAATTCCTACCATTACCACTAAATCATCTATGTAAAATAGTTTCTTTAGTTCATACCGAGACCTATATTGGCTCCTGGGAAGAGCATCCAATCTCGCAGTGGAAAATAAGTTGCTTGTGGTTGTCGAACCCAGTTGGACTTACGGCATCCAATTGTGCTCCAACGAGAAAATACTGCAATGCTCTCAAAATGCCATACTAAAAACCATTCTCAAAGCCATGCCATGATTCTATGATAAGCATAATCAAAAACAAAGTATACCACTTCTCGAATCTGCATACAGTTAGAGAAGAGATTGCACACAAGCTTGAAATACAAAACCAGGTGAAGGACACACCCAAACGTGTTACTTTAAAATACTTCTCTATTAATAGTACTCCACCAAAACGTCTGAAAAGGGCAGATATCCTAGACTTAGACATAAAATAAAATCCAAGCTTACCCTAGTACTAAAGTGATAAGTACCTAATTCAGTAGTAGTGCACTCCCTGGACAGAACACTCGCTAGCCAGATCTACCAAAACATCCTCTTATAGTAAGATTACTGATTGCGGATGAGATTTAAATAAAAAACAATTAGTTCCTATCGCTCGAATCCGATACGAGAATCAATTCACAAAATTCTAGTTATAAATCTTAGCTAAAATATGTTAAATTGGGCGCAGTAATAATGTTAGTTATGGCATTCATTCAAACGTTTTGATACGAAAGTGCATTCTAATAGTGGAACAGTACACTCTTTGATATAGTTATCAGTTTAATGACTCCAGGTGCTGCTTCGTGACTAATTCAGGAGCGCATTCGTTCGACGATATCTTTATTATTTTATGGATTTCGTTTCGATACAAGACGTTTCTTGCAAGTTATAATTAATAAATAATAAAGAAGCATTATTTAATTCCATGCAAGATATCTATCTTACTTTTAAATAGTTTTAATTCTAAATAAAGTAATCTACAGTTTGTATGGACCCCTTTTGGGTGAAAACCACCATTAGGTTCTGTTTATTGCTATCTCTAACAAACTAGCCAAAGCACCTATTTTGTCATTTAGTTATTATTTAATTAGAAGCAAATTAACGATCCTCGGCCGAATCTTTTTATGCTATCCCGATATTTTAGTTAAGGTCGTGATGGTCAAGTAATTGTCGTAGTAAAATATGATGAGTGTACTTCAGTTTTACTAAAAATCCAAAAATAAAAATAAAATCTTTTCAATAATCCTGAGCGACACTGCATTATAATAATAATAATAATAAATTTCTTTATTGGGGCAACAGAGGCCCATATTTTGTTAGTAACAGGCTTAAAAAAAACTATGTTAGTAGGTATATTACAATTTGCTCAATATAATATAATTTATTCTTAATAGATACATAATTCAATATAATTTATTCTTAATACATAATAAAACATAGAATAACATTGATATCAATCAGAGACAGTGTGTTTTTATCGGACAAGAACTTGAACGAATCGTTGCAGTATTGGCGAATCCAGTTTTCCCGCTATTATATTCAGGAGTTTGAGCTGGAACGCAGCCTTGCTAGGACGAATGACGTCCTTTTCCTTATGATGGCATAGAAATCATCCGTTCGTGCTTCAGCAAACATGCCTGATGCCGAACAAAACCGCGGCAAGCCCAGCAGCATCCTGAAACTGTTGTTATACTGCACCCTTAGCGTGTCGAGTGTCTTTTGAGTGTAGTTGGTCCACAGTCCCCCCGTGTAGAAGGTTTGACAGTAGGCTTTAAACAGCGTAATTTTTGCTTCCTTGCTACATCGGGTGAACCTTCGGGCCAACATATTACACCTTACGGCTAAGGCTCTTCGTTCACGTTCTATGTCCACCTGGTCCCTAAGGTCCTCCGTAACATGATGACCTAGATATTTGTACTGGGTCACTCGTTTGAGTAAAGTCCCATTGAGTGCGATACAAGGGTCATATTGCACTTGCTTACGAGGGGCCTTAAAGATCAGGTATTCACTTTTGGCCACGTTATATACTAAACCATGTCTAGCAGCGTACTCCTCACATGATTGAAGCAACTCTGATCGAGCCGGCCGTGGGACCCAACAACACCATGTCATCTGCATAGCTTAGATTATTAACACAGATGCCGTCTATCCAGCACCCGACTGGCTTTTTGCTGAATTCCACGATCAGCTCGTTCACGTACAAATTGAAGAGCTTAGGCGAGGTTAACCCCCCCTGCCTCACCCCGCACTCCAACCCGTACGGCTCAGAGAGCTCCCTTCCCCACCTGACACTATTTAACTGGTTCGCGTACCAAAATGTCATAATATTAAGCAGCTCCGGTTGTACGCCAGCTCTCTCCATCTTTTCCCAAAGCACATCGTATGCCGTTAAATCGAAAGCCTTGGATAGATCAAGGAAACAGGCGTACACCGACGTTTTTCGGCTGGTATAATATTGGACAGTCTGCTTCAGGCTTAATATCGCGGTTTCCGTTGAAAGTCCAGGTCGAAACCCAAACTGCCCGTCATGAAATTGAAGCGTTTCGCTGAGCTTTCGGTCAATCAAACTATCGAATACCTTGGCAACTATGGTAGCAAGCGATATGGGTCTATAATTATACCGGTCAGAAATGTCACCCGTCCTGTTTTTAACAATGGGGACTACTATTGTTCTCATCATGTTCATAGGGATATATGAGTGACTAATGCAAAGCGAGTAAAACATGGACAACACCCGTGGTATTTCAGATGTTCTATGCTGAGGCTGTCATGTCCAGGTGATTTTCCCCTGGTCATTTCGTTTATTATTTCTGAGACTTGCTTAGCAGAGAAACGCATTAGCTCCTTGTCACAACATGCCTCAGCATAAACCACCCCCATCGATGGCCCCAGTGGTGATGAGACCTTAAAGTGATCGCGAAACATGTTCGCGATATTCTTTTGCGTGGCACAGCCCGCAACACTCACCGGTAAAAGCTCGGTCGAACATTCAGTTTGTTATTTGCTTTCCAAAATTTTGAAAAACCTTAGCTTTTCTGTGAGAAGCGATTATGTCCATTCTTATTAGCATTGTGTCTTGCTTATTTCGACACTTTTTCTAGACGTTAGGCTTATAACAATTATTATATTTTTGTACCTCGATTGTTGTGTTCTCATTAATGCCTATGTCTCTACAATTGGTATTTAAAAAAATAGTAATAGCATGACGTGAATGTAAATCACTTTCTTTTATTTTATTTGGAGCATTGAGAAAACATGATTCTACAGCAGCTATCACTTCATGAATTTTGTATGTGTCATTGTTACCACTAACACATCACTATAACACTAGATAATATAGTAAACTTAAATTGTCTCGAGTTTTAATAATGTATAAAAGCATTGGTGGCGCGCAATAGGTTGAACCGTTGAATCTCACCACGGAGCCCTCGGTTCCCGCCACGTAACAATTCCTACGTACTTTTTTATACGTTTTCAAAAGTCGGCAATGTACCAGTGTTCCAATGAAGTAAGGGCCGCGGTATCCAACAGGAATCTCATAAATATAGGTATTCGTCTGTCTAGTCTATCTTCATCGTAAAGATCTGTCGATATTTTGCGTTTCCACTAAAAACAGATTTTTTCTGTTCTAAAACGCAAGGCTTACCTTGACATAATTGTATCACAATTTGATCAGATCATTGCCTAGACCCCTACTGTACATCTTCTGTGTAAGCTACATCGCCATCCTTAAACGAGGTTCAGATGATCCCGGATAGGCCCTTACTACAATAATATACTATATTTATTAAATGTAACGTGTACATTTTTAAATGAATACAGTCCATGTAGGTCACGGGGTCGCCGTGCTTGATGCCAACATCGCATCCCTTCGTAAACAAATTCATACTCACGCTCCGCTAATTATAGTTTGCCTTCACAAGACCTGAGTTGCCACTCCACGGAAAACGTAATTTCCGCTAAAACTGAACAACTACGAATAAAGAATTAGCCTCCAGCCTGAAGAATGTAATTCAATTTCTGGTTAGATTTATCGCAGCTACTTCGAACGTGTAAGCTAAAGTTCAATTTAAAAAAACTTTAACGAACAACCATTGCTTAGTAATGGAAATAGAAGACTATAAAAGGCAATCTGGAACATTTACGATATCGGGTATAGTGTTCGAACATTACTAAAATAATATTAAAAATTGTAAAACTATTTTTGCAACTGCTTTTCTTCTTCTTCTGTTGACTGTTTTTGCAGATTCTTCTTCAATGATAACAATTTGTCAATTCTGAATATAAGTGAGTTTTATTCGATTGATTCCTGTATTCAATAGCCTGTTGTAATTGTAGGTAGGCAAAAGTCTTTGGGCGTTACATTATTAAGCTAAATTAATCGCCATAAATCGTTGGCAAAACTCCCTCGACAGGCAAAAAGCTATTCAAAAAGCGTAACGTAACGCAGTATACGTTAAGGGAAGATAAACATCTTAATAACTCCCGCCTTTCAGTAACATTATAAAACAATCTTAATAATAAAAAAAACGAGGCAACGAAGTTAAGTCTCACAAATGTTATCAATGTGAAGAATATCTGAAGCATAACCGCCGAATCACTACAGTCACTAAGTAGAAACAACATTCTTTCATGAGCTAAGCCCTAAACCAATATGGACATACCAGAATGGTGTACATGATACGTCGTCATTACAATTTCGCTGATGATATAATTACAGAGATAATATTATAGTAGATAAGGTGGTAATGCTTAATCGCTATCGATCTACTCGAGAATAAGTCACTTGATATGCGAAGCAATTCGCCGGAGAATAGAAAGGCTGTTGTGAGCCCACGCATTCGATAGGACACCGAGGCGGAGGTGAGGTGTGTGAGGTCATGTCTCACTCGTAGAATGTGAATCAAGCATTGGGCAATCGCAAATGCCACATTCCTTTTATTTATTGTTTTCTAATGAATTAAATTTTTGCGTTGATGCCTATTTTGCGAAGGGATTATTATCTAATTATTGGATTGTTGAGAACAAGGGGTGTGCGATTTATAAATACTGTAAGAATATTACATCGTATGTACTTCTTATTAATTGATTAGCCCTCGGAACGGTACATTATAACTTTTAAATAAAACACTTTTTAAGGGATCAGAACGGGTTTACTTGTATTTGTACTTGTTAATTTTTTTATAATATATTTTTGAAATCCGTTTTCGACGTTTCGTGACCTTTACTTACGCCATATCCATTACAATGCACTGCCGCTCAGGATTCTTGAAAAACCCAAAAATTAAGACACATACATAAGATGTTAGGTCTCAATTTCCCCGTAATTTCACTAGCTACGGCGCCCTTCAGACCGAAACACATTACACATTAGTGCTTCACGGTAGAAATAGGCGCCATTATGGTACCCATAACCTAGCCGGTTTCCTGTGCAAAGGAGTCTCCCACTGGTAAAAAAATTATTACTTAACTTAAGTGTAAATTTAAGATAAGTAACTATTATTTTTAGTTACCTTTCTTACCTGGTACCTGCCCAAGTGTAACCAGCACACAGGTATTCAAAGAAACTGAGAAACTACTGAGAATCTAAGGTTT
Source organism: Leptidea sinapis (assembly GCF_905404315.1). Taxonomy (NCBI): domain Eukaryota; kingdom Metazoa; phylum Arthropoda; class Insecta; order Lepidoptera; family Pieridae; genus Leptidea; species Leptidea sinapis. The sequence continues at coordinate 15,685,522 of NC_066268.1, forward strand.
CATCAATCTGAAAATAAGTTGTGTCAGATCGCTCTATAATACAGCTGAGTTGTTTCGCATTTTATATCTCTGATGCCTTAAACAGTATTTAGAAAACAGAACACAAAACAATATCCCTGATCTAAGTTAATTAATTATGTATAAATAAGAAGACAACAAACAACGTACATAATATAGATTTGTATCGGCCGCGCCGCAATCAGTTACTTCATTCCGTTCGTAATTGATTGACCTGGATAAGGTTCTGTGTCACTGGGACAATCATAAGTCTCATTTAAATAGCTTTTATCATCGTATGAAAATATAACAAAATCTTCTGAAATCCTTAATTATTTCCCTTTGTTTCTGTTGTCTCGTGTTTATTCGATTGTTCCATTTTTATATTTTTTCCTCCCACCTGAGACAACATTGTGACGGTATAAATTTAAATTATCTAACAGAAATTGCATTATACAATAATGTAGACATAGAATATAATAATTGTACATTCAGTGAATTTAAGGTATATTATCGATCAGTTTACAATTACAAACTTCAAAGAAATACATTGATTAATTCTGTAATATTTGCTATGCTACATTATGGTGCATAACAGTTTGTAATCGTATTACAGTATTTAACGATATTAGAGAATCATGAATAAGTAATTGTAAGCTTCGTAAATAAAATGATAGGGGTCTACGGATGTGCGGTCTTGCAAAACGTAATGGATAATAATATTCTCTGATACACTTGATCCTTATTTAAAAAAAAAAACGATACCTTCACAAAGAATTTACGATTCCCCCATAGGGCTGCCGTTAGTACTAAATGATGATAATGAATTCTAGATTATCACAGCATCCGTGCACAGGGATGAAGAGTGCAAAATCATCATGACCATTAGCCGGAAGTCGTCCACTGCTGGACAAAGGCCTCCCCCAAAGATCTCCACCACAATCGGTCCTGCGGTGCCCTCATCTAACGTATTCCGGCGATCTTGACCACATCGTCGGTCCATTTTGTGGGGGGCCTACCAACATTGCGTGGTCTTCGTTTGTGGTAGCGTTGCCGCACCCGGGGATTTTTAGAACCCCCTGCCCCGTCGCTTATGTGGCTGCTACCGTGGCCATCGCGTGCGGGTAAAACAACAATTTTGAAATAAAAATACACATACCTAGTTTGAATATTTCTCATCCATAATGCAAGATCAACGCAACTGAGTTATAGAGATGTTGATAAAGCGAATCCGTGCGGGCCCATTCTTATCTGGCGCTGTACGGGGAGTAACCCTTCGATGAACACGTAGTGAGTCATGAGACCGCCCGTGTGCCCGCCATTAGCTTAAATAGGGGCCTGTTGGAACCCGATACCAGATAACTCGACTCATCGATGCTAATCGACGAATGCGGGGACATTGACACCTCTATCCAATATATTGATACTGTGCAATTCCTCTTTAGGTACCGTTGTTCAAATAATATTGAAATTAGGAGTAAGTACGGTATGGCATGGCAAATTCCCGCAACTTGACGAATTTGCGCATTTTTTGCGTTTTTTTTTTTCATATATTTGTTATTCCTGCCATCCCAACTCCTCCATAAACCTTAGCAACCTCTTCTCCTTCTTAAGACTTCCGGGTGCCAAGATGTTGAGCGCGGTAGGTTTCTACAAATGGATAACGCAGAAGACCGTGTGCAGCAGTTTCCTCTGCCACCATGCAGGCCCTGCACAGGGGGCTGTCAGTTATGCCTATATTAAGTAGATGTTTATTATAAGGACCGTAGCCATAGCAGTGTGTACTATTACCATTTATTATTTATTTGAGGCTTACTTCAGTAGTCTTTTACTTACGGGATATTTTGTGAGATGCGGGATTGCTCTATACATTTCTCTCGAGTCTCGATATTTCTGCACTCTTGATCACGGTCTTACATTATTCATCTTGCAACAGTGCTAAAATATTGGAATCTTATCGGAAGCCCACATCCCGAAGGTGACTATATAAGTAATGTTAGTTATATTATTACCGATATGGACCTTCGGAATCTAATAGATACTATATTTAATGTCAATACTCGCTGGCAAATACAACATGTATGTTGTATGCAGTCAGTTCTAGTGCTTCTATATTATCTTAATACAAGTGATACAGGTAAATGCTGTTTTGCCATCTAAATTAATTACCCCGCGCCCGCTCATTCAATGAAATTTCATATATTGTAATGAAATGTCATTGGTTAAATTATTTTTATTACGAATATAATAGATATTTCTAAGTCAAAAAAATATAGGGTTCCGTTTAAGTAATCACCAACATATCATATACTAAAACCTTCTCCAACGCATGGCATCTTATGCTTTAAGTATTTTTCCAATCTGTTCAGTAGTTTTCGCAGTATAACGAAAAAAAACTGTTCCACATCAGAAAAATACACCAATGCAGTACCTATCTAGCCGACATACTGGGTACGGAAACCTATTACTGGTTAATAACAGTTTCTTAGCTTCAAAGCTCAAACAAGAGAAATAAACGTTTTCTTATATCGGAATAATTTGCAGTCTAATGGCAAAGTTTATCTATACGTAATATAATGTACGACATTATGTACCTACAACAAATCAATAATTAGATAAATATTTGTTAGATTACATTAAGTGACTTATTATGTTTGTGTTTAAATGATTGTAATTTAATAGTAAGTCTATATGTAAACAACATTAATCAATTACAGTTTAATCAAATCAGATTCAATTAGGTCAAAAAATTACACTTATGAGTGCCAAAAGTTATTTTCACCACGACTTTTCCTACTTTATAAACTTATCGCAGAAAACCTCGTCGGTAGCAGGAGAGAAGAGAAACAAAAGATCTTCTCTTTTGTTCGCTTTCCATTCGCTTTCTGACGGATTATGTATTGAGGGGCCTTCTAGAATAACAGACCTTATACAGTTTGATAGTATCATGTCGTTTGTGCCTGTTGTGAGTTTCACTTTTTCTTTAATTGGCATAAAATGAATTATACCACGCGGCTTAAAACCACGCCTACACAGCTTAAATCAATTTTGAACGTATGGCCTCGTACACACATCTCGATTTATCATATTGGAACATAATAATTGTTTACAAATCATGAAAACTGTTCGAGCGATGTTACGTCTCAATTAATTCATATAAACACGCCCTGTCATCGAACATTAGACAACACAATGATTACATTGCGCTCGAACGACAAATGTCGGAATGAATAATTAATTTTCACTCATACATAAGCAACAGCTACCAAATCGGTCTGAGGAGAGCGGGCGATTGCTGGCAACACCCGCTGATTCATACAGGGATAATGCAGCTCTTAATACAATAACAATACAACGTAAAACATTCACGTCACACAACGAGTTTCTACTGGAGATAATATAATATTTCTTATGATCTCATACGTAAACATCGTAATATGATACTAACGTCTGTATACAGGGTTAAACTGTATACGTTAGCGCCAAAGTATAAATCCGGATAAGAATACTATACAACTATTACATAGTATGGGTACAATTTTAAATATCAATTTACACTGAATAACAAATAATTGGTAGTTGACACTAAATAAATTTCCAAAACGTATTAGTTCTTGATATAGGTACGTACTAAAAATGAGCGATAGCTGTATCTATGCATCGCTGAATAACATTTCGAATAATGTATATCTGTATAAGTACATAAAAAATTGCAAGTTGCAGACAAATGAAGATTAAATAAGATGGTCTGTCGCTTTTCGTTTATAACTGAAATACTTTTCATATTTAAGAAATTTTGAGAAAAGATCTTTAAAGAGGAGCAAATTTTTAATATAAAAGTCCGGACTCCCGGAACTGTACCGCAGTTGCAATGGTGATATCCTAAACCACCAAGATACTATTCTTCGATTTCGGCATCTTCTCCTTGGATAGTGGCTTCGTGTTCGGGAACAATATTTCAATTAATTGCAACACAATATGATCCTAGTAGTGAGGGAAATCACTTAAAAATAACAAATTGTTTATAAAGTTTGTTTTACAAACAAATAATACTTTTTTCTTATGCACCTTTCTTAGTTTGCAATATTATCGTATCTAAGAAGATTTCGTTCTGGTGGCAATATGACTATTTTTTATATATTTGTATCATATCTTCTCCTTACAACATGAGTTATCTGTTATTAATCAATATACCGTGTCTTTTCATACCCCGTATCAGAAGATTCTAATCCAGAATACAGAAAAACTGTCTAAGAAACCATTTTCTCTTTTGTTGTGAAAACAGTTTTGGCAAAATTAATAATTTTCATAATTTTTTTTTAATGCGGTTCGACTCAGTTTCATGTGAGGATAATTGAATTGTAACGAAAGAAAAAATCTGAGCAGCAGAAGTAAGTCAGATGTAATATTATATATGATATGATAAAGAATTTTCTCATACTAAAAGCCAGTTTCAGCAAAATAACTCCATCACAATCGATACTTACGCAATTTACAATAACTGCCTTACAATTAATGTCAGAAATCCTTACAAATAAACACGGGAAACATTATACATCCTTAAAAATCTCTATTTATAAATATTTTGCTTAATCTTGGTTTATGCTCAGTTATAAAATTAGTAGGTATAACATTGAAAGTGTATAAACAACAAAAATATTTCGACTTGAGCATGTGCTTCGCTACAATCCAAAAGAAAATCTTTTCAAAGCGAGAGAGATTATGAGATCAGAAGCTCTATAAGGTGTTATCAATTTGTACATTATCGTGACTAACACACCGACGGTAACCAGATTAAACATTCACCGAAAAGGAATAAGGCGAATTAAGCGTCGCGCGTCCTACGAAATCCAATTAAAACCCGGTGTACGAAAAACTCGAGAGTTTAATAAAAAATCTATAACGGAACTACTTATCGGCATTGACGCGACGCAAAACTGGTTTTACGTTTAATTCAGGAGCCGAAAAAGTTGCGGTGCTGACTTGAGTCACGTCGGAAATAGGCAACGATACTTACCGTGTGACCTTGCTTGTTCATTTGTTTATGACAATAAGGGACGAGACGAGCAGGACGTTCAGCTGATGGTAATTGATACGCCCTGCCCGTTGCAATGCCGCTTAGGATGAGGTTTTACATTTTTGACACGTGAGATGTTAACGGTTACGAAACAAAATAAAGCCTACAACATTACTAGTTACCGGTTAGATTATGGACGCCGTTGTGGAACCCATAATCTAACCGGCATTCGGTGCAAAGGAGCCTCCCACTGGAGATGTTGTTAACGTTACATAGAAGGAAAGAAATGCCCTAAAATAACGAATAAAAAGTTATTTAATAAAAGTTCGTGCACACTAAAGCATTTCTAATTGGTACCAATATTATAACTACTATAATGTGTTGTATTTATTATAATATATTTATCAGAAACAATTGCACGAACTGGTCAGTAAATAGGATAAACTCATTCTATATAGCATATTATGGCGAGATTCTTTTATATTTATTTGATGTTATTTCCATACTGTTATTGTTAATACCAATCATTCCCTTTTATTGGAAACACATCAAATAATTCTCAAAATTGATATAGTTTCATTTATCTTTTTTTTGCTCTTTGATGAAAAGACCTTGATAACTATTCATCATAATATTATTTTTGATCTGTTATGGTTAGTACGACCTCTTGTTATTTTATATATTACAAGTGCTGATACGACAAACGTTGTTTTGCTATATAAATTAAGTACGCCGCGTCCGCCCTTTGTATAAATTGTCTTAAGTAATGAAATGTCATTGACTGAATTATTGCAAATAAATAGGTTGTTTAAGTCAAAAAATATACAATCTGGATAAATAATAACCAACATATCGTGTAAAACCTTCTACGCTGCATCTTATGGTATCTAACTTTATAAGTATTATTCCGATCGTTTCAGTAGTTTTCGCAGTCTTACTGAAGGAAATAACCAGCTTCCAATGAAAATTAATGTATGCACATGTACAAAAATCCATAAATGATTATTCAATATAAGATTTAAAATCAATTATATGCCTAATCAATTTGTTGTTTTTAAAGTGATAACCCTAACTTCTAGGATAAATACACAAATAAAACTTGAAAAACAACAAAATTTTATGAACGATGCGGGACTCATCACTTTAAAACGGGTTCGAGTCGGTCCGCATCGTTCATAAAATTTTGTTGTTTTTCAAATTGCATTATATATATTATAATATTGTATATGCCTAATACCTAACCTAAACCTGAGAAAGGCGCATAAAACCCACTATGCTTCCTTTTTAATAAAATTTCGCTAAGTACAATAATTATTAAATACCTCGAGGGTGGTCGCTCCATTTCCAGGGCGTAATTAAGTACGTCATTTATGTAATGATCCTCTTTCCCACAAACAATTTTAAACAGTTCATTTGAATTTCGTAACATATTTGTTTCCTGGGATGATGTTGTAATTTCACCATGAACGACAAACAAAAAGTTACAACACGACATAACCGAGTAGTAGGCATAACAGGTTAATTCATGGTGTTAAAATTATGATTACCACAGTTTTTAGAAAACTCACGTGCCTTTGTACATACATCACATTATAAAGAATATATTGAGAGGCAAAAGTTAACATGTTAATTTCTTTATTTTTTTTTTTATGATTCTTTATATTCATATAAGAAATAAATATAGAGCTACATAAAGTTATCAACCCAGTAGTAATATTCAATTTCCAAATGTTTACATCCAAAATATGATATAATATCACTTATTGAAAATCAAAAACTAACACCCATCGAAAAAGTATGCCTCACATCTGTGACGAATGGGAGCAAGAATCTCAACGAGCTTCTTTTTTTTCATAAAAAAAATGGTTACAAAGTAATATCGTACAATACAATTTGTTATTTAAATAGTCTTTGGACGATCAGTCCATTCCCAAACTGTGGGATCATTAAAAATCATAATAATTTATTTATTTTTATTTAAAAAAATATTGAAGCAGGCGTTATTTTGCGGAAATCCATAATTATCCAAATGATTTGAGTTTTCTTTAATGTTAATTCCGCCAATATTTGTCTTAAAACAATTCGACACGTGTTTCGCCTCTACACGAGGCATCCTCAGGACGTGTTGTCTCGCCAAACTCTGCCACGAGACTAATTGGTTAAAGACAAATATTGGCGGAATTAACACTAAAGAAAACTCAAATCATTTGGATTACTTTTATTTACCTATATTCAACAATCGAATCAACAACGATGTATGTATATAATGAACGGCTGAAGAGATTGATTGTGGTTTGCAAACCGACTCAACTGGCGAGCGTTTAAAGAACGTTACAACAAATAACAATAAATTATCAATCTGTCCAGGCTCGAGGCAGAAACAATGAAACAACAATCAGTCATTGCACCGCCAATACAAACATATTTACTTGACCCGTCCGCTTCGGTCCCTGTTGCTTAATGAGTTGAAACAGGCGCAACTCTCATTAAAGATAAACAAGCGACTTGTGATTACAGAGACAAATGTAGCGACAAATCAAATTAGAGGAACTTAATTATGACGGGTAATTAACTGCGATATTGTATCTAAATATTTGTCAGTTAATATCTTTAGTTTTCATTACACTATGTTTTGTTAATGTACGTGGAGGACGCAGCGCGCCCCCACAGTACAAAGTTTAGGGGTTAACCGCGTTTTAACCAAACAAAAACTTTTGTGTTACAGTGTGTCCATTTTATGAAAAAATAATTAGTATCGCCGACAAGCCAGCTAATGAATATGAGATCTAAAATCTAAATATGTGTTTTCTTAGTTATAAATAGTGCGAGTTAAATAAAAAATAGTAAGTTAAGATTTAAACACATTTATCAATTAAAAAATTAGTTAGTTAGCATATTAATTTGTAATCTTTACGTGAAGCCATACATACATACACTCTGACTGACCTCTGCTGTTTACCACTGAAATGGCGGCTGTCAAAGTGCTTTTGTGCTTGTTTGATATTCGCCATTTTGGCGCTGTTGGCCATAGCGAGAGTCAGTAAAACTTGTGATGACGACTTCTACCAAACAAACATCGATAGATGGTGGGAAATTTATTTAAAAAAACAAGTAAAATTATGTACTTTAAAACGTTGATTCCTGAAGTATAAATAATACGGAAAGATAAACGAAATTAATTCAAAAAGCAAAAATACTTCAGAGTACTGTAACACTTCTGTCGCAGCCACTTGTATTATACATCAAAATTAGTTCTCTGGACGCTCGCGAGAGGCACTTCAAATAGGCATAAAAATTTTGCTGTCAAACAAATATGGAACATCCTGCCCAGTAGTATATAAACAGGTCAGTGCATACACATATGACAAGTTTTCGGACTTTGATATATTATGCCACTTCCCAAATCTCACATTCTAATTATCAGTATTCGCAGGCCCGCTGAGTAATTAGCAAATAATAGAAATAAAATCAATATTATGAATTATGTACATTAATTATGATAGTGATACGAGGTTTTAGAGATACTTCACTCGCTGTAGGTAGATATAAAGTATATACATATAATATTAAATGGATATTGTGACTTAGTTCAACACGAACGGACCCTATCCAGGGATCCTTAATCTAAATGGCATGTCGCCATTTTTCCCAAGCAATAAAATAAATCAGAGAATTATCCGAGTTGCAGTAGCCAGGAGCCGAATGTCGTTTTACATCTATGGTCCATATATATTTTAGTTTCATTTGTAATTGTGTCTATTTTCCGAAGCAAAGTTATCAAGTCAATTGCAACTTAATTTCAAGATATGGAATAATATAACGTATCATTCCAATTAAAAAGGCTCCTGGAAACCTCACACTATTACCAAAATGGGCTCCCGTTCAATGAGTTAGCTGTGCAAAACCGAGATAATACACAATACTGAGATAGAGCAGAGTGGTTGAAACGGTAGGGGAAGGAAATTGAATCTCATTCACCTCGGTGTACAATCCATTCAATTCACATTCCACTAGATTGCATTGCGACTATTGATAAATGTTATCGAGTATGAGTGTCGCCAGTAACGTTTCATAGGAAACACACAACACTGGTTCCGGAATACACTACCACTTTTTTTTTGAATATACATATTATACTTTCATATACGTTTATTTTCGGTTCGTTGTTGGTTAGACTAAGGCTGAATCTATAGAGCGTATATACACAAATAAAATTGAAAAATAAAAATTTATTAACGATGCAGGACTCGAACCCGCGACCTCTCGGGTTCCGTGCGAGCGCTCTTCCAACTGACCCAACCGTTCGAGTGAAATATCGTCGATAAATTTTGTATGCTTTGTTCAACTCTAAGATTGTGGCTTCATATACAGCTAGCGCTCATCATCTAGCGCTCGCACGGAAACGCGGAAGTGGCGGGTTCGAGTCTCGCATCGTTCATAAATTTTGTTTTGAAATTTTATTTGTGTAATTAATCCGAAGTGAGGGTTATCACTTTAAAACATAACAAATAGTTAGAGCGTATCTACTTTGAACTGACTTATTTAAAACTAAGCTGAGTGTAGACTTAACATAATCCTTGATTTCGTTTTTCGTGTTATTTGACAGACACACTCAGCAAAGTAATACGTAAGTAAAGTCTGAGCAAAGTCTAAGTACTCACTATAGATCACAGGCTAAGATATGGTTACTATAAATTAAATTGAATATTCGCAACAATGCGAATGGTAATCGATCTAATTGTCAGTACCTGCATGCCACCATTTGTAAAATAAACTTTTTATGGGAAACAAAAGACACATTTTTTTTTTATGGAATAGGAGGACAAACGAGCGTACGGGTCACCTGGTGTTAAGTGATCACCGCCGCCCACATTCTCTTGCAACACCAGAAGAATCACAAGAGCGTTGCGGGCCTTTAAGGAAGGTGTACGCGCTTTTTTTGAAGGTACCCATGTCGTATCGTCCCGGAAACACCGCACAAGGAAACTCATTCCAGAGCTTCGTAGTACGTGGAAGAAATCTCCTTGAAAACCGCACTGTGGAGGACACATCCAGATGGTTGCGGTCCTTCACAGGATTGTATAGATATATATATCTATGGATTCTCACAATACATACATATACATAATGAATATTTTGTAAATTAGCTACACAAAATGCGAAAGTGTTTTGTAAAGTATTATAGCGACCTTCACACATGCAAGAGGCAAAAGATAACTTGTTAGTTGAATTAGTAACAGACTTTAGCGAATTGGTATTATTGTGACAACCAGGCCGAAAATGCGTCATTTATAACGTATAAATATGCGGGCGGAAAAGCAATATGAAAGGCAATTTCTAATGCATTCTTCATAGTTTTTTATATATTAAGTATGTACTTATGTATATGCTTAAATAGAATCTTCATCAGAACATAACTTTTTGAACGTAGTAATGAATGTATAGTGATTTTTTCTGAAGCTGGCCATTTATAGTAAAAAAGAGCAGTATTGTAAAATGACGAATTTTGATAAGGGACAATCATATTATACTGACATTTTGTAACCGTTCTATCCTTACACGTTTGCCAAAGAAAAATAACCTACATTTGCTGAGATGAGACCACCGTTTAGTACTATGTTATAAAGTTAGCACACAAGATATTAAGAAAGTCAAAGTATCGGCAAAACATGTTTGAACAGTGTTGCTTGTGGAGCAGGTTGAATAATGAAAGGGCAGAACAACGAAAAATGTATTAGTACATCTTAAGGTTTTTACAGGATAGCCGTATAAGCCGTACTCAATCATTCTGCAATCAAACTAAACAGAACGGCATAATAAAAAGGCACGGAGTTAAACACGCGATAATAGGAGATGTGAACATAAGCACGACAGCTGTTTTAACATTTAAAAGGCACGCCACAAAAGGGATCCGACAATGACTAGTACCCTTGATATTCACCTGTCATGTCTGACCTTTACTTCAAATAATTACGATACATATGTATATTATAACAACTGGTTTGTACGCACTTCGGCATGTGCCTGACCAAGTGTCAAATGACCCGGACCTGAGTACAAATTAGGGTACACGTGGTGAGACAATTGATCCCAGATGGGAAAAGGCAAACAAGCGCTGACCCCATCGTGCAAAGGGAGATAGCCCACAATGGATGATATCCGCGCACTCGACACCTCATTACCGTCCCAGAGGATGAACCTTTTAGCCCAATTTATCGACACCGAAATGTCGAACGATCAATCAAAGACACAACAGCTACCCTACATTTTAGGGGGTTACGGTGTCAACGATATTCTCTTGGTTCTTGGAATATGTCAAGATAAAAACCTCAATTTACTTTTTCAGTGTGCCTTTGCGGCATACAAAGATGCGAAGGAACAAAGCGAAGAGAGAGCATCTTTTGTGAGGATTCACGGTACAAGCGGCACTTAGCTCGACTCGGTGTACCGACACTGAATGATATTACGTCATCATCTGCTGGCTAACAGCTATGGCCACATGAAATAGAAAAACTAAAATTTAATGCACTCAATTATAAAATATAAGGGTTTAAGTGAAGGGGATGCGGGCAAATATTATCAGATACTCTGAGCTCACCAACATACACATTGCTACACTATCTTCGTTAACTCATCAAAGGAGCAGAGATACTCGTATTCTAAATGTCCAATATGTGAATATTCTGGTCATTAACATAATTACCGTTACGCTGCACCAATTACAGCAAAACGGCTTGTGATCGTTAACACCGATGGTTTTATTGGGCCGGAGCAATTGCCATCTGTGCCACATAGCTAATACTATTTTAATGCACTGACCTACATGAAAATTATTATAAACATTTTGTGTATTTAGCTCTTCTTGACTGAATAGACTCAGACAGATATCATTTGAAACCAAATATTTCCAAATTTATCATTAAAACTACCTTTTTTGCGCTGTCAAGAATTGGCGAAACGGTACGTGCCTCAATCAAACACAGACAGTCGAAAGAATGAAAGAAATAGATATTTATTGATCCGTGTTGAGAAATAGTCGGTAAGCGCCCGAAAAATTCATCTTATTGTGCAAGATTGATGACACGGGTGAATGTAACCAATCGGTCATTCATCGCTGCAATTTGCAAATATAATATAGTATGGTCATATATAACACAGTCTGAAAGATATATTTAATATTGGTAGTTTTGATGGCATTGCGAAAGGTCAGCAAAAGTTTTCTACAAAAAGGCGACAAACTTTTGGGGGAGTAAATATCAAGATCATTATCACAGGATCCGGATCGAATAGTAGAATGGAGTATGTAATAAAGAAATGCGTGTTTTTTTTTACGCGAGTAAAGCTCAATGATGATTTAAATTCTATAAATAATGGAACAAGTCCCAAACCGGTTGTAGCGAAGACACAACTTATCAACGTAACAGTTGTAGCTGTAAAAACTAGTATAACCGCAACAGGTGGGATTACATCTGAAGCAGACTATAACTATAATCCGGTTTTGATTAGCGAAATTGCCACGGCGTCAATTGAACTATGATCACATCACATCAAATATTATATTACATTATTGCTAAGAGGGGAACTTCTACTTAATGATTTTTTTAAACGCAATAATAAATTGCTAGAGAGTGTGCTTAGAATCTCGTTACCTATTAGTTTATTATTTTGATGAAATTCTTGATTACATGGGTACATTTGCCGAAATTAATTTGATCCCGCACATCTCACAGGATAATTATACTTTATTGTGTCTGTCCCCACAAATTGTAATAAAAGCGAACTTAACAAGTGAAATCCTAGAAAGCATTTGAGTTCGGTTGGATTGGGAGCATCGGCCGCAATGACGCATGCGCTCCTCCTGCGCAACGGTCAATTTACTAAATTTATAGCAGCTGCAAGGTCGCAAAAGGATAACGACCTGTATCGTTTATTACGAAATAAGGTCTCCAAATAAAGACATCGCGTAGAGGCTGGAATAAATGCGGTTGTAAGCATAACGGTACCGAAATCAATTACGAATAATGATTATAATTGTGGCCTCGTTGGCGATTCCAATTGACGATCAGTTATGCGTAAGTGTAAGTCATTAGATCGGATCAGCAGCGCAATCATAAATTGATATTAAAAGTACCTGAAACCCATGATGTATGTTACAGCACACTATTAAAACGAATAATAAAGAATGTCTGAAAAGTTATTGAAGTTTAAATACATGGACTATAACTATTTTTTTAATGAACTTACAAGACGAGACGAGCAGGACAATCAGATGATGGTAATTGATACGCCCTGCCATTGCAGTGCCGCTCAGGATATTTGGAAAGCCCAAAAATTCTAAGCGGCACTACAATTTCGCTCGTCACCTTGAGGCATAAGATGTTAAGTCTCATTTGCCCAGTAATTTCACTAGCTACGGCGCCCTTCAGACCGAAACACAGTAATGTTTACACATAACTGCTTCACGGCAGAAATAGGCGCCGTTACCCATAATCTAACCGGATAGGATAGATAAGATCTTGTCACTAAACGGTGATAGCAATGTATCCGTAACTAGAGATACGTTATTGGAAACGGCTGTTAGTGTTTTTGTCATTGCAATAACCTTTATGGTGATTTTATATTGGTACTTGTCGGAACCAGTGACACGTTCAAGCGTGTTATATACTACTAGGTGCATGCGTCACAATTCTATGTTAAGCATAAAGTAAAAAAATTAAATTAATCGAAAGCTTGGCTAGCAAATGACCGGATCAATGAAGTAAATACAAAGAACAACAACCTTAAAGTCGTCGATGGAGATGATAAATAAACATATATCAATGTACGTTAATATTAAATATAAAAGATCAAAAAATTTATCTTCACAACGCGGTCTCAACACGAGAACTTGTTTTCTTCAAAGGATGAAAAGCGAACAAAAAACACGATAAAAGTCTGCCATCTCCGTGAAAACGTTAGCTTTCAAATTCGTTTAGCGAGCACACAAAAGCGTTTACGAAATAATTTAGGTACAAAAATAGATGATTATGATTTATCGGGGCTGCGATTAGATATTTAAAATTCCACAGCGATTAAGTAGTATTAAGGTGTTTTGAAGAAAGTCTTTAATATCGCTAATCTATTGGTAAGTGTAGCAATAATTAATGATAAACTGAGTATCGTTTAGTACGTATGATAAAACATCTGTATTCAAAGAGAGACATTAATTTTGCTATGGGGTCATGATGACAGTAATAGTTTTATGCTGCAGAAGAGAACTATTAACGAATATATGGTTATAGACAGTCCTTTACGAAAATATTTCATAACAGAAAACCTAGTATATATATGCTTATAAAAATCGTCATATCTTTGCAATAACACGAGAAACAAGGAAGTGGTGGTTAAAATTTTTTGTAGGCTCCAATAAATAAAAAACTTTTGACGGCAAATGTACTGTTGTGTGCCACTTTTATGGTAGAGTCCCAGACGTTGTCTCTGAATAAATTCAAAGTTACATTAATTAGTAGATCTGCATAAGGCTCTCTTAAACACTGCAGATTATCTAAGCAATGTGGCAGACTGGGCCCAGATTATAATTTTCTTTAGTAATTACTAATACAGGAATGTAATGGTAATAATAATAATAATAAAAGAACACAAAAAAGAATACCGCGAGTGCTGATATTTATCGAAATTGAATGGAACCACTTTCTTCATTTTAATAAGTATTCCGAATAACATAAGCCAACTGCACCATAGTGAAATTCCCTTAAATTAACTCAGATCGACTGGAATCAGACACTGTGTTATTACAACAAAGTTCAACGTGTGTTGAACACTTGTTTTAAAAAAGTTCTATTACAACATCTGTGTCTTTTTGTTGTGTAGCGTTCAACAATCCTCAGACATTCCCATATATTTAAACACGAGTAGAGAAGCTTGTCTTTGGTGTGTCTAACGGAGAGATCATATTCAAATGGAAGATTTAGACTATATGATGACAGATAGATGACAGCAGAAAGAAATTACGTTCCGTTCTTTTATTTGTTCCTATATACTACTGTTGATGTAGTTTTAACAACGTTTTAGTTAAACACAAGCTAAACACTGTTTTGTAATAGAAAAAGATAAATTCTATTTTAGACGTCATGTTGTTAGATCACTGAGATTGTAATAGTTAGGTTACTGTTTAACAAAATACGTGTCTAAAGCATATTTAAAATATTTTTTTGTAAAAACACCGTAAATGTTGTAAGTAGATTCTGACAAAACATCACTGAAAGCCGTATTCAAATGCCGTTTCTTCAACGAATGTGCACAAACGCATGGCAAAATAGACACCCTTTTTTTCGCCACAGTAACTTAAGTATACTTCTTATATCTTTAAACGAGCAACTCTTGTATATATATATTCTGAATCCCGGAGACGCCTCCAACTATTTTAATGAAATTTAGTTTTGTAGGTACTATCGGGGGCGAGAAATCAATGTAGCTAAGTTTCAATTTAAAAAAAATTGAGTTTTATCCGTGTTTTATTGAGAAACAGCTACAATAACATTAGAATACAAAGGTAAATTTCGCCAATATATACAAGACTATAATAGCTCAGATGGGACATTGGGTGATCCGGAAGGCAGAAGACCCCGGGTCTTGAATCCGGATGTCCTATTAGTTTTTCTTTTTGTTCAAGTTTTGTACATTCTTATAAATCCGAGCAAGGCTCGTTAATCCAGATTATATTTTTTATATAAGTAGGTACTATAAAAATATATGAACATACAAACACGGTTTTTTAGTTTTAATTTAAGTATATACAATATAAAGATAAAGGCTTTCATTACTATAATGACTGGTAGAGGTTTATCAGAAGAGAATTCAAATACTACATAAATAATTTTAACAAGCAAAATGGAAGTTTTCGAGAGCTAAAACTCGTTATCGCATGTCGTAATAATATTAGCCCGGACGAGATTCATAATATCATTTGTAAAATAAAATAATTACGAGTCGCGAGTGTGTATGGATCCAATTAACATCATTGATTCACATCACCATACACGTGACACAGAGAGTTTAAACATAACTGTGCACCCACTCATTTATTAATTAAAAAATAATGTTTATTTCTCAATTTATTCTGTAAAATACTTTATAAAAACATTCTGTGCATGCTGTGTTTATTTGAAAGGCATAAAAAGGCATTTATTTTCTCAAAATTGTTTCCTTTTTGATGTCATTTCTAATATACTAGATACTACAACCGATTCGTGTCGCTTCTTGTCTATACACGCTAGTATATTGTAAGTCTATGTATGCTCTTGAGATTTATATTATTTATACAGTATTTAAATGTGGAAATGAAGTTATATTAAGACCTAAGGCAAACATCAAAATCAAAAATAATTAAATATGTTAGGTAAAAATTTAATTTGTACCTTATACAAACTGTTTAGATTTGAAAGAGCGACATGTAAAGTCCATTTCCTAACATACAACAAATACTAGCCGTTCCCGCCCGCTTCGATTGGCGAATTTTAAAAGGAAATAAAATAAATTTTATTCATTTTATTACAAATATAATAAAAAAAAAAAGTAGCCATAAACCATCTAGGATAAATTTAGCATCAAACGGTAGTGCAGTTTCATGTGGTTTAGGCGTGATTGAGCCTCAAGCATAGACCATTTTCATTATATAATATACATACTCGTAGATTGGGGTTGAGCAGGTTATCAACTGTTAAGTAGATCCTGTAAATGAAGCCACAACCTGAGAGTTGAACAAGACATACCAGGATTTACCGTCACTCGGACGGTTGGCTGAGTTGGTAAGAGCGACCGCTCTTACACTTCTACTCTTCTTTCAGGCGAGAGGCGCCGTTTCGAGTCCCGCATCATCCAATAATTTTAGTACAAATTAAACTGGCAAACTTCATCACAATCGATTGAACGGAATAACAGCGCAACATTAAATACGAGCAAACATACAAACAGAGATTAATTTTATATAACACGATAGGGCTTAAATGAGACAAGATCCCGTTTAATATAAATCGCTTTTATAGATGAGTCAAAGGTTTAGTGCACGAGTGTTTAATACGTGCGCGGCATGAAGAGGCCACAACGTTTAAGTTATTAAGGAAGCCACTCCAGTTCACTCCTTAATGAGATTATCCGTCCAGTACCTACAACGCTGACGTGTGTCTATGTCTACAGCATAGACTTGCAATATATTAACGTATAGACGACCTGACAGCTCGAAATTGGGTGAATAATAATATCTGTCAATGTATGCGCGTTAGCTAGTGGTAAACTAATTTAATATTCAAAATACTAAGCGCAACTGACTGTTTACGACTTGTCAATCAAGATCGCTTTCAGTAACAATAGATTCGCTTACATTTACTATCTTGTTGTATCTCCTTTAAAGATGTTCATCTCTCTCGCAGGCTTTGTGTCTGTCTGTCTATACGCTTGTATATTGTAAGTATTAATGCTTACTGATGGTGGTTTAATATTCAAAATACTAAAGAGCTAATTCCAAGCGTGGCTGACTGTTTACGATTTGTTAATCAAAATCGGTTGCAGTAACAATTTCTATCTTGCTGTATCTAAGTTTGAGAGGCACTTCTTTCTCGCACGGTGTTTCTGTCTGTACACTAGTGTATTGTAGGTCTATGGTCTACACTACACTATATAATATTATATAGGTGACACGTCTCGCCTTGTTCATGAACGTTGGTGGTTGCTTCATATAACGTTAAAGTCATATTATGATCCAGCGAATTACAAATTTACGCATTAACGATAATTTTGATAATTTTGATGGAACACGTCACTAAGAGCTTTGTAATTGCAATTGACAACAACGCGATGGAAAATTTTACTATCACAGTCAATATAATCACTATATGACTGGCTAACATTTCGCCAAAAAAAAATTCAAAATGTGTAATTATTTGTGCCTAAAACAAATGTTCTTTGTTATAATAGAAATCTAAAAGATTGTCAAATCAAAATTTGTCATGTCTTTTATGATTCTTTATAACCTAAGCCGAAAAATCTGATCAGCATCGTGCGCTCGTAGTCATAAGATGCTAAGTCTCGTAAGCTGTTTAATTTCAGTAGCTACAAACAGTATAAAAATAATTTTATCACAGTTTATCACCGCACTATAATTATAGCTACCATACAAAGCCTACACTTGACAACCAACCTCTAAATTGGTTCAAATACAATGACAAAACGTCGGGTTAAATAAAATAATAAGAATATTACTTTTACGCAAAAACCTAATGTAAGAAGAAAGATACAATAACACGCATTTTAATCCTTTAAAAAGTATTTCATTCAACCTATAAATGCATATATTTTTTATGGTTACTATAACAATTCGTAGACGAAATATGAAACCCCGTCTACATCGCTACTTCCAGAGTGTTTCATTTCACAAAACAAACACAGTTCGCAAAGAAAACGCTATTAAAGCGATCTTGAGTGAGGAGTGTTTAAATACAGATTGTTTAAAACTTCAATGACGCTTCGCGCTCGCTACGGTAAACATTTATGTTTCAAATTGTATGCCATTTTGTTGTAAAAATAAATAAAAATCTACTGCGTATTACAAAATAATGCGATAATCTTGTGAAAACATCATAATTTTATTCCAAATACCAATTACAAACATCGATTTGTAACAACATTTCTCATTTAAACACTGTTCATCATAGTAGTTTAAGATAAAATCTTGTGTAGTATGTTGAAGTTCGGAGTTTACTGAAATATTTTCAATACACTAACTGCAAGCTTGTTTGGTTTAGAAGAATAATATCGTGTTACTTATATGAAGAAACTAAAAACTTTTATTATATAAGAGGAGCAAAAGGCCAAGCGACGGAGGTAGGTAAGGAGTAGGTATGTAAAACGGTAAGGAGTATGAAAAAAAAAATTAAACATATTATATGAGAAAATGGAAACATAAAGACGAACAGGTTCCTTTTTATACGCGATCCACAACATAGGTATCTTTTGAACTGGACACAAATATCCGTGGTAATTCTATAACAATATACCGAGCTACTCCTAGGAACTGGTTTCAAATTACGCATTACAAGTGCAACTTATAGCATAGTAGCGGGTGCCTCTTATATAATGTTAACTTACACTCAATCATAATATTATACTTTATTTGTGACGATTGACTGGACAAGCAATTCAATACTTTACACAAAAACTCAAGCGAAATCGTAATTATATGGTTGAATGTATTTGCAATTTTCATGTAATGAAATAATCTAGTGGACTTTATTTGACATCAGCTGTAAACCTTTATGTGATCTATTATATCCTATTTTGAAGAAAAATATTTGAATTTGAAAAAATTAGGTTTAAAAACCAAGGATAAAAGAGTTCAGAAGGTGTGTATTGAAATATATCCATTAATGTTCCCTCTTAACGCAATCAACTGCTGAACCCGGAGTACAGGTCAAATAGAATATAGAACAAGTCTAAACTAATTATTGAATGAAACAAATGTCGGTTCACAGGGTACTGCTTGCTACAAGCTACATGAAACCGGTTCACACTGCAATTGTTGAGGGGTGAGACCAGCAATGTCTGGCTGACATCAGTCTCACCAACCACCACATAAAGGAAACTAATCTTCAGATACTAATATTGTACCGATGAAGAGTTTTCCAGCTTAAATTAAGGAGTTACCCTTTAAATTTTGCATTCTTAAACTTAGATCATGTATACGTCTAGACTCTACATTTTTTATATGACAATAAGGGACGAGACGAGCAGGATGTTCAGCTGATTCAGGTAATTGATGCGCCCCGCCCATTACAATGCAGTGCCGCTCAAGATTCTTGAAATACCCAAAAATTCTGAGCAGCACTACAGCTGTGCTCGTCACCTTGAGACATAAGATGTTAAGTCTCATTTGCCCAGTAATTTCGTTAGCTACGGCGCCCTTCAGACCGAAACACAGTAATGCTTACACGTTACTGCTTCAAGGCGGAAATAGGCGCCGTTGTGGTACCCATAATCTAGCCGGCATCCTGTGCAAAAGAGCCTCCCACTGGAAAGACTGTGACAGCTGTGAAAACAAACGTCTTACACTCGCGATTTGTATGTCACTTTATGTTAGGCACACACGTGCATTGCTCAAAATTGTGGTTAACTGTCAACTTAAATTTTTTCAACGTATTCACAGCTGTCACAATCTATCTAGACGTATAAATGATCTAAGATATTATTGATGTTATTATATTATGTATAATAAAGTAAGGTTGGTGGGACTATACTGTAAAGCTTGAACCATAAAAATTTGATAAAATGACCGACGAATGTATACCAAGATCTTTGTTACAAACATAACGCTATTAAAGGTATTGAAAGCCGTGCTAATTTATTTATTATTATTTAAGGAAAATACATCAGAAATGTAATCTACTCATACGGAGATCTAACGCAAAAATTCCCCAATTTGAATACTTCAGTCTCCAGTTCTATTGATATCAGCGCCGACTTCATATTGATTGTTACGACAATAAGTTGGCCGACATAATTGGCATGCTCGGTTCTACGATTGATGTACATATTATGCTGCTGTCGTATTCGAAGCAAGTAATCAATAGACATAATGACAATGGAAAGCAAGTCGCATGACGGAATTAATTCTCGTAACAACCAAATACAAAGCGGAGATAATTCGCCGTAAGTAAACCCAAGCTCACGTGTGTCAGAGGCCGCGACCACGCGACGCTGTGTCGCGGCTATTCAATCAGAACCGACAATTATCTATAATACTTAAACGTAATTAAATCATTTGTGATGGATGATCAATACACGTGACGTGTGCATTACATAGTTTTTAAAAAAAAATAATACACGATATAGTTTTTGTCTGTTACTATAGTGTTGTTTCATTTTTTATAGAAAAGGAGGACAAACGAGCGTACGGGTCTCCTAGTGTTAAGTAATCACCGCCGTCCACATTCTCTTGCAACACCAGAGGAATCACAGGAGTGTTGCGGATTTTAAGGAAGGTGTACGCGCTTTTTTTGAAGGAACCCATATCGTATCGTCACAGAAACACCTGACAAGGAAGTTTATTCCACAGCTTTGTAGTACGTGGAAGAAAGCTCTTTGATGAATGATATGAAATCATTCCAATCGGTTGAGAAACAAAAAGTTTGGTTAATAAGGGCAAACGGTCAAGAGGTTCTCCTGATGGCAAGTGATGAGACAACCGCCCATAGACTTACGCAACACCAGAATTAAGACTTACGCAACACCACAGTCAAGAGATGCGTTGACGTCTCTTGAGAGACTTGCAGTTTCCTAAGGTTCGGGAAAACTGTTAAATTGGTCGCAAAACACGCAGTGGTAGGATGCCAGACGTCAACATGACGCGGGTAGAATTTCGCATTTTGACGTAAAGTCCGGTGGTGGAATCCGGCTGCTAGTCATAACCTCAACAAATCGTCTTAGCACTCCCCGTGATAGATAGATATAGGTTTTCACGTTTAATAAGTTATTTAAAATCCTATAAAAATAAATTGAATTTGATATATATGCGGCTTCAGAGAGACATTTCTACGCAATGTCAAAGAATCGAGCATCAAAGATGATATCGTCAACATGTTCATTGTTCACGTGTGTTTTAAGCACACATTCTGTCGTGTGGTCTGTAATCACACACCGTATATTTATTTAGATATACACAATATTATATCTTCGTGTTATTAATTTTAATGGCTCTTTCAAAATTCTACTTGATAACATCAATGATTCACTTTCCCCTTTTTTGATATATGTTGTAACTGTAACTGTTTGAAAAGAGAAACCTTTGAGTTTCTTGCTCATTCTTGTCTAAGGAAATCTGCCTTCCGAATGAGCTGTTGCATAAAAAAAAGACATATTTCAAGTGAAAGTGATTTCCACCCACGAAATAAAATATTATTTATTGATTGACTGAAAACTGCATTTACCGTTTACATTACATATTGAGATGTATGTATATGATAACACAATTGTCTCCCTGCTTTCATATTCTTTATTATGTACACTTTCGTATTTTACGGCTATCCCGTCAATAATAAAATACGATTCATCGTCATAAAACAGACATAAAATCAAATTTAGATCGAGACTGACAGCATTCAAATCGCGTACCCACATTTGAGGCGCTTACAATAATTCTAGAATTGGAATATATTATGTAAAGACGATAACATATTTTACGAAACGAGTTTATATTTTTCTAACAAAACATTACAAACATTCTATTAAGTTACATAGAATTAATAATAAAATTCAAATTCAAATATTTTTATTCAAAATAGGATATGATATTACTCATTGAAAGTCAAAAACTACTACCTACCTATTCGAAAGACTATGCCTCCGA
The DNA here is from genome assembly GCF_905404315.1 of Leptidea sinapis. NCBI lineage: Eukaryota > Metazoa > Arthropoda > Insecta > Lepidoptera > Pieridae > Leptidea > Leptidea sinapis. The sequence continues at coordinate 15,707,931 of NC_066268.1, forward strand.
CCTGAGAAGAACGGGCGCAAGAAACTCAGCGGGCTTCTTTTTTTTTCATAAAAAATATGGTTACAAGTAATATCATTCAATTAAGCCTAACAGCGGTCGCTCCATTCTCAATCTTGGTATGTAGCATATATCTATATATTTATTGTCTCTTGTACTATGAACGTGCTTGAACGAATAAAATTCCACTTAAACGTCATCAGAAAACAAACATTGAGAAGTAAGGGCATTTTGTATAACTAAAAGAAACAATAATACCCTTATATAAATAAGGCTAGAATTGTTATTCAGTATTCGTGAAAGTGCCTGAATCAAACACCAGTTCTTGATATAAAATCAAAATAGAATGATTCTATTTTGATACTGTGATAAATTCATAACTTGGCAAGAAATTATCAATCAAGCAGACTGCAAACTAACTTGACCTTTCAACTGGCGAAGCGCGAGAAACGACCCTGCCTCGGTCCCACACCGCATTGCAGTCTATTTGAAGGACATTTTAGAAAAAGACAACATTACTCCAAAAATAAAATGATGAATAAAAGAGTAATGAAGTAAAGCTCATTGAACCTCTCGCATTGTAGCGCTCCGGTGTAGAAACATCTGAATCAGCACGATTGGATAAGCAAAATGTATTGAAGCTTAGATATAGAGTTATGCGGTGTATTAACATTTCGTTGAGACTAGACGAGTAAGATTTTATATCAGTTACATTATAAAAATTATTGACGCCTCGGTAATAGTCCTTCCAGTGCAAATAATGACACGAAATTTAACGACATCCAGATACTAGAGATCACATTGCATCAAAACCAACATCCATTTTATAAGACATAAGCTTCAAGCAATCAAGGAACAATAACTGCACTTCATTCACTCTATATGAAATAATATTAAAAAGTTAAACACAAAACATATAATACTGAATAAAAATTAGTACTACAATCATACATTTATGTATCGTAGAAAAATATCGTTGACACGTAAAATATAAGTTAACCGCAAAAGTTTAACTTACGATTGCCGTTTCCTAACTTCCGATCCACAAACAGCACTCGAGTAATTGAGGAAATAAATCCAAGCTCACATTTTCTACCGCCTCCGCAACATAACATTTATATTCACTTGCCTTTTGCCGTGTTATGCGCTATTAATTCAAAATAACTTTGAAAGTATAACAGGTAACCTGGTATTCCAGATCCATATACGGATCTGAGAATAATAACCGAAACCAATGCTATTATTTCAGTAAAAAGAAAAGTAGAGAAACAAAAGATGTAGACTGACCGTGGACTATTTATAATCTCAGTTCATAGCATCATTAGTACTTCACGGCCTCTTCATTATGGACGGTGTATTGTTATTCGCTATTTTAATATTTCACTTGCCCAGAATCTCAAAATAAAAATACGACAAAAGGAAATGTCAGAATACACTTAATTAAATGTTGTTGACTATGTTGAATTTTGTATGCGTATAAAATTGTGGATCTCTAGATATGCACGAGAGGATGTTGCCTGGAAAATGTAGTTTAGGTTAACTTTAGGCCTCTAATTGTGTAAGAGGAGGAGTTATTAATTCTAAGTTTACGAGAGTTATTTCCATAACTCCCAAATCGGACGAAATCAATGGACGTAACTTAACAAAGGGGTCAAAGTAGTTTCAAAAATGTTTGTGCAACTTATGAAAAAAGATAGTGGATTATAATGATAGAACTTCATTTTGGCTTCACATATGGTGCCAGAATTGTATGAAAAGCTTTACCCGGTACCCTTCAAAGGAAATGACTAAAATTTTTAATCCGTTCCAATGAATATATTTTTAGATCCAAGTATGCTAGCAATCACTGAGCTAAATTATTCATTTTTTAATCAAATAGATACAAACCGAACAGATACAAGGAATTGTCATAAACGACCGCTGACTGCGTAATCTTTATTCACCCTAAGCATGTTGATTGTAGAAATGTTTTCCTTGACAACCTGTTTCCTCGCACAGCGGGCTGTGGTTCCAACTTCCAAGCTCGTTCTGTAGATCGTCGTACATTTTTCTCAAAGTTCGAACACCCGAATGACTCACTATGCGTCCTTCACCTCACTGCCTTCATTCGTCATGCGAATTCAATAGTCTCCTCTACGTTGGTTTGCGGCTGACAAAAACCCACACTTACTTCTATTTTCTTCGTTTATTATTTTACCATAACACATAAAGTTTTGATATTTAACGCTATTGTGTTTTTTTGAAGTGAAAACTTCATTAGCCGCTTTGGTCTCTTTTTGGTAAAATCTTCTCACGGGCTCACGTCATCGTCATCATCATCACGAAATTTAATAAATTTTGTGAAAAGTTGAATATGTTTATACTGTGCATTGTTGGAATAGAGTTTTTGTTTGATTAATATATTATTGAAAATAAGAGTTAGAAATAAGTTGAAATAACCAATTTAATTGTTTTTAAACATTATAAAATTTCAGTACTTAAAGTTGCAAGTTACTCTACAGGTGCCAAGTTTTTTTGTCTAAGAGAACACACACCTCCCAAATTGTTGCATATTGTTCTTTGTAGAAGTTGACTGGAGAGTTATGACTCTATCGACTAAGAAGTTATTTCGATAGAGCCTGGAGGCGATAGTGTAAACATTTGAGGGTTGAATACTTGCGTTCTTGTCGACACAAATTGTTACCCTTCTCAAAACACAACAGACACCATACGTTAGTTTACCCTCTTCAGCCGAATCTTAACATAGTCTTCCGAACTGTCAAGGAAGCCAACGTTTGTTCATCTTGTAAATGAAAACACTTAAAGCGAGCGAACGTCTGTATAAACATAATAATCCGTAACTCGGAAATCAATTCGCTCGCTCTTTTGTTATTGAATGATGCAAATTAAAAAGAAATTAATAATATTCTAGATCACAACACAAGAGTAGACTCAATTGTTTATCAAAATTGTTATTATAAAGTAAAAATATGTACAAGTTATTTCTATCACAAATCTCAGGCAAAACCTTCTTCAGTGATGTTTTCACATTAATTTTGAAGTTTACTCTCTATTCCCAAACAAAACAAAAACGCCACTCACTACCATAAAAATATACGCTTGCGAAAGAGATAAAGTTGGTATCTGTTGTAACAACCAACTATGAGTTTAATTAATGGGTAACCGTATTACCGGATATAAACGCCCTACAAAACTCTTTGAAGGAGTAATAGCCAGTAATAAAAAACATTTATAATTCAAGGACATAAACAAAGACGGCAGTAACGTTGACGCACGTTCATTATGCAAATTCTCTGTAGAAACTAGAAACGCTCGTATTTCATTCAATAAAGTCACTTTCATAATATTATTAACAGCGCTATAAGTACCTATGTGCATGTTTAACAATAAATATTGCACATAATATACGAGTAAAAAGTATTTTACGCTAAGAAAATATAAAGCACAAGTTTGTTTTTTTAAATTGTTATTTTTAAGAGATGTACTACACTTGTGGGATTAAATATATAAATAATTTGTATCAAATGCGGGTATCGAACCCGCGCCTGTCGGGGTACGGCCCCAGTGCTCTTTACCAACTATCCGAAAAACTTGGTATGTTTGTTCAACTCTAGGGTTATGCTGCTCTCGAAGCAAACAAAAAACACAAAACTTGTGCTCACGAAATAATTAATGCTGCAAGACCACGGTCCTTCCTGTCCCCACTGATAGTAGGACTCGGTGCAATGCTTCATAAAAAGTACGGGTCAAGAGATCTCCTGGAGGTGTTATCAAGCATCTGTCCTTCAAGACCCACCGCAAATCGTCCTGGAAGATTCTTTAAACCAATGGGTTCGGGACAATATTCGTGATGTAAACATAGACACAATTGATGGCTCCAACACGTGGCATGCTATGGAAGGGTGCACCTCAAGAGTCGACGGTTCGAATTCCGCATCATCAATAAATTTAGTACAACTTAAATTTGTATTTTATTGACTGCCTTTTAGCCAAAAAATCTATAAGTAATAATATAGTATTTATTTCTCAAGCAAGCATGCCTCTACTAGTTGAAACCTAATATCGCCTCCACGGAGGTATTAAAGCAAGTATAAAGCCGAGCAAAACTTTTCACCTAAACTAAGTTAACATGATAACAACGTGACAAGGCACTCGATATTAAAAGGATCAACGTGTAACGCGCGCCGTAAACATTCCCGTCACGTGTTCCGCGCTCATTTCACTAATTGGACAACGTCCCTTCGTAGTTCGTAATGACAGAAGATTCGCGTGACGCGCGACTTCTAACGCGCTACAAATAGTAGGCAAGGTCGAGAAGACCCCACATTGACCTTGTCAGTCACTCGGTGGAAAACTGTTTTTGACGCAGGGTTAACGTCCTGATTTCATTCAACGTACAAATCACTTCAATATGTTCTGCTTTAGGTTGGGTTTACTAAATTTCGACAATAAACAACGTTTCATTCAAATTACTTCGGAAGAGATGAGAAGTTCTTATATCACAAAGGCCATAGCCATGTATTACACAAACAAACATTGTATCTATCTAACCTTAACAAAATAACCCTGATTAGCTTCTCTGGACATCCAACAAGGATTATTAATGCTCGCTTCTTCTGAGACGATGAAAGCTCTAGTAAAACTTTGGAGTTGGAGAGTTGAATTGTGGACTAGTGTCAACAAAAGACTAGTAGTAGTAAGTAGCAAGGGCAAGTTTAGTAAAAAGAATAATTAAATAATTAACAGAAATAATATTCACTTCTTAATTAATTCGCAAACATACAAAAGCTTCACAATAATTAGGTAATTAAAATTATATTAATTCAGAAAAAAACGTTAAAGATATAAATTTTGTTAAGCAATCAATTAAGTATGCACTTCATATCAACAATAGCAGACAAAACAGAAGTTGTGACTTATATACTTAGTACTTTAAACACTATTAACATAATTCGTGTATGAAGTTACCAGCTAAGGAATGTTTTTTGCCATAATATTTTCTAGGAAGTTGTCGTAGAGTCATAACTACGTGGATGAAGGAAATAGATTTATGGATCCTCCGATAGATAAAACGAATGAGCCAACTGAGAAACCCGTCGCCTGATTGTAATTAGTGTTAAACTCCGCTCGAGCAACCTTGCAGCACGGCAACAAAATAACTGAATATACCTCTGCAAAACTCCGTAAAACGAGGAAGTTATCTAGAGAGATGAAAGCCAAGTTACATATTTATTGGAAAGCTGACTACAAAACAAATAAAATGGATTGAGTCAACTATTACGTGGCTAAGATATAAGCTGATGATGACAGCCCCAACACCAACATTACGCCCAACACGTTTGCATACACAACTAATGACGTATTGCAAATTCGTACACTCGTGTACGTTGCATCGGGTGTTGCAAGGCACGCATAACAACAGCTTTCGAAAGTATGTCAAGATTGCAATAGCGGCGTCCGCGTCGACTCGCTCCACAAAGCGAGAAGTGCAACACATCAAAACCTTTATGAAAAGTGGGCCTTCATCTAAAAAATTTAAAGTAATTATCATTATCTTTGTTGCATCACCGCTAATTTTTATGTGTACAGAGCAGTATGTTTTTCTTTACTATACTATTATAGTTTTTGTATTTGTAGAAAAAAAAATCTAAGCAAGAAGACGTGGTCGATGACGTCATTAGTAATCTCATGATACGAAATCCCTATTCAGGAAAACTTACTTCGATTACATGGTTATTTGCTCTATGTAATATATTATTAAAGTTAAGTAAAACTTATCAGTGCATCAATTAGGCAAACTTAGATTAAGATACAGATATAAGTAGCATGCTCTGCATTACAAGAGCACGCTTGGTATAATTTGTATACGTCAAAATATTTATATCACCATCACTTCTCAGTCCAACCTTTAACAGATTAATAAATGTACTTCAAACAAAGATTAAAAGATGAAGATAATAATTAGTACGCCCTGCCCATAACAATGCAGTGCCGCCGCTGAGGATATTTGAAAAACCTGAAAATTCTGAGCGGTATGTACAATTACGCTCGTCAACTTGAGACATAACATGTTAAGTCTCATTGGCCCAATAATTTCACTAGCTACAGCGCCCTTCAGACAGAAACACAAAAATGTTTGCACATTACTGTTTCACGGCAGAAATAGGCGCCGTTATGGTACCCATAATCTAGCCGGCATCGTAGAAATCGTTAATCTACAAAAACGACTGCCAAATGTTAAAAATATTAATTTCTATGTGTGGATGAAGGCGCAAAGCACTGTGATTTTATTAGTATCAACCTGAACCATAAATGTGGACCATTCAATATCATTAATATAGATTTATATTCATTAGACATGACAAAGACGCAAATATGGACCATAATAGACTAGTACGTAGCCAAACAGACGCTATTGTCAATCCTGGCCGTATGCCACCTACGCGATACAATAGCCTCAATCATATTCGTAACCAAATTCAAAATAACAACTTTACCATCAACAATAACACCAAAACCACAAACCACTACAATCATTAAAAACTGAACAAAACATAACCGCGAACGTACAAACATACGCCAACGGCAATGTGATATTATAATTGTATAGCCGTGTAGTACTTAATAATTTACTTGGAAAGTTTTTACGTATTGTATTTACGAAACAATCAGCATCTATTGTTTCGTCAGCGGCTCATGAATAACACCCACAGTCACAGAGCCAGGTAAGAATAGAAGCAAGCCCGTGATTGATGGCCAAGATACGTCGCGCGTCAATCTGTTACCACATCGATTTACTGAATCTGTGCTGAACCACGAGTAATGCTCCTCTCCTCAAGAGTGTGGGATCTTGTTCCAAACTAAAGACTTATACATCATTTCCTTATGAGTGTTATAACGAGCGCCCAGATCAACTGATCCAAAATTTTGATGAATTTCACTTGAATGACCAAGACGGGAGCATTCGGGAAATTATTAGTTATGGGAAAGCTACTGAAAGAACAGTATCAAGTATAACGAAATATTCTACTGCAAAGAAATTAGAAAATACAGTAACAGATCAGGGCTTATTAGAGAACATATTATTGTATACAATAATTAGGTTTTAATGAAATAAATAAGAAATAATAAATTATACATGCTTATGAAGTTCCTGTCCAATAAGTTATAACTGAATAGTGTATTAAATCAAGTATTAAAGAAACACGTAGTACAATTAATGTTATAAAGTCATTGAATGTTGATAGGTTGAGATATTCAAACAACCGGTTTTTGAATTGATGTCATATTCCAAGACTGACCTCAAAGCTATCGTGCTCGCCTCTGTTATTACTTCACCGATGTTTAAGAACAAATACCGCGTCATTGGAAATAATTCCTCCCGGCGCAAACGTATGGTGGCTTCGTAATCTAATGGAAATAATTACTCCTATGAATTACAAGAAATGCCTGCACGGATATCGCATGGCGTTTCTTGCTATGTATAAACTGTATCAATTGGGAAAGTTAAATGATAATAAACTGCAACAACTATAAAATCATTAGTTTTAATTGTTTTTAACCGTATTGTTATACTTTTCGCTTTCTTGTTAAACTTTGATTCTCAGAACGAGATAGATAAAATATAGAAAATAAAAAAATATGGAACCATTTACCTGAATTTGTGTGCACAATAACACTAAACACACAAAAAGCCTCAAGAATAATGATTGATGAGCTCATTGGAAAAATTGATGAATTGCTGCTTTATGTGTATACTGATCCGAGACGATATCTTCACTTATAAGAATTCAAATTACGAGATCATAATAAGTTGACCGAGATTTCTCCATCAGCGGTAATGTTATTTTATGGTGACTTCAATATAAACGCTATTCATGTACGCACTTGATGTAACAACCAGCATTAACTTTCTATCAATTTATCGCATCACCAGACGGTTAAACAAATATAGATATCTACAGATAGAGATAAATTACTACCTTCTACTGTCAGTAATTAGCTGGCAATAATCTGAAGCTGTCCCAATATACCCGATAAGTCAGATAAGGCCTTATATTAGGACGCGTGAATTGAAATTTCCATACAAACTTCTAATCGCTGGTAAGCTATACGTCGTCCCATTGACAGACAGCGTGACGGATAAGGTGAGTAGCCGTCGATAAGTTTATTGGGACAGAAAAGTCAACGATAGTTACGATTTTTATCTCAAATAAGAGATAGACTGAATATTGGGAACGGCCGTTAGAATTCATTAAACTGACTTTTTGACCGAGGACTAGTTATTAGTGTGAATTTGACAGTTTAAACTTAACTAGGTACTATATAATAGTTTAATGTTGCGTTTCTGATAATAAACACAATATGACAACGCAATAAACAGGTACTCGTACAATGTATGCCAAGTTTTCTAGTATTGAAATAGATTATTGAGAACTTACAAGTATCACATTATAATATAATACAAAACTAACCTTTAAATATGATCCGTAATATTTGGTGACGTATGGACTGTCACATTGGGACAGCACCATGATCTCCTGCTGTATGTCCTCAATTTCATCTTCCGCTTCCTCGAGGTCGATTATTTTGATGGCGACCACTTGCTGCGTCCGGTTGTCGACGCCCTTGAATACCTCGCCGAAGGAACCCTTGCCAATCTTCTCTTGTTTCGTGAAGATTAGCTCCGGGTCGACCTTCTGTGGGAAACGAGATGAACTTTAAAACAATAAAAGGACAACCAATAAACTAACTAATCTTGAATTTTTTTTCTCTCGTCTTTTGAACAAACGCTTAGACATCCTATGGAGAAAATTTGAATAAGATTCTAATATTATATTATCAGTGTGCATTATTTTGGGCTTTGCCACAGACGGGCTATTTATTTGTGCAGATTGTGTGGATACCTAAATAAAAGCATTGATGTAATTAAGAAATCTTTCGCGAAGGATTCCTCATAAAATCTGTTTAGAGATCCCGGATAGATATTCTCTTTAACGGTTCTATTCAATGGAATAAATACACAGACTACAGATAGCTTTTTATACAGTAAACAACCAAGTGGAATGCATAATTAATATTGGAATATCATTTCCATAAAACAAGAAACAAGAAAATGAAACTTGAGATCAAGATGATTATTTATGAACGTATTCAAGTTTCCGTGGAAATTCTTAACAAGAATATTTTACCACGACAGTAAATGAATGCTAGGAAACATAATTCGATAGTGTTAGTTAAACTAAGGTTCAATAAAATAAAAAAGTTTATAACGTAAATAGCAGCTTTACTTTTAATCATAGCCATGAATAAGTTATAAATCCTTAGTTACTTAAAAATACTACAAATATATACTATAATTGAAGTCTAAGTGATGTTTTTGAATTTTACCCCTGGTTAGCTAACGTGCGTTAGGTTAGCTTGGTTAGGTTTAAAACAATTTTTAGAAAATAGTTTGTATTAGGTATATTTATGTAATGTATAATATGTTTATGTATTTGAGTGTAACTATCTTCGCTTTATGTTATACATTTATTACATATTACATGTATCGTAAATATAATTAATAAAAGTTATAGTAATAATAATAAAAGTTACTGGTCGGTTCTTCTAAACACGTTCAGCTTTATACATATCAAAAATGTATCAAAGGACTAATAACCACATACGTAATACAAATGTTTATTTAACTTACGGGTTTTGTATAATAACCACATTACAATAGTTACTTGCGGGTTTTGCAGAAATGTCATTATTTTTAGTCCAGTCTGATGTTAAGAAGTGTCACGAGGAATGAATGAATGTACTAAATTTCTAAATAATTATAGCCTAAGAGTACCAGAAATAATTACACGTAAGTCAATTACTTCACGTTGTCCTCCACTTCGTCGAACGATCCTAGGTACCCCAGTCCCATGGATTTATGTTAAATTTGAAATCTTATAGCGGAGCTGATATTGACATATTTGCTAATTCCTAAGCCAAATTCCGCCAAGACCATTTGCACCAACATTAGTAATCTTTAATAATGTTAAAATTAATAAATCAATGTAACTGTGTACCTACTCATTTATTAATATTAAAAAAACTGTTACTTCTTAATTTATTCTGTATAATATGTCAAAATTAATCACTACATTTGGTCCTAGTTCTTCTTTTTATATTTGTGTGTATTATTGTGATTCTAAATAAACCTTATAAATAAATAAATACTCTTTCTTTCTAAAGTAATCTCTCGTATTTCGTATGAGACTTTAGACAAGAGCTGCTCTGCATTCAAAACTGTACTCGTGTGTGAAAGGGAAATCAAGATCCGCGACCTTTTGCTATTCGGCTGACATTGTTGCTGAGAGTCAAGGCTTTAAATTCACATGAATGCAACGTTCTGTTTTATACATAATGGCAACGTTAAAATACTGCTAAATGATTTCAAACCATAAGTCAGCTAGAAGTTACGAAATAAAATAGAAGATAATTTGATTTTAGTAAACTGTAAGTTTAGATTACATTAAGCGGAAACTAGAACTACATATTTTATATGGTAGGTAAGATAAACCCGATCAAACTGGAGATTTATACTTTTAGACTCTTAATAATGATAAATGAGTAAATTTAAGTTCGCCGCTCTTAAAATATTATTTAGTCGGCAAACTTGCAAGTTAAGTCAACGTGCATTCACAATTCACATGGCCTCATAAAAGTATTTACTACGAGTAAATTGTGATAGCACTTTTCAAAGCACGTGGATCATTTTATCAGGTTTAGGCGGCGCGAGACATGGCAAGAGGAACGTGAGCCGACTCGAAAATGATACAAAATTGGGTGCATATTGCGATATCCATCAATGAGGGTCCTAATCTTTTAAGAAGCATCTTTAGCCATCGAAGAGTTATTTTCTAGTATTATTATGTCCATAATGTGTAAATTTTTATCGAGTGCTCATTTTATCTACACAACAGTTTCAAATTGAACAGCTTTAATTGTAGAGTGGCCATAAATTCTCCTCGCACTTAATTTTTACGACGTAATCTTAATAAAATGTATAATATATATTTATAGAAGTATCATCAATAAATAAAAACGAATCCTTTTCGAAATGACTACCTTTAAGGTATAATGCAGGCTTTAATAATCTGTCTGGCCACGAATCTATGGATTTACACAGTGTTTCCATTGAAAATTCAGCCACTGCTTGTTCTAGATGTCTAAAGCCACTAGATGTCAGCCTGTCCTTTAGCGCAGGCCATGACTTCTAAATTTGATCATAATTTGCAGTCCAAGTAGTTCACATCTGGGCTAAAAGAAGGCCAGTCTTCAGCTCCTAGAAAGGCCGGAACGTTGAGTACCAGCCAAGCTTGGGAAGTACGTGCCTTGTTGTTGTTGTTAGTTCAAAATTCAACGGCTCCTTACACACTTTGTGCAAGGCACAACCAAACTCTATGTTCTTTAACACCCCATTCCATTATTGCTATTTAATATTAACCCCGATAAAAATATGTGAAATGGCGGAAGGTAATCAAGTTTCTAACATAACAAACACCTACCAAAATTGACATGTAGTTTTAAGTTGTAACAATATTTATGGCTGGGCTAGTTATTCGAGTACTTAGGCATTGACAACTCGAATCCAAAGTACATTAGTTGGAAAATATTATATTCATACGTTAATTGAAGTTTTGGAAAAGGTAGATTAGGGCTTGATGCTAGTTAAACCAGTGAAATTTGTCACGACTGTGTCAGATGGTGAGCTGTAATATTTGCCTGCTCCATTGATTATGAATTGGTTCTGATAGTAGTTTTAAGGAAGTGATACATTCTAGTTTGTGTGTAAATAACATATGATACTTGATATTATTCTTATTGTTTTACTTTAAATAGCACTTCTATTTGTATCTTAGATAATTTACACGTCTTGATAGAGTCTCTTGCTGTTAGACAAACGATAAAAACAGGCCAGGTTTAATACTTTAGTGTTCGTGTATTGCTCAAAATAGAGGTTATCTCTAAACTCAATTTTTTTTGTCTTTTTCACAGCTGTCAATCTATCGAGACGTATAAACGATCTGTTTATTTGTATGTTGTCTTTTTAATTCGTGTGCTTTGTAAGACTCTATTATCTCTCACACTATCGCTCGCTTTAGGTGCCGGTACATAAAATTCTGTTCAATATTCAATATCACATTTTAGTTACATAATCTATACTGAACAAATGTTGTCTCTTTTGTTGGGTTTAGGGATTTGTCGAAACATACACCTGACTCCTCTGGCGTTCAGAGTATGGGCGGCGTTACATACCATGAGGTGACAGGTGACGTTTATTCAACTAACAACTCAAGAAATATACAAACATATCAAACAAGTAGTACTTATGAGGCGACACTATTATAAACTATATAAACTGACTCGATTTCGTGCAATGAACTTTAAAAAAATAATCTATATTATAGCAAGACAATATAGTATTTTCCATAGTTATATTGGTAGATTAGATGAGTAAGCCGATTTCCGTCAACTACGAATTTGTAATTTATTAGAAATAGGGGAAATTAGCGAATAGTTTAACTTTAATTACTACATGTCTAGCTCATATCACTTCGGGTGACTAATAATTCACTACTTCATTATGTTTGATAAATACGCGATAGTGATAATTACAACATATATATTATGATTATATTTACAAGTAACATTGGACAAATATTAAAAAGAGTTGATATCAAAAAACCGAATATATGTATGTGTTAATACGCTCAGAAATCGACAAAATAAAAAACAATCTACATCTACCTTCTTAATCACTGAAATTCACGCACTGCCTATTTTCACGAAGCATGATTCCTATTCTGAAAGGTTTTCCATTTACTGAATGAAATTAAATATTTATTATACCTTATTAGATCGCACAGTAATTCTTCTTCTAGATTATGTTTGCCAACTGGTAAAAAATAGAATATTTTTCAGAGATATAATAATCCAAACTACTATCCACTATCAGCGACGATTTGAAGGAACGTGAACTTATTACATTTCTTATTGCTTATAAATGTCTATGATAACTAATAGATTAGTAATACTTTCATATAACTTAGGTCCTAAAGAATCAAAGAGATTTTACAAAAAAATAAACAATTTTAACTGTTGGTTCTTCATAATTACGGAATACGAATTTTCGTAATAATATTATATATTAACATAGATACGTTAGCCTACGTCATAATGTGTAAACGTGTTATGTTGTATCTACAACTCGGTTAAGTCTAGATAGTAAGGCCTATGTTGGACGTGGTTAACACTTCGAACAAACGTCATGTTTCGAAAATCAAACGAACTATTTAAAAACAATTTTGTGTTTAAGATACTATTACGTAATTGACTTTCTTAATAATACCACAGATTGGGGATGGAGCGACCGTCCTTAGACTATTACTAGATATATCATCTGGATCTACCATATGGATGTGAGTTGTTCCTTTACAGTGTGGTTTTCAAGGAACTTTATATACCACGCACAACATAGCTCTGGAATGAACTTACTTGCGCGTTGTTTCCAGGACGATCCGACATGGGTACCTTGATAAAAAGCGCGTACACCTTTCTAAAAGACCGACAGAGCTCCTGTGTGTTCTGTGGTGTGTGGTGTGGCAAGAGAATGCGGGCGACGGTGATCAGTGAGACAGATAGATCAGTTGACCCGTACACTCGTTTGTACTTCTCTTCCATGAAAAAACCATACATCTAAACATTCGCATTAGTACCTCACGTGGGTAAAATAAAAAATGGTTAGCACAATTTGTTTAATTACAGTTATTGATTTCTTTCAGCCTAATATCACTGAATCAAAAAAATCTTGTCAGTGTCAAGATTTCTGGGCGATTTATATAGTACGTTCAGGAAATTGTTTGCAAAATAAACAAATTTTAGCAAAATTCTTTATCTCAATTGCAATAAAGAGTTATAAGGAAATGTAACTATATAATTAATGAGTTTTTGTGAACTACTTGTTCAAATATGAGAAGGTAGGACTACAGTTAGTTGCGATAAGACGTAATAATTCTATTAGTACAATAAATTTTATGGATGATTACACTTACATTTATATTTAAAGAGCCACTTACAAATAAAACATATCTATATGACCAACACGCCCTTTTATTAAGACAGTAAATATACTACTACAAAGCGTATATATTACACAAGATAGATAACTCGGTAACTATGATTTTTTAATAAAATTTCGTGACAGTAAAATTTATTATATAATAGCCTGAGGAAGGTCGCTCTATGCCCAGTCTGTGGTGTTATTGACAATGTCAAACTTTGTCATGAGACCGAAACGAATGAAGACTTATCGGCTATCCAATTGGACTTCAAAACAATCAAGGGTATAAAATTACAATCTTTTAATGCGACATAAGAGAAGACATCCCATGTATTGAACAAATACAAATTCAATATCAGCAAAGAATTTCGGAGAATGGAACTATTGCGAAACAAAGCAAACGCTCAAAACAATATCTTTAATGAGATCCAGATTACTTCAAAAAATATAATTGAAAACGAGTCTAAATGAAGAAGAAAAATGAACAAAAGGTTTATCGGTAAGGGTGGCCCGGATTGAGTTTGTTCAGTATTACACAGGGAATGGAAATCAACCCGGGCACTATTTTATCAGCAACTGTCGACCAGCAATATTGGTTATTGCGGAATTGCTTTGATATCACATTTCTTTGTTTATCGTTGTACATTTCAAATTTTAACAAGTAGCAGTTGATTGCTTTAGCAAAAATCTTTCATATCATTATCTCAAGATAAAGAGATGACTAATATTATTATTGAAGTAATACTTCTTTTGGCGCGTTACGAAAAACATATCAAAATAAATTTTTACAATGCGCGCGCAAACCGACACCAAAATTCGACATCTTCACGTTAATTGGTAGATTAGACCATTTGCATCATACTTCAGGTACCATAAGCCTCTTGTAACTCATATGTCATTAGGCATATGTGTTAACCACAACCAAAGGACGGGAACTAAATAAATTTCAATATGTACCTATATGTTGTGAAATAAGAAAAAATCTATGTAATAATTGTATAAAAATAATTTTTTGATATTTAAATAAACGTTATTTAACAAAATTTAATTTCAATTTTCAAATTTTAATATCTTCTTTACTGCAATATTATTCTTTCTACAAATGTAAAATAGCACGAGTTTAACAATTGTTAATATAAGTAAAAGTTTCATAGACAATCCCTTTTTATATTAGAGCTGGCAAACGGACAGGTGGCTTTTCTGACATAAAAAACCAGCCGCCCATGGACATCAATCAGCAGTTGCCGGCCTTTGAAATGGGGTAATGCTCGAGACTTGCAGATCCCTAAGTCGTATCGGTTCAGGAACACAGCAACCGGCACATGATTCTACAAGAGTTTCAAATAAAACGCATGGTTGTGGAATGCCAGAAAAAAAGCCAGACATCAATATGCGCGTGGAATTTCGCATTTTGACTAACGTCAATAACTGTCTGGTGGTAAAACTCGGCTTCTGAACAATTCTTCTAAGCACTATCGTGATATATGCGCTAGAAGAGAAGAAGAGAACCCCACATCTCTACGCAACTCTAAAGAATGATGCCGTTCTGAGATGACTTAATCGTCGATGACTCGGGCCGCTCTTCGTTGTGTGCGGTCAAATGGAGAAACTGATACGGGACAAACCAGAACTGTATTTCATGTGAGACCGAATTTGCGACTAATATGATTGCAGGCGGAGGTGCTATACTGTGTCACCTTATTTAGAGGTCAATTTGGTCTTCTCTTCTGTAACTCGATATAAAAACGCCAAGTATTCTAATACAGATGGTAACAATGAGAAGAGTGTTCTCAAATCGATTACATAATAAAATAGCACACTTAAATTAGTAGTTTATCATATAAATTAATAATTCTTGATATATATTAATGGTTTTAAGTTCCATGTAAAAAAATCATCACGCAAAACCCAAGTATATTTGTATGATATGAACGTGCGGTAAAATTTTGTAATTCGTAATATATTGTGGGTTGCAACATCGGTTTCATAACGATATAACAACAATCATTAGTAAATTTAAATCAACGGCCAGTTGAATTGCTTAATTTTCGTCGCTATGTGCTAAGAATGCGTTTTGCGTTTGTTGTACAGTATCTTTATCGAAGTCCATTTTTGAGCAATGTCAAATGATGTTCAAATATATATATATATATATTAACGAGTTTAGCGGTTCTAAGAAAAACAATGACAATTGTATGTACATCAGCGATAGGATATATATTATGCTAGTCTATACGCTATTGCACAGTTGCATGAATCTGAATAAGGACAATATTATGTCTTCGATTTCATTTCAATCAGTTTACAAATAAAAAAATGTATATCAAAATAATGATTTTGGGGCCTTCACGGACAAATTTTACCTAGTCATTAATAAAAGTAATGAATGAATCCTGTCTCGAGGAATGCTGTATTGTACGTAATAACAGCTATAAGTTATAACATGACAGAAGCCGCATACCTCGTGTGAATATTAGAAACGCGTTTCGTGTCGGGTGACGCGTGCGCATTCGACATCCGACACGCATACCTATCGCAATACAAGGAAATTAAATTCATTGTTACACCCAGTCAAGCACACCGATGAATTCCTGGTTAAAAAATGTCTTAGAATATCAATCAGCCTGACTTACATTCGAGACGTTATTGCGATTTTGCGAAGGTCGGTGTGGTGCCGGGCGGGCGGGTTGCGGTGGAACTTTCACCTGTCTCCGATCAAACGAAGACACATTGGTACCGGTCCAGCCCCGACGACCCGGGCCGCTGGTCGCGTGCGGCAGCGAGTATGACGACTGCGGCCGGAAGTATCTCGCGCTGGGTCCGGATAGTACAGGCCCGGCCGGACCCCGCTGTTGCGCAGGACCGGGCGGCCCTTGAGCGTAATGGTAATGCGTCGGACTGGGCACTGCTGTACTCCACATCATTAAACAGCGATCACACACACACCAATTATAAATCACAATTCACCTCATAACACCGATATCAACCGCGTACTGACACATAACACCAAACAACCGCGTGTCTTATCACCGTGAACTGATAAAATCAATAATTAGCTGAATAATTTATTATTTGATTAAATGATAGTATACACTTGCTACGAACTAAAGTGGCGAGCGAACAGAATCACTGGTTGTCGCGCAAAGACTACTCATATCGCGGACCCAACGACCGTATCACCGTCAACACCGGACGAGCGAAACGCGCTAGGAATTAATTTGGGTATCGGTGAACAATTGTGTGCACAAAAAGGTCACCGATGAAGCACAACTAATTCAGGCGTGTGTTTGTTTAGAGAAATTGCGGTCACCGTAGCCATTAAGAGTAACAAAGTTTTAAAATTAAAACAATGACTTCAATGGTCGAAAATTGTAGGTTGAACAAACACCGTGGTTTAAATATAGGTTAACAACAAAGAGAAGCATGTACTCTAAGTTCGCGGCACTGTACATTACAACCCGATGGGAAATCCGAGAACCACTAGAGCGTTCCACTCGGCCGAACACTTGAGAGAAATCAGTCCCAACACGACATATCCATAGTGATGGATGGCGTGTGAGTAACAACGCATTTCACTGTAGACTGGTATTGTGCTGTAAGTGGTGTGGCGTTCCACATGGACCGTCCTGGCATTGCATTACAATTTTTCGCAAGGGAGTGCGGGGGACGCAGCAGTCTGTGCGCGGGCGTCGAACGGAGAACGGCTCCAACCAAGCGTGCAGTACCAGCTGCCGACTCGCTCGAGGCGGTTACGAGTATATCAACAGAAACAAACAATATGCACTACAAATAAACACATTATTAGAATAAAGTTAACAAATGCCTGTCGCGCTATCGGATATAGTCAGTGTAACGGTATTTTGCGGTGAAACTCACAATAACTCGAGTTAAAAGGGAAAGTTTATAGCATTTGCTATAAAGAAGGAGATGATTATAGAGATGAATATAATATTACAAAGTTATTTAGAATGGCCTAAAACACGTCTAACTTAAAACAACACAAGTTTGACAAACAAAGCCAAGTAACTCATTTTGTCTCGTCAAATAGCGCGACACCGAGTCACACAAAGGCATCACAAACTTTCGGTCGCCCGCTCAACTTCGTCGAGACGCTGAATAACAAGCGAATTAGTATTCCGTCTACGACGCATCGTGGCACTGGCAATGTCGAAGACAATTCTGAGGAGTCACCGGCCTCAGGACCGTGCGGGGAATATCGACTTGCAGTTCGCTGACACCCCCGACGTTTAAGGCAACGCATCGAATCCCCATAACCGTACGACATTGGTCAACGTGACCCACAAACATTATTCGGTTTCAATGTTATGGTCTGCGATCCGTTACGCCCATTTTGAGAGCTCGATTACAAAAACTAATCGAAATCAAAATCAGTAAGTAATAGAATGACTGCAGAAATATAAATAAATCAGGTGTAGGAACCTTAGAATATGATTAAAGCAGTAACTATTTTGTATTTATGTGCTTTTCTAATATAAAATTTTTGTTACAAATAATTTATAATAAAAGTAAGTAAACACAACGATCAAAAATTTATTGAATTTAAATTATGTGTTAATTGTTTATCGTCAGATAAAGGTATAAAAAGTAATTGCAAAACTCGTAAGCACAATTTCGTAACTAGCCAATGATCTTCATTTCACAACAAGATAAAGATAACAAATTATCATGATTCATGACATTCTTTGCTCTATCTATAGCGGGAGATAACATACTTATCGCAGGTAGTAAAACATTTTCATAAATCAAAAACTACAAACATAAATTTAATGCCCAAGTCAATCTACGCAGGGAAGCGAAGATTTTCCTAAGAAAATTAAAAAGATAGTGTAATAGAAATTGTACTAGATAATTCACACAAAAGTGGAATAGGCAGAAATTTCGGAAGCTTTAAAGCGAGTATAAACAGAGGCAGCTGAATACCTGCACACAGTTTGCCAACAGTTGTTTCAGAGCATAAATCGTCTAAACACGGTCGTTCCAAAATTTATCGCCACAACTCTTGTATTCACTATACTGTTCTGTACTGGGCACTACGGCTTTTGCCATAAAATACATTGTTACGGGAGAGACATAAAGGACAATTGAAACTTAAAGTACATAGAATACTGTTCTGATTTACCGCGTCCATTCGACGTGCTTTTATTCCACGATTAATCTATATATATAAAAGAGAATGTATGTTCCCTAATAACTCCTTAACTATTCGACCGATCTCAATGAAATCTTTTGTAATAGATTCGTTGAAGCTCAAGGAAAGTTTACATATATAATTTATATGGCAAAACAACGTTTGCCAGGTCAGCTAGTATATAATATCCGTTGTACATACACATAAGGACATACCTATGAGTTCTATTTTCGCTACTGCTACAATACAAAATGTTTGAGATGTTAAGAGTAGAGTTGAGTACTCATACGAACTTTTAAACAATTAACAACGTTTCGTATCAGTTTTCATATCATCACGGCTGCCTCCTGCAGACAGGGGCAGAGTTGAGGTATATCCATTTGCTGTTTTCTAACATACATCAATTGGTCTTTGCTGGCCGCTTTTTAATACGTCTCCGATCTGTATGTGGTGTTCACTTCCATGAACAATCTTTCAATTATATGTGCAAGATACTCTATTATTTTATTCAACTTTATAAAATTGTCACAAGTATAAGTTATTGTACCAACAGAAATAGCAATAACATAAAATTAAAAGTCACTCACGCCTGTTGCGCTATTGTCGCGGATGTACACGACATAACATTAGCGACACATCGGAAACGCATCAAGCGAGCGACGGACGGAGGCGAGAGATCGCAATATCCGAAATACCGGGGCGCTGCAATTGCAGTTTAATTGAAGATATTAAAGATCATACGGAGTTTCGTCTACAACTTGGCACATAAAATGTTTTCTGTTTTAAGAATGATGTGAGTGGTAAGTGGTGTCTGAAGATGAAGGTTTTTAACCAGTACGTGTTGCCAGTGATGAAATACGAAAGAACGCAGATGTGGTCGTTAACTTTAGGCCTCATGAGGAAGATCTGGCTAAGCTATGATTGGAGATCGAATCAGAAATGAGGAGATGGTTGCGAGACTGAAGTGGCAGTAGGCAGGGCACATAGCTCGACTGACAGAGGGCCGTTGGGCTTTCGAGTGGCGACCCCGTACTGGAAGACGTAGTATTGGTAGAACCCACAAGATGGACCGACGATCTGGTCAATATGAGTGCAGCGCAGGACCGATTGTCATGGCGATCTTTGTGGGAGGCCAGCAGTGGACTTCTTCCGGCTAAAAAGGATGAGTGGTGAGTGGAGTTTGTTGAATGTTCTTCTCATGATCTCTCCTTTTTTTGGACATATTAAATGATGATGAACTAACGATTCAAAAGTTATAAATATTGAATTCAATGATAATGATAATCGCGAACATTATAGAGATAAAAAGTTGTAAAGCTCGTTTTAAAACTTCGTACGATCAGTATGACGTGCTGCAAATACGGAAACGACGCAATAATTTCACCAAACTCGATATACTTACCTTAAAAGCAATAGATCCAATGTTTTTTTCATTATAAGTAAGAATTTGTAATTCATTATAAAAATATTTTTTCATCTAATATTTTCAAAATAAATTTTATATTTAGAAATAATGAAGCTTTATTATCTTCTTTGTTATATATCTTTTCAAGCAAAAATATCTGCACAACAACGATATTCCTATTAACTTGCATGGCTCGTTTAAAGAAAAACAAATATACATACATGAAACCATATTTAGGTACAAAATATATAAATAAATGCGATTATGATTATGACTGGAATAATAATTGGATACTTAATATGTAAGTAAGCTAGTGTTCCTAATCATGCCATCATATTTATTTTCAATTTAGGAATCAAGAGAATTAACTCCAATCATGTAACGAAATTTAATTATCGCAACGCTATCATAACTTCAAGAATTTTCAATTATCTCTTAAAAGCCGTTCGCGCTCATTAATGTTAATTTGATGCTTAAATCACAAACTTTGTCTGACACTGAATTCAACTCTATAACGATTCAATTAATTTCTGGAAGATTTATATCAGCCCTTTTAATTTCAGATAAAATACAATATTTTTGCTGCGTTCCAGTATAAGATGAAAACCTTTGTTCCTTGAGTATAAAGAACATTCCAACCGCTTTCTGTAAGCTTTTGGGCATTATTTACTGTGCCAGCCTGTCTGATATGATAGGGAATTTGCGAAAAACAAATATGAAAAATTTCGTTAAAGAATGCGTCCTACAACAGATTAATGTCAGTAATCCTCTCACTTATGGAGAGCATAAAGCTAAAATATTTTATAAATTCAAAACCAAACTATTGCTCAGACAAAACACATAATAGAATAGAAATAAAACGTTTCTGAATTCTGCTTGCAAGTCTTATTAAGAGCACTCGATAATTCAACGTGGATCGTTGTGCAGTGAATGCGGAGGCAATGGTCCGAAGCAAGCATACCCACCTTGAGGTTCACAAGAAAAGAGGAATCGATGCAATTCACGTACATTCATTTAAACTGTAACAAAAGTGAACAACAACAAGTTGCCATGCTACGAGGTAAACTTATTAAGTGTCTGCTCTTCTACAGTTTAGGCACGCTATATTTGGTTTATTACATGAACATATATTAGAGATATTTTAAAATTCACATAAATTATTAAAATTTACTAACTCTTCCGAATAGTTTATAACAATCATATCATCATCATCATCATTATATCCGGCGATCTTGACTAGATCGTCGGTCCATCTTGTGGGGGGCCTACTAACACAGCGTCTTTACCCCTTTAGCCCCAACGGCCATCTGTCTGTCGAACTATGTGTAACGTTTTTCTTAATCAAAGTATAGCGATCATCTTATGTCAACAATAACGCGGTCGGGAACAGTGTACAGTCCCACGACTAACGACTCACACTTAGTCACATACTTCCTTCCGGCAGATAGTTCTATTGGTATTGTATATATCGTGACAACTTTTACAGCAGCACCTAGTATCTTTGTCATGTAATTGAGCAATTGCAAAACCAACATAAATTTACAAAACTAATTCCATTTATCAATCCATATAATGTACCATCTATACGTACTAATAATTATTATAAAGCTGAATAATTTATAATTCGTTTCTTTGGGGTTTCTCTCGCTTATATCTTTTACTAGTCGAATATAAATAATTACTTTCTATATTATAGACAGATTCATGAAGAATAATATGGCTATTAACATTCGGCTAATATGTAGGGTATTGAAGTAAGTATGAGGAAAAGTGCTACCAAACTACTATATCTCTAAAAAGCTTTAGCTGCAGATTAAAACCTGGCTGAACATGTGAACACTGACTAATAATGTAATACTTACATTATGCTGACTAACTTCTTTATATTATTGTTAAAAAAAGGGGCACACCTTAAGTAGGGGAATGTGGGGGGAAACCGGATAGCGGGTAAATCCGGACAGTTGGTATTTTACTACTGCACGTAAAGCTGTCACATTTTGGCTTGTGAAACAATACTCGCGATCGCTTACTCACAATACTACTATTGCGGTTGCAAATGGCGGAGATGGTAAAACTGCAGCGCGTGCGTCTATTAATTTAAATTTAAAATAAAGGTAATTAATCTATTTTTTCCATTTTTTTACGAATAATCATCATTAACCTATTCTCAATAGGCTTTAAACACCATTGATGTAAGCAAAAACATAAAGTGATAGTTATTAAAATTTCAAACATGGTACCTGTGGGGTACAAGCTAACGGGGTGATTTCGGCTATCCGGTTTCACCCTGCTCGACTCGACACATAAGTATTGTGTACCTATATATTTTTATTTTCCATTACTTTTAATATTCTTTTTCTTTTTAGAGAGCCTCAACATTGCTATTGGATGGTGCTCCACTAGGTACAGTAGCTGTATCCAAGTGGTATACAACATATTTTCTCAGAATGGATGCGTCACTTAATTGGTTCTGTTAAGCCAAGTAAAGATGATCCTGTACTTCAAGTCATAAATGGACACGTTACTTACACTAAGAACTTGGAAGCTATTGAGTTAGCTCGTGCTGATAGTGTTATAATGCTGTGCTTGCCACCTCACTGCACGCATCGTTTACAGCCGATGTTGGTTTTATCAGGCCTTTGAGCACGTTTTACAGTTGTGACTCAATTTCAAATAGCAAATTTCTTTGGAACAGCTTATAAACGTGCTGCAACGATGCAAAATGCAGCTTCTGCGTTTTCCAAAACCGTAATTTGCCCCACATTTTCACGGATGCAGATTTTGCACTATCACAGTCAACAGAAATACCACTAAGATCAACCACACATAAAACTACCCAGGATCCACTGCCTCGAGAAAGAACGCCGTCCTCGTCAACAGGAACATCTACAGATGGACAAACACTGCTCTCAGACTCAGCTTCACCGGTCTCTTATTTCTCCTAGGGGTATTATGCCAATTCCTCACATTACAAAAAGCAAAAGGCTATCGGCGTGACGAAGGGTAACCGCTGTTTTGACTGAATCGCCATATAAAAATCAATTGGTGGAAAAGACGACGCCATCGATTAATAAGATTCAGGTAAAGGTTGCGGGAAGAAGTCGGGTGAAGAAAACTGCCAAGAAGATTCCAAGTGTTATAGTGTGGGGCAAAAACTACAGTATAACTAAGTCCAGAGATGAATGGTACTAATGTACAGCCTGTCTTGTCAAAGGGCTCACGAAGGTTGTGTTAATTTGTCTCAGCAGGAATTATTATTTTTTGCGAATAATTTAAATATTTTATATTATTGATGGTATCTGTGTTCGCCCCTTTAATATTAATGACCTATCCGGTTAGACCCATAGGTATGGGGTGAAATTGGAAATATATTTTTTGTATATCAAAGTATTGTTAACTATATACTTAAAGACTTATGATGTTAAAGAAAAATATATAGATACTAATTTATGGCGTCTTTGTCTTAACTATCCGGTGTCCCCCCACATTCCCCTACTACCAATAAATACTATGAACAGAAATCTAATAGCATAATGCTATCAGAATATGCACCATAATTTTCGTTGTATTCCAATAAAATCCGTTTTTTTATCTCTCAAAATCAAAGAGCAACTTAATAATTGGTAATAATAAAATAACACTATCAAAGTGGCCATCAACAAGATCGACAGGACGGGTGCGGGTGGCAATAATTGAGAGAGTGACATCAGCTATGTTAAAGTAAACACGTCACTAATTCTAAGTAAATATTGAGACGTATCAATATAGTTTGATGTACACAATATGTACCTACCTTGATATTTTATCTGACCCGTCATCTTGTACGGAAACATGGACATGACAGGCTGCCGATGGATAGGACGATGGAGTTTTATCCAAGATAGAGAGAAATATAAACCTCAATATTTAGTTATAGAAATTAAATGAATGGTTTTTTATGACTAAATAACCATAACTTAGTGATTAAAAATCTTTTCTAGGAATGAGCCAAGGTTTAAGTTGCTCAGCTTAGAGATACCCACGTTCCTTGAAGGGAGAGTATGCTCAAGTTTGGATCGTACCTAGGTCGTATCGCTTCGGGAGTTGCTTTGCGAGAAAAGAAGTATCTTGAGAATGACGAGGTTTTGGCGCATTTTATTATGATATCCAGTGGTTGAACTCGGCTGCTGATATAAATAAAGTGGCGAGCACTCTCCGTGACATTATATGTGGTAGATCGCAAAGAGATTTGATATTAAACCAAACCTATTGAACACGGAACATGTGCATACCATCGAGGCACGCAAGATTTGTAGTCTTATGGCAACGCTCCTGTGATTTATGTGGTATTGCAAGCAGAAGTGGTATACCACCAGGTGACCAGAACGTCCTTTACCTTCCTATTCTAAAATAACACTTAATTTTTTGGTCGTCTAAGTTGTGATGAGTGCCAACTTCTGTATCATCCAGTATGGTATTATAAATGCCAAGGTTATTTATTTATTTATAATACACACACAAGCTATTCTAAACTAAACGATATTAAGAAACAGATAACAGTATGTACAATGTGATATGCAGATAAAAAAGTATAAAAAGTTCTTAATCGTACTTAATAAAAAAAGTTATTAAACTTCTATCATTAGAATATTTCGTCACGATATGGTACAAAAATGTATTTGACTGTATTAAAAATTTCTATAAGCAATTATTCTAAATTATTTATTGTGCTAAGGGTTGCTTTCAAGTATTGGCCTGTATATCTTTAATAGCAAGACGAGATTTTTACGCTGCATCGCTGGCAGCTTCGCATGAGGCATTCCATCATTGTAGGTGGAACAGTGTGATGTGATTTAATACACCAGGTCACATTATAATGCCCTCTGCTATGGTTAGATGTCAACACTCAGTTTCAGATGGCTACTGCTCGTAGCATCACTTCAATAATGCCTTCACTGATATATTCCGAACCACCTATTAATCGTGCTACATTCCTGTCTGACAGGAATTTTTTTTAATGTAGAACGATCAAATTGTGTTACACTCCGCCCCGACAACCACAACGTTTGAGATAAAAATAAATACGATAGACGGCGCAGTATTGATTATCGGCGCTATTTTTCTCTTCGGAATAACAACAGTTATATTTCCACTACAACAGCATTGACACAATGTGGCTTAACACGAAATTGTGAGTTCACACCGAACACTACCTACGTGTTAGAAAGCAGGAGATACCTGCTACTGTTATAAATTTTATCATATTTATTGCACAACACAAAATATCGACAAAAATATTGCATCACCCTTGGACTGAAATTAATCCACTATTAAAGAAACTTATACTACATTTTTATCTTCTTTGTATCGAGCTTAGAAATATAAGACTTCACGGAGATCGATTCGATGAAAATTTATTACTTTAAAGTGGAAATGGTAAATGGTGGTTTAGTACAATATAATTTACCACTTTAATTAGCATATTGAATTTCATTATCTGGTATTTCAAAAAAGATTGGCAACAGTTTTTAGTCTGGGCCCTATTATTTTCTTGTTTTCTTTTACTATTCGGATATCATGGTTTTGCTCCATTCATCATTTCTTCTTACAGTATGTATCGGAAGTCATTTATTTTGGTTACTCCTTTATACGTTCGTACCTTCTTTTGTCAGATTGTCTTTCCATAGGCCCATAATTGGTAAAGATAAAATTACTAGAACCATTGTATTTATTTAACATTTTATATTACAACTATAATAAAAGAGAGAAATGCAAATTGCACCAAAAACACTTTATTCGATCGACAGACCATCAACTATAAAATAAATATTGTTTTTTTCTACCTCTTGGACTAGAAACTTAAGATGTCACCCGGGAGCCGTGGCTGCCTCTGTCCCTGACTGCTGACCCAAATTGAAAATTTGCATGACTAGTTAGTGTGGAAAATAATCAAAGAAAATCTCAATCGAAATAGAGCATGTTCATATAAATAAAAAGCTAATCATGTGGAAATTCCGCTACATTTGTAGTTTCCAAGAAGAAAACGTCTCAAACCTATTCAAATTAGTCATACTGTTCGTGTTAACATTTCTTCAATGAACTGATTATTAATTCATACTTCTTCCAAAATAATATGTTTAAACTACTTTGCAAAAATCCGCGAACAAAGTATTATCATATATATGTTACACGATATATTCGGTAAATTCACTCGGTTAAAAGAGGAACTAGGAAATAACAAGATAGAAAACGTATTAGTTAAAAAAAAACGTTTAACACCCCCCAACTGGATGATGGAATGATAATCGAGGAATGTTGGCTTCTAGCTTTTTTTTTCAAAATTGATTCCTTTAGAATTCTTTTTGATGTCATTTCTAATATACTTGACACTACCGCTTCGCAATCAAATCTTTTCAATTTTTCAAAGTTTGTCCTGTCTCATCTCTATTGTGGGATGCTTCGAATTATTCGAGTTAAATCTCGAATGTGAAATTCTCATTGAGAAACGAGTCATATTATCACTACATTGCAAAACAATAAGCATCGAATAAATTTTAAAATAATTGAAAACACCGAATGATTTTATCACAAGTTAGCAAATCAAAGACTGTTTCCCTGCGATTGGATTAAAATAGTCAGGAATTCGGTCAAACGTTGCATACGATGTTGTAACATACTCGTTTCAGAAAAATGTCTCCGGCTAGACCAGACCAGTTAACGCCGATGCAGCCATAACGCGTGTCTCCGAATGGGGCCTCCAGCCACATCGTCCGCCCGAACTGTGTCGATTGATTGCTGTTAGCTTCTTGCTCAATATCTTTAATGTGCATAAAAACATTTGGGCCAATTGTCTTCCGCTTTAAACTCGTAATGTATTTTTATAATAGATACTAGCTGACCCAGCAAACGTTGTATTGCCGATATTAAAATCGCGATACAAAAGTAACTGTTTATCGTAGATGGTTGAAAATTTGAAGTTGTATGTATTTTTTAATGCTGACTCATAATGAAACAAATTTAAAAAAAATACAAAACAAAATAAAAATTGCCGTGGACCACCCTATGTATTCATAACATATTCATCGGAAACAAACATCCATATTTGGATGTTTATTTCCGAGTCATGGATGTTTAGATGTATTTATTATGTATGTTTATATGAATTTATGTATGTTTAAGTAAGTATATTATTGTATTAAATATATCATTGTCTTGTAACCCATAACACAGGCTATATATGCTTAACTTGGGGCAAGATAATTTGTGTAAAGTGTGTCAATATTATTATTATTATTACCCTTAACATTTAGGGGGATGAAAAATAGATGTTGTCCGATTCTCAGACCTACCCAATATGCACTCAAAATTTCATGAAAATCGGTCAAGCCGTTTCGGAGAGTTCAAAGTTTAGCACCAGACCCGAGAATTTTATATATTGGATAATAGCACAGCAAATTTGTATTATTGAAGAAAAATAAATATAATTAAACAACAATAATAATTTTGAATTAATTTAAAATAATACTAATTTGAAAGTCTGTATTTTTGAACATTTTTAACTCAACAAGTTTCTAAGGATTGGATATTTGCACACGGTCAGTTCATAACTTAATTAAACACACATCCTCATGGTAATTTTTCTTCTTAACCACTGTGATAAATACACTAAGTTATGGGCAGAAACGCGAACTTAATCTATTATGTTAAAAATCCCAAAAAGCTACCAGAAAAAGTAATTTATTAAGAGGAAACATTGGAAGCCTATTTCATTCTAACCTCTTTTTTTTCTTAGTTTTTAGATCAAGATTATTTTCAAATAAAATGAATAATCACCATTATCTCTGACTCTCTGTTTTTCAACAAAAGCCTAAGGCTAATATAGACCCTTGTCTATAGGACCTTGTCCTTATTGAACTGATTAGTGTATCGCCCGCGAGAGTGCGACGCTTTAGAATTTTTAAATTTAAAAAGGGATCATCAGCTAACTTTTCCTCTTGAGGATAAGTATGGCCGAACACTAGTTTACGCTAGAATTTTAACAGAGTTCACATAAACATTCCGCGAGTCTATTGAAAATATATACAGCTGAAGAATCCTTCACTACATTATTCCTTCGAAATGAATGTGTATATTAAAAATTATCACTTCTGTAATTACGGACTTACGTATTGTAATAAATATCATACCAGATTAACATATCTAGGTGGCCTATGACGTTATCAATAGATAATTACATTTAAAATAACATTTGTGTGTCCTCTAACACTTCATCAATTTATACCTACATACTATAATTTCATGCCAAATAGAAAGAAGCTAAAAAGACGAACGATAATAAAAGCTTGTAAAAGGACGCACGTACATAAACGGACGAATGCGCGGATCTTGAAAATTGTCACTGAATGCGCAGAAATAAAAAAAGGTCCAACCGTTAACTCTCATCACTTCCACCTTCGGACGACACGCCACAAGTTAGGATATCATCCCCACCATCTGGATGTGTGGCGGACTCCACAGTGCGGTTTTCAAGGAGCTTTCTTCCTCGTACTACGAAGCTGTGGAATGAGCTTCCTTGTGCGGTGTTTCCGGGACGATACGACATGGGTACCTTCAAAAAAAG
This sequence comes from Leptidea sinapis, assembly GCF_905404315.1. NCBI lineage: Eukaryota > Metazoa > Arthropoda > Insecta > Lepidoptera > Pieridae > Leptidea > Leptidea sinapis. The sequence goes on from NC_066268.1 coordinate 15,737,179, forward strand.
CGCGTACACCTTCCTTAAAGGCCGGCAACGCTCTTGTGATTCCTCTGGTGTTGCAAGAGAATGTGGGTGGCGGTGATCACTTAACACCAGGAGACCTGTACGCTCGTTTGTCCTCCTATTCCATTAAAAAAAATATAAGATGGGTAAGGCTCTTGTGATTCATCTATATATATAATATGGGCTACGGTGATCACATACCATCAGGTGACCCGTGTGCTCGTTTGTCCTCATTTTCCATAAAATAAACTTTAAAAACTAGGTATTGGTTTTATTAGCATCCTGTCAAAGACTGAGAATAAATGCTTAAAGCCAGAAATCGCCAAAACACATACAATTTAAGGAGAAGAAAATATCGCGAGAAATAAAGAGACTCTCGCTGGGACTCATTTATGTTCCTTCATTCCTGACGCTTGGTGCTTATTGTCGATATATAGGTTATGCCCTAAAACCATTCCCTCGCTTGATCAAATTGCTGGCTATCCCGAAACGAAGGTTGTTAAGTGGAGAATTATCGTTTTCACCGATGAAACACATGTTGCACAGTATTAATGGTAAACACAGTACATATATTATAATATAACTTATAAACTCTGTTAATATTTATATATATTTACCTAACTCAAGGCCCCAAAACTAATTAATGATAATAATATAATAATAAAGCCTTTATTAATGATTTTCCATTTGATTTCTACATTTTAGTGTTAGTATGTTAGTACGGTTAGTCGATAAACATGATTATTTTATTATTAACTTTTATGTTAGTAAGTTATAATGCATGCACTATGTTAGTTTTCTTGATTATTTTCAAATGGATCCCAGTTGGGTAAAGGCCTCCTCCATTCCTTTCTATTTTTTCCTTTTTCGAGCCAGTTAGTTCCGCCAATCTCTCTAATCTCATCGGTCCACCTTTTATGTGGTCTGCCCACATTTCTCTTTCCTACAGGTCCCTTCCATGTTGTGGAACCCATCTTATCAATACATAACTTATCATCGCGCAATAAAATTTTCTGCTAGTTTTGTCCTACAATTATAATCATTCTCTTTGTTTAATTATGAATTATTTATGATCGGCATTAATTATGCTCTCTACTTTAAATTGAAAAACCCAACCTTGGGATGCAGATGTCTATGGGCAGACTTTTTCACTTAACATCAGATGCCCGACCCTCTAATATAATATATATATACTCATATATATAAGAAAAAGCTTCACTTTTAGGGCTTCGTACCGGAAGGGTGACCAACAGGCTGAGTGCATTACAATGATTACGCTATCCTCATAAAGAGTATGTATTACTGTTGTGATACCAAATAATAAAATGGCGAATTAAAAATATCCGGCATGCAAGTAAATAAATAAAAATTATTAAACTATATGAAAAGTACGTTGTATTATATCTTGACATGTTTTATGATTTCTGAAACCGCTTACAAATTAATAAATAATTTATTATTAATTAGTCATAAATTAGTTTCTCTTTTTTATTTTTATGTCAACAGGAAATTTATTTTAAATAATCATCCGTAAATGATTAGAAGTGAAAATATATTTCTATAAAGAAAAACAAACTTTATCAATTTTCTTGAACACGAAAACACTTTTCCCGCGATAGAAAAAACGTTTAACGCAACATTAATTAGTGCTGTGAATCAACGTAATTTTGGAAAGTGGCGATGTATGATCACGCAACTTGCGAACCTACTAGGGTTGCCGCCTGCACTTTATGATTTATCTTATCTCTCTTTTTATACATTACAAACAACGGATTTTGTTCTGTCATAAAAATACACTCAATGACATAAAATAAATAAGTAAAAAGTGTTTTGGATACGACGTACTGCCAGTTTCTGAAATATTTTGTGACGTCACAACACAACGTGGTGATTGATAGTGTTTAGAGCGAGCCTCTGAGCGGTGCGCGATTTTCTTGTAATAAAAACTGATATATTTCTATACAAATTCGCTACTGGCTTAGACTAAAGAAATAAAGAACGTGAATTACATTAACTAAGCTATTATTAGGTATATACCTAATGATGTTATAATTATATAGAACTAGTAGGTAACCCTTGAATGATAAATTAGATGGTATAAGGTGTGAAGAATAGAAGCCTTGATCTTTTTAACAAAGTGTTGCAAGCCAACACTGACCTTGGCTTCTACCTATTTTTACATTATTTCATACTATTTAATAAAATACGCCTGAGTTTGCTATCCTAGTCAAGTTAATATTGAGTTTAATTATAAAAAGGAAAAATACATACTTATATACAATTTTTTTTTAAATATTAGCATAGAAGTATATGATATTTTTTAAATCTGCCATGATCTTTCACGAATTCGGACCTTGTGTATAACAGTATAATTACGATTAAAAAGCTGATAACGGAAGCAACCCTAGTGCCGATTAAACGGACGTTATCCATAACAGGGACTATTATACTGTTGCCACAATATCACTTTATTAAATTACTTTATTATATTTCAAGTGCCTATTCAAACATGATGAAAGTATAGTACATCAAAACCGTTTATGAATAATTCCTTCCACGTTCTTAGAAATTAAAATTTTGTTGCATTAAATAATTAATTATTCAGATCAATACCTAAAATATATATTCACGTTCTTAAATCAATAAGTTTGTCACATGAAGAGTATCTCTTATCAAACTTGTTTTTACTGTAGGTACTTATTTATAAACTTTTGCTTTTTTCAAAAGCTTTTTTCCGATTTTCAGCAAAGGTTCCATGGTTGCGCGTCTACAAACAAGGGAAACAACTACATACTTAGTTAACAAAAACAAAAAATAATTCGAAGAATATTTGAGATCGCAATTATATATTAACCTATAATTATGAATTAAAATTGTATATATCTTATATTTATTATTTATGATAAGCAATTTTTATTTTCTCAATTATAACACGTATTATAACAATCAAGAAATATCTAGAACAAATATATGTTAACACAGCTATGTGTTTTGTCAATTCGCATAATACAAAATGCCGACTTCAGCAGAAGACGACTCTACGAGACAATCAACATGCGCCGGCGCATCAAGATCCCCAGTGTTCTTAAAACATCATAACAAATCACAATATGTACTTTACATAAAATAGCTGATGCCAATGACATCATCTGAGTGGAAAATGAGTTCCTAAATGATTAAAATTATTATAGTAGGTTTATACCTACGCGTTATCGCCTACCCCGAACTTCTGACACAAGGTAATAAGAAGAAAATCAGTTAAGTCATTAGGAATTAATTTCCAAACCACTAATAGTGCCCATATGCGTAAGCTGAATTATTACAAATTTAGTTTTTTCAGTTTTTCACTACAACTCTAGAGGATTAGCAGTTTTTGTATGTTAACATTTTTCCAACCTCACAGAAAGATACATTGATCTGAGACACAGATTTTTTTGTTACATAGTAAAATAACTTCCATTACTTGAATACTACAATATTACACACTAGCCTCTTGATAATATATATGCAAATTTAATTTTATATCACTGCTATAGTTTCTGGCTTCTTTATAGGTTGTTGAACACACAGCAATATTGCTTAAAAAATTATTCAATGAACAGTTTTTCCCTTTTTCTAACGAATCGCAACCCCTTTGCGGTTGAAATTTCGTAAAATCCGTTATTAGCTGACTCGATGAAAGAAATATTTTAACCAAACCACAAGTCTGCCGGCCCTGTGGTACCAGAGATATAATTAAAATAATATGTATAGATACAAGATAGATATAACAAATAAAATCGCGTGTAGTTATACATATATACCTAACTAGATTTGAGGAGCAAAAAGCATTGATTCGAGGGCCAAGAGCAATTCGACAAGCCAAAATAATAAACTAACAACACATACGAATGTTTCAAATTTAGTTTTAAAAAATCAAATGATTTCTTTGTGAAAAAATAACATTACTTACATTTTATTAAATTTATTTCCGGCTATCTATAAAATATTTTATAATATCTTTTGTGAAAGTATTATGCTGCATAAAGACATCTTTTATCGCAACTAGGCCGTGTCCCCGACGATATTGACGAAATCACCAATTATATATAAAAAAAGAAATACCGAAGAATGAAAGTAAATCGCCCTTTCAGCGGTGCGTGAGTGATTCGAGAATCGGCATAGAAGGGGAAGATTTCATACAATTTATTGTTAAAATCTTTTTTAATCAATTCCATAAAATTTTCCATCCGTCACTTTGTGTTAGCTAGAACAGTATTTAAAATCATAAGCACATTCGTACATTTCTCGTATATTTATCTAGAAAGAATGATCGTACAAATTACTTACCAGTGGGAGGCTCCTTTGCACAGGATGCCGGCTAGATTATGGGTACCACAACGGCGCCTATTTCTGCCGTGAAGCAGTAATGTGTAAGCATTACTGTGTTTCGGTCTGAAGGGCGCCGTAGCTAGTGAAATTACTGGGCAAATGAGACTTAATATCTTGTCTCAAGGTGACAGGCGCAGTTGTAATGCCGCTCAGAATTTTTGGGGGTTTCAAGAATCCTGAGCGGCACTTTTTTCTTTCACAGCGGCGTTTTAAGCAAACATTGAGAGATGACTAACTACTATCGGAATTTCGAATAAACGAGAAATATACTAGGCTCATAATAGACAATTAATAGATGTCGTTACACAACTTCGCAAATGTTGGTAGATGTTTTACCTGGTAGGATATAAATGTTATGAAGGTATTTGCTAAATGTCCATCGAACCTACACTTTTATCAAAATGTATAAATAACAAAAAAAAATTTTCACTTTTTGAATAATGTGCGCGAAAAGCAATTACACAACAAATGAAGTTACTTAATATGTATGTATATTACATGTTTCGACCATTTTTTAGGTTTTCACCGTCAATCAGTTTCTTTCACCGAATAGCCCCTTAAGTAAGATTGAAGAAGAAGAATATAGTAGTAGTGTGGTAGGTTAGTGTTAATTTTGGAAAGTAGACCAAACCCTGTCATGTGCTCGTAATATGTACGTATAATAAATATTCATTGTATTCTGAGGAATAGGGTAGGATAATTAATATAGCATATTAAGTAACTTTTACCACTGACAGGCAACAGTAGTACCTACCACCAATTATATTTAAAAGGTTCAAAATAATTATTTATTTAGAACGCAATGAGACAGTTATTTCAGATGACAAACACTATCTGTTTACTTTTTTCATAATGTTATAATCACGCCGTCCTTTTAACATCATTTCAATGTGTCAGTCTATTTCGGCAGTTTTGTGAGCACATAACAAACTGAAATTTTATTATGAATTGTTGCTGAAATTATGAAAGAAAAAGCTATAGAAAGAGCCTGCATATCGCAGGCAGCGTTGTAAGAAGTGTAATCATTGGAAGATAAGTCATACATAATGACAGCCACGTCGATTAGGAGTTATGAGTTTATTGTATAATGAATACGATATTGAACTAATGCCTGTTATTTCGCGTCAACTCGCGATATAGTTTGTTTATATAAGTCATTAGACACTTCGTAGCAAAGTTTTTGTAATAGAATTAAGAGTATCTTATAATATAACAGAAAACCAGATATTTAGCAAAAGGCTTCTGAAGCGACTTCGTCCGCGATATTCGGGCTGCATACTTAACGAAAAACCATTACTACCGAACGGCACAGTTTAAACTGCACTGTTTTCGTTACTAGAAAATTGTACGATTATTCATTCGTTGAGCTTTCGCTTCAAACGCATCGTGCGTTATCAGTTGTTGGTTTATTATTCTCTATAAAAAAGCAAAAGGGAGAAAAAATCAATAAAAAGAATTGTTTACTCAAAATAGGTGCCAGAAGTAGCTGATCGCTACCTTAGTGCAAAAGAATTTGATAATACCTAAATATACATGTAGTCCAAATATCACGTTTTATTAAGTCAAATAAATGATGACTGGCACACGTTACGATCATCAATCCCGATTGCCTTATACTAAGTTTCATACTGCTCCGTTCAACTTTACTGTACCTGCAGTAAGATAAAATCTGACAATATGTACTGTTTTTCTCATATCGCTACAGTTTAAACTGTACCATCCAATCGTTTTTCGTAACTTTTGTAGCAGGCATTAAATTCGTATTGCGCACCCCTCGGAGCCCTAAAAATTTCAGGACAAAATGTTCCAATCCTTTTCTGTAGCAATTTCATTATGATCGGTAGTGCGTGAAAGCGACAGAAACAAACTCAGATGTGCATTTATAAAATTATAATTTCAAAAAAATTGTTGATCCGATCTGTACTAAACTTAGATCATATTTAGTAATGTATAGTCTAGTGGAACTTTTAAGTTTCCTTTATTCATCTAAATCGGTCCGTTTTATAGTCCAATGACTCGAATAATATATGATAGACCTGATTTTACGTTTATTTTTTTAGGTGCTCACGTTGAGTTTCGTTTATGAGACGTGGCAGCCTTTAAATTGGCCGGTGCGTGGATTGTTAAACGAGTTTTCTTAAATAAATAAAAACCTTTGTAAGGATATACCAGCTATTTATAAAGTTTTTGGCTTCTGTTATATCAAGACTCATTCGAAATGGTGGATATTATATCAAATGAATTTCATCGGATATTTGATGTAGAAATAAAACTCGGATATTGAATGAGTGTACAAATATTCATAGTAGAGTCAACCTTCGGCTGCGAACCTATGACTGTTCCTATGTTTATTTATTGTTAGTAATACAAGACACGCGGATACAGCTTGCGTAAGGCATTGTTCACTTTCAACACTGAGAGGTTTATAATGATGTCATGATCACGAAACGACACCTAGACGAGCTTCTATAATAGTATCTGCTACAAAATATATTTTGTCTAATGCTGATATTTATATAACATAAAATATGTGAGATTGTTTGTTTTATTAATTGTTAGATCTTTCACGCCTTAACTAATTGAGCAAACATCAAGCAGTTTTGTTGGAGGACCACAATACGAATTGTAGGTCAAGTCCACATGTAACGGACAACTGGAGTATGAGATACCTATATATATATACGAGTTCTCATTTGGAATTACAATCACACTTACTTGTGTAGATGATAGCTTTATAATATTTTTCAGAAATAATGCACTTTAATGTAGGTACCTTTCAGTAATATCAACGCTATTAGAACATACAGTTTTAGTAACTAGAGCATACTATAACTATTGATCAAGATCCTATGATTGCAAGATCTTACTTACGTTATAAAGCTGAAAATTTGAAACAGCGTTAACTTCGAATTAACATATTTGGAACATATGGATAAGTTAATATTACCGAATAGTCTATATACTCACAAATTCATGAAGAATGTTAAAACGATATCTCAGCAATAGTTTCCATAAAAACAAAGCTTACGAGGCATTACCGTGCAGCCCTTACATTTATTTCGCCGGGCAATAAGTCATAAGTGCCGACTTGTTAAATGGTCGGTAAAGTGGGACAAGCGAGGTTCGGGGGTCGCTGTGGCCATTCTTATTAGTTATTACTCTGCGGAGAATGCTTGTAGCAAACAGTACCCTGCCACCTTTCACCCGTCGATTCTATAGTTCATGTTATGAATCACGAACACAAGCGAGGTCAAAGTTCAACTGTACCAAACACGACCCATAAATAGAACCTTTGTTTTAAGGAGTATTGTACTCATAACAAGGTAATTCAGAATTAATATATTATTATGTATTTAGACAACTTGTATAACACGAATAAAAACGGGCTATGTAGATCGTAAATATGCAGTCTGTTTTATGGACAGGCACATAAACGAATTCGTAGATATTAAACTAATCTGTGTCTATTTTGCTATAGCAGAGTTTATTTCCCTAAAGAACCTAAAAAGGTGTTTGATATCCTCAAAGGTATTCATTATTTATTAATTAGGTGTTATACCTGCAGAGATCGCATGCTTTGAACTTATGAAGGCACTATTATTAGGCTTAATTTTATTTATGCCTTTTAATATTTTTTGTACAACGTTTACAATGGCGATCTCTCACGAGCCACTAATTTTTATAAAAGCTGGACCTAATATTCAAACTCTCAAAATTTGCTCTCTCTCTGTGAAAATAAACTTAGTAGGTATGTCAAATTATTTAACTGTGTATGACCGACATGACTTTGACTAACAATTTACTTACTTCTTACACCCGTTAGTCTAACTCAACCTGACATTGGCTAATTTATGATGTCCTTTCTACAAAAACATTGTTGTAAGAATAGAATACAAGACTTATATTACCCGCGTTCTAACGTGTTATATTATCTTTATAAGATATACACAAATTTATGTTATTAGAAAAAGTGACGAAGATTTTACCTTTTTCACGTGATACTATATGATACGCCTCACATATTACAATGCAGTGCCGCTCAAAATTATAAAAAATCCAAAATTTTGAGTACCAATTTCATTAGCTCGGCCTATGAATAAGAAAAATAAAAACGGTTGCAAATTATTTCTTCACAACAGGGAATAGCATCCTTGTGGAGCTAGCTGCCATCCCGCGCGTAGAAAAGGTCCTTTGGCGTAACTGGAAGATTAGAACACTACTGTACTGTACCAACAAAATTTATTATACAGCTCTATATGGAGTTACTCTTCTGGTGTCAGTGTGGTTGTGCGACCATATCGGACGCGTCATGACTCTGGTGTCTAGTTTGGTAACTTACGGACACCAGGATGGCGTGAGCTTAGGATTAACTATCGTTGAAGAACTAGGATGGAAGCTTTAACTTACCTTTGTAACTATACATATTTTAAACAAAAGTAATAAGTCTACTGAAGACTGAATGTTCTTTTTTTTAAGTCAGGCAAATTCCGTTACTTCTATAAAAAGGATTGGAACCTTTATACATAACGTAGTAATAGAAAACCTAATGCATTATCAATGTAACAAAAATCGAATGAATGTATAATTCACACTTAGACCTTTTTATTGATACACTAAAGGGCATTTAAATAGAATTAAAGAATGTAACAATATGTAAGTAAATACTTATAATATTTAGTGGATTGTGAATAAGTTTGAATACCTATATCCGGGTTGATGACCCCAGACGCACGACTGACTTACCTTACTGAAAATATTCTTAATCGACACAGTGACTGTCGATTTTGCTCAATAAACTTTTTCTAAACCGTTTGTACTTAGGCTGAACGAGTCGAGTTTTTACTGACGTTTTTTTATTCGAAACAATTATACAACTCTACTTACGAAATACGGTTTTAAAGAGAATACTTTTTAATTACCGAAAAAAAGTCTGGGTTGTTCAATGTAAAGATTGTAAACATGCAGATCTGCCTGCGATAATTACAGACATAATAATATAGGGAGGCGACGGCTGGTCTATGAACGTGAACGGGTGCTGCTAGTGATGATGTATGATCCTGCTACCAGAAACTCTGGTTCCTGTTTTTAAAATTAAAGTTGGTATTTAATATATTTATATTTTTTATATATTAGTATTTAATATATTTATATTTTTTATTATATAGTATATACTTTTATAACCGCTAGTAAAATGCTCAAATAATATTTTTATTTTTTACTATACTTCATACTGTGTGTGGATATATTCATCTACAACTGTGCTGAACAACTCTTCTATTTTTATATAGATAACTAGCTGACCCAGCAAACGTTGTATTGCCGATATTAAAATCGCGATATAAAAGTAACCGTTGACCGTAGATGGGTGAAAATTTGAAGTTGTATGTATTTTTTAATGCTGACACATAATCAAACAAATTAAAAAAAAAAGTAAGAAAAATTTAAAAAAAAATCGTGGACCACCCGTAACATTTAGGGGGATGAAAAATAGATGTTCTTCGATTCTCAGACCTACCCAATATGCACTCAAAATTTCATGAGAATCGGTCAAGCCGTTTCGGAGGAGTTCAAAGTTTAACACCATGACACGAGAATTTTATATATTAGAGATTATTACTTCCTAATTTTTTGTTTGTGTAAGGCATAGTGTATTTGGCGTCAAAGTATTTTTGTTGCATCACTTTACATAAACAATTATAAATAACTTGTAAAACGATGTTGATTAAAAGAGTTTCTTAGACAGCAATAAATTTCTTGCCACATCTGTTCGTTTAAGCTCAACCTATTCCGATGTTGTGGTAGTTAATTAGTACAAGAAAGAAAACTTTTGACATTGATAAGAGTAATTTACTTGAACTAAATGAATAAAGTGATTGTGATTTTATTAAGACTTATTAATGAAAGTTGAAATTGTACTTATGACGATTTTGAGCTCTCAAAGTCTGATAAAGGTTAAATAAAATCCTATTTAATAAATTTTTAAACCGCAATAACTTTTGAATGAATACACCGCAGTTTTCAGTCGATCGGTAAAGCCGTTTAAAAACTATTCCAAACAACACATTGAGATTTTTTTTGTTTCATAGTTGTTTTGAAATTTCTCAAAATCTACTAAAATAGCGATCTCTTCCTGGCAACCTTAGGATATATAGTTAAGTATATATTATGGATTTAGGATTTCCTGCGAATAGTTAAAAATATAAAAGTACCTACTTCTTAAATAAAATAATAAAATCGATTGATATCCACTAAACTAGATTACTAATTAGTTCCAATATCAATGTAAACCACTATTACGTCGAGCAAGGCGACACTCTGAGGAAGGAGTATCGAGTGGTATCGACGCGTCACGCGTGTAACTTCCTCGTCGGTCGCGATTCTTTCTAATAATTATATGGCTCAATCCAATGCCATTAAAATTAAAATGAATTCTACAAGTCAAGTACTACATAAACGCCACTTTAATTTTTTTAAGTCAGCTCTCGACCGACGACTATGAACATCACTGGGTGGTGGTAGGTAATTCACAATAAATCGATTTAAAGTAACACTTCGACTTCTTATTCCTATTAAAATTTTAAAAATTTCAGCAAGTTTTTACTTAAGTACTGTGAACTGTTAATTATTATTAATTTTTGCATAATCCGCAGAACGACTCAGCGCCTGCACGAAAAACAGGCTGACTATTTTAACATAATGGAACAGTATGACGAAGATTAAATTATTAAAACTTTCGTGAGATATAATTTACATATTTATTAATACGGCTTTACTCGCGCTTTATTGGTGTGGGTACCGACTAGTTTTGGACCATTCCCGTCTCTTACCGCGGACTTGAGCTCGTAGTGCGCGGCTGGATAGAGACCCACTACACTCACCCTGGTATTGTTTTCGAATGGTCCGAAACTAGTCGGTACCCACACCGATAAAATGTGAGTAAAGCCGCACCTATTAATAAATAAATATCGAAGATTGTTATGAAGGAGAATACCTGATAACCCTCAACAGAACGCCTTAGCGGATCACACGATATAATTTGTTTCTCATACCATTCTTCCGCATAGGCATTCGTACGAAATAAATAACGTAGTTCTATTCCGGTTGTCATAACAACACGTGGATACTTCCCCAGGATGTGTAAACAATGCTAAACCAGCATCGGACCCCAATGCTGATAATGCCGCAAGTGCAACCAACGGGTTCGTGTCTCGTCAATTAATGTCAGCAATTCACGAGTGCAGCCGTGCGTTACACCAGTGGGCCACGGAAACAACGCTCCACATAGATAATGAACCAACATACAAACATCACGACACTCGACATCGCTCAAGCTCCTTGTAATTACCACGCGCCTGCCTGCTCCGACTCATCTTTTAACGATTATTAATACTTAGGCTTAATGAGCGACAAATCTGTTTAAATAAGAAATTTTCGATATTGCATTTTTCGAATGTCTTGTTCCTATATGTATGTACGTACCTTAATGTTTTAATTTAAATTTAAAAAAAAAAAACAAATTAAATTAACATTATTATATTTTTATATAATTGTCTGATTGAACCGAGTTAATGCATTTAAAATTGTTTATTAAATTAAAATAAAGTCTTTCAGTAGAATGTTACATCTACAATATTTAAGGTACATCCCCTCCATGTGGCATAACCGTGGGACGGCCTCTATATAAGGGTGGGTAAACGGACCAGAAGCTACCTACTGCAGCATGCGGCTGTAGTATAAAGAGGCTGTGCGTTGCAGTTTCTTGCGAAAAGCGTGGCTATAGGGCCGGACAACAACATGATGCGGGTAGAATATCTCATTCTGCCGTAACTTGCAGATGATGATCCATCATCAATCAACCACAAGTATTTCTTGATGGAAAGGGCCTGTTTTCTACCTTTAATTAGTGAACTTAACAATTGAATCGAGATAATAATATGTACTTGGCACTGTATCATTTACCGCAAGTCCAATTATACCACAGTTGCACAACAATCGGCAGCAGCACGACTCCAAGTCGTTCGGCACAATACAGGTAGGTAGTTTGAGTCTCAAGTACAATGCAGCGGAGTTCGCTAACAGGGTCGTTGGCTACGCATTTTACGAACTCGTTACGGTACAATCTGACCTCCGAAACGTATTACTGGTCTCTCACGAGTGATACCGGCCGCTGGAGCGCCGCGCCACGCACGCACGCATAACGAATAACAATTGAATCGTGGGAAACCACTGACAAATATAAGGCCTATGAAACTAAATCACCTTCATGACTGTAAACACTCTAATGTTATGAAATAAGCTATTGTAGCAACAGAGGTATTCAATTATTATATTCATATGCAATAAGGTACATACTTCTATCATCTGTTACAAATAGATTAATTATTTGTGTGTCAAAACTGTCAAATATTAACCCGAAAAATGAAAAGTCTCTCATGGATTTGCAGTAAGAGAAAAATGGTTAAACAAAAACTTTTCATATGAATGCTGCTTTAACAATGAGAGATTTATGATTGTTTTGTATAATATATGCATGTCCGGGATTGGACTTGTAAATGCAGATGAAGTTGCGGTATAGGTTATATTGGGTTTTTACAATCACTTATTGAAAGTCAGAATCTAGCAAGCATTCGAAAGGATATATATCTTAGATTTAAGAAGAAAGCCAGACATCTCTTTTTTCACATCAAATTGCTATACAATTAAATTTATTGATTAATTCAATAGCCTGGGGGTTATCAGTCCATTCACAAGGTGTGATATCATTTACACTTAAGTGACAGAAATATTTGTAAAAGCGTACATATCTAAAGACTCAAATTAGTGGAAAGTGTATAATTATAGAACTAACAATAAACATTGTGTATACAGTTACTGGTGTCCTTTCTATATAAGTTGTCAATGAAGAAGCATCGGTTGAACTTGACAGTAAATCACATTCCAGTCTTGTAAAGATTTACCAACTATGGTATTATGCAATAGGCAATTCAAATCCACAAATGATGGTATTTTGTGTTGTCTTGTAGAATAAAACCAAACATAAATTAGCTTGGCAATTCTGTGAAAATAACAATAAAACAATGAATTAATAAAATATGAAATATATAATATACTGTATGTTTTTATTAGCATGCATTATTGTTTAACAAAAAACTTTAAACAACAAAGGACTTAATTCAAACATTTCCAATCATCAAACAAATTTGAGGCAAGTGTAGTACTGAAATAGTTTTTTATTTAATTAATAATCAAGTCTATGATGAAAAAAAAGAGATATATACATTATAAACAATATATTATGTGTGAGGGTAAAAGAATATTGTTATGTTGGAATTGTTTCTTAATATAATATGTATAGCAGGTATATAATATGTAGAAACCCAATTACAAAATATCCTCCTACAGTAGTAAATGTTATTGTATATTTTATGCAAGTTTTAGTGCAATGAAAACTTGCAGATTGCAGTGATTATCATCTTTATATATATAAATTATGTGACATATTGTTTGTCCGCAATGGACTTCTAAACTAATGAACGGATTTTAATGGGGAATACTTCATAGAGTACAGTTTTGTCCAACTTGAGAGATAGGATAATTTTTATTTCGATTTGGGACCCATAATTATTTTTATTTTCAATATTTGTTTTGTATGGTCATATTTTCTATAAGAGAATTTAGTGACACACGGTTTGACAGTACCACTGTGAAACAATTTCATTATAACAACAGGGAGCATTTTTTATTAAATAATTCTTGATGTTTTGAAATATTATTGGCAAATAGAACACCATTGGCAAATTCCTATAAAACAGTATTTTTTTATTAACTACAGAACAATGTCTGTTGGGTCAGCTAGTCTATATATATCAAAGTCAAATGTACTTTATTCAATTTGGATTAAAATAAAAGGCTTTTGAATCGTCACTATAAATATTTCTTTTAAACTACTGAATCTAACATATATTCGGCAAAAGTCCAGCTCATGAGAAGAACATTCAAGAAACTCAACAGCCACTCTTAAGAATCAATAGAGTATTTTATAATGGCTTTGATATTCAAAACAAATTAGTTTGTAAGGTGCTGCATGCAATATATGGATGTCCTTTAGCTTTAACAAACACTTAAACTCAGTTAGAATTATTCACCATGTGAATTTATAATATTATTTTAGAAAATGTGATCATTTTATTATTATACTCAATTACCTCACATTTTGTTTCTAGACCCAATTCAGGATTCTACAAACAAAGTCAAAGGCACACACTAGTTCTTGTAGCTCCCTTGACTTGGTTCAGTTTGAAATTTATAAATTGTAAATTACTGGTTACATATAGTAAGTGAAAAACTTTTGCGGAAAAGTCTATTTTAAAATTATTTTAATTCATGAAGGGATTTTTTCAAATCAAATACAGCCCTTGTTACTTTGTGATAAATATATACACATGTATTTAAAAAAAAGGAATGATCAAACTCTATTAATAGCTACTTGATAAGATTTAATAGTCTTTGAAATAGTAGACATAATATGTACATATTTCTAGAAAAACCCAAATCTAACCTATTTATAATATTTAATATAGATATTCAAATATCTTTATAGAAAATATGATTTTAAAATTACTTGTTGATACAAAACTCTGTGTCTGTATTAGTTTCCAATCAGCCTCTTTGAAAAATATCACCACAAGGCAATTAACAAAATATTTTTTTGAAGAAAAAGTAGTGTAATGAAACAATTACTTTGATATGGTTTTTTTAAATAAACATAAATAAAAATTACAATGTTACTGACAATTTAATTAAGTTACTAAATAAAAAGTACTTTGATGATTTTTTATTATTTTTGCCACCATGGACAGTAATTATTCAGGCACCAAATGAAATAAACATGTTTATAACTATAGGTTAAAATCAATTTTCACTGATGAGTTTTTATTGCTTACATTTACTTACATATTAATAAATAATTTTAATAATTGTATTTTTATGGCAACATTATTGTTATATTTGAATTGTAAATTAAATATTAAGTTTATGCTTGGTTTTGAATTCATATGTTATGAAATCTACTGTTAACCGGTATTACTATATATGTACATGATTCACCAACAATAAAAACATTTTATTCTTCAATAACCTCAGACTAATTGAAATATTATAGCTTTGATGTTTTACACTTATTATTTATTATGCTGAACTAACTGTCTCAGTGAGTCTTCAGTGTGCTAAAATATTATGCATAGAAATGTATGTCATATTATCTCTCTTTAACTGTATTTTTAACATGATAAACACTAATATCAAACATACCTACTAAGAATGTTATCATTTATCAAAGATATGGCACATTCTTTAGAGGATTTATTGTTGATTTTTAAAAACAAGCTTTAACCACACTAGAAAAGGCATTTTAATTTTATTTTATAACACTATAAATATATAGAAGTTAATTAATAATTATCTTTACTTACCTCGCAGGCCATAACTCCCGCGGGGTCCGCTATTTTTAATGCAATTTTTCACGTTTTATCAAAACAAACAGTTCAAGCTCTTGTTTCCCAACATTGGAAACAGTCCCGACATCTAACATCCCCACGGCACAAACACATCTAAACTCTGGAGCTTCTTCATTCACTGCGCAAGAACAAAAATTTCAACAAAACACCTGACCGAATCACAAATCACTGAAAAAAACCCACATTCCTCAGGTGGGATACACAAATATAAAAGAGTATTATTTATATAAGACGACGGATTATTACTTAACGCAAGGAATGGCTTTTAGAAACTACTCTAAATTGTTAAGGTTAACAAGGAAATATTAACAAAAATTAAATAAAATGTATCTTCAAGTTAAACGATCCGAACATGACATGGACGATCAACGCGAGATGAACTCGCCATCTTGATTTCATCATTCACGTCATTGTCAATGTCGTTGTCGAATAACACAACACAAATGTCAAACTGAAGTCGACGACAAGTCTATGTTTATGGGTGGTTACATAGTTTTTAGGCATAAGCCAGAAACAATAGAGGACACAGAAAAATTAGATTATAACTTAGGATTATAAATCTCAATACTGTCAATATCTTTGGCTTACGAATAAATAGTTTTAATTACAAATATGTTTAATTAAAACCGATATCAACTTTGGGTCAACAATTTCAGGAACTTTCAAGTGAATCATATAAATTTTTGTTTTGATTTAACAGGCCATTGCCTACTATATAATAGTGCTTATTGGACGAAATTTATTTATACCTATATAAATTAGAATCACTCTTATGCGTTTTAAAAATAAAAAATAGAAGATAATTTAAATCTCAAATATCGAGACATGTTTTCAGAAGACTTTATTACAATTAAATAACCATGAGATTGATTTAAATACGTATTCTAATTACTTATGGGTAGGTAGATATTACGTACAGTTTGGAAGCAGGGTAAGAACTTACAAGTATACATAAAAGTTTTTCCACTCTGTGGTATGAAACTTTAAATTAATTTATTTATTTATTTAATAAGTACAACCACATTACACATATTATCCTTACCAACTAATTATATATATTACAGGGTATTGTGTCTGATATGTATAACAATTACGGTGTACATAACTTTGCCAAATAACTATGAGATACTAATAATACTAACAAATTTTAAATAATTAATAACAATAATATTACTAAATTTTGAAATGCTCCCAAATCTTTTGCTTTAAAACTATTTAAAGAGCCATGAAACACATCCAATTCGATGCGACCATTTATTAAATTATACTCCTTAAGAATGCGCTTAACCGGAGACTGTAAGCCTAGATTTGATCTACAGGGCGGGGTATAGAAAATTTTGGATAATTTAGCTCTCGGATACTTATAAGGGGCCTTAAGTGCAACGCGACTGAGCAGGTACTCACAATTTACTTTAAGGTTAAAAGTGTTATAAAGAAAAACTATGTCATACATCACTCTCCTGTCTCTAAGTTTGACCATGTTAAATTTAGCCAGTCGTTCCTCATAGGGTTGTCGATACGAAAAACCATGAGAACAGAATGGTAAGTGATGCGTAAATGATCTTTGAATACTCTCAACTCGTTGTGATTGGTTTGCATAAAAAGGACACCATGCAACACTTGCATATTCGAGATGGCTGCGGACTAAGGAGTTGTAGAGTAGAATTTTCGTTTGAGGGAATTTGAAATATATGGTATTTCATTTGATAAAACCCAACATCTGTGCTGCTTTAGCGGTACAGTAGTTTATATCAGAAGTGAATTTCGGCTTATTATCTATAATAACTCCTAAATGTCTCATTTCTTCCAATTCCTCTAAATCAACTCCGCCAATTTCGCATTTAGTTCGATCTGGATTAAGGTGCAGTCGTAGTGGGATATGACTGGACGAAAAACTTTGAGATCGTCGGTGAATAGGAGTGCCTTACAATGATTAATGTTGTCTGTAATATCATTTATAAATTTGGAAAAAAGTAAAGGCCCCAGATGGGAACCTTGAGGCACACCAGATGTAGCAATATACGGCTGAGAATTATGTCCGTCCACAACAACGCATTGGGATCGATTCTGTAAATAGGAGGCAAACCACTTCAGCAGCAAACCTTCGATGCCGTGTTGATTTAATTTACCTACAAGTATCGTATGGTTCACTTTGTCGAAGGCGCTGCTGAAGTCGGTATAAATTGCATCAACTTGATATCCATGATCTATTTCATCAGACAGCCCCGAGACAAATTGAATTAAGTTGGTCAAAGTAGAGCAGCCTGGCCTAAACCATGCTGATGCACGCTAATTTGGTCATTAATAAATTGACATATAGAGGAATACACAATCGATACAAATAATTTCGAAAATGATGATAAAATCGATATTGGCCGGTAATTTATAACATCTTCTCGTTCACCTTTTTTAAAAATTGGTAAGATTCTAGGCTTTTTCCACTCATCGGGGAAAATGCCAGATTCAATTGACTCGTTGTATACAAGAGATAACGGTAATGCTAAGGCTCGACCACAACGTTTAATAAATATGGGAGGTATTGAGTCTCGCCTAGAGCCTTTTGTTTCATCGATTTTTTTAATGTATTCCAATATATTTCTTTCAGTAAAGTGCAAGCTGTAATATGATCTTCCCTTAGTAACATACCTATACATATACCTATTTATTAAGTCAGGTATTCGGCTCCGCAGTCACTGGTAGATAAACAGAGTAAAACTGTTTGGCGAAAAGATTAGCGATATCCTGTCCAGTGTCTGCAATTATATTATTTCCTTTCATTTTCGCAGGTATCGATGAGTGACCTCCTCTCTTGTTTCTAATGAAGTTAAAGAATGCTTTAGGATTCTCAGGAATGCTAGATTCTATGGTATTTTTGTAGTTACTATAACAAATATCATAAAGCTTGTGGGCACGATTTTGGAGGAGATTGTACTCTAATTCATCGCGAGGATTACCATACTTGCGGTAGCGCAATCTAACCTTATCATTATCCTTTAGTGTTCTTATAAGAGCTTTGCTAAGCCAGGTAGGCTGTCTACGGTGATGATAATTGCGCTTGGGCATATGTCTATCGATTACGGTATTCACGATCTTATAGAATATGGCCACCTTTTCATTTACATCACTGCAATCAGAAAATACAATAATCCACTCAACACTACTTAATTCTTTGGTAATGTTGTCATAGGCGCCTCTATAGAGGTTATATGTAAGTTGTTTCTCGGGTCTCAGGTAGGCTATGCTAGAATACGGTAAAGTTATTAGTAAGCTTGGGTGATTACTGTAGCACTTAGTGAGGTGGTTCATGACTACAGATACAGATGCAGAAGGTGAGTTACATATAACTAAATCTAGAAGTCGATCATCGCTATTCTTAACATAATTAACTTGATACAGATCATTTGCTGTCATCAAATTTATCAAAGAGTGTCCCAAAGATACATTGTAATTAGATGGCTTCATATAGGAATAGTTATCTACTGTCGTCCAGTTAATAAATCCAAGGTTAAAATCTCTCAGGATTTGAAGGTCATCATTTAAATGTGACACTTCGTCGACAGTTTGCAAAAACGTGTTCAATGTGTTACTTTTAACTGGAGGAGGTAAGTAGACTAAACAGATGGTAAGATTTTAAACTGTATTGTTAACTCTTATCTTTAATGACACCCACAGACTTTCAACATCACTTTCCCAGCACTGCATTCTGACAGAAGGAATATCACGCGACACAGCCAGTAGGACTCCTCCTCCATCTTTTTTTGTTTGTGCTGAACAAGCTTGATCTCTACGATAGATAATATATCTGTCGTCAAATAATTCCGCGTTAGATATTTTCTCATTAAGCCAAGTTTCAGTAAAGGCAATGATTTTAAAGTAACTTGTTAGTACGTTTCTTGAAAGTTCATTCGTTTTAGTTCTTAGGCCTTGTACATTCTGATAATATATATCAAGCATTTTGAAATTGGTTTTACCATCAAATTCGCTAGTTATGTGTAAAAAAAGAAATAATTTAGTACATAGCTCTTAACTTATTGCCTTAATACTATACAAACTTTTTATCTGTGGAGCCTGTTGAGTTTCATCTTTACGGACGTAGATTCGGCCATTACGGACCCACACGAATTTGTATGACATCTCTGACTAACTAAAAAAAAACTGAAAAAAATCTGATAGTAAAACCGTAAGAAAACGTCAGTGGAATAAAACCGTTATGAGACGTGCGCAGGCGCGACAGTCGTTTCTATTTCTATGTAATTTTATTTTTTGTAGGGATTTTGCTGCGGGACCGAAC
Source organism: Leptidea sinapis (assembly GCF_905404315.1). Lineage (NCBI taxonomy): Eukaryota > Metazoa > Arthropoda > Insecta > Lepidoptera > Pieridae > Leptidea > Leptidea sinapis. The sequence goes on from NC_066268.1 coordinate 15,757,354, forward strand.
TGAAAAAAATGTGATAGAAAAACCGTAAGAAAGAGTCCGTGGAATAAAACCCTTAAATGAGACGTGCGCAGGCGCGACTGTCGTTTCTATTTCTATGTAATTTTAAGTTGTCAAACAAAAATAAAGAGACAGATTTTGTTATTTTAATTAATAATTTGGATTACGATTTATTTTTATTTTACGTAATTTATTATTTCCTAAAATACTGAATTTCCTAAATACTTTCGTGTAGTTTAATAAAAACTAATATGCAAAATTTAAGAGAAAAATTAAGAAAACCTACATAACACATAACATGAACACGATTTTTTTTTACAAATTGTGTCGATTCTACATAAGCCGAAGAAACTTCGTTCCTACCTGGTGTCACATGACACCACATCTTTTATTTTATTAAACTTTGCTACAGCTGCCAGAATATTATCACGCATTTTAGGGGATCGTAGTTTAACAATAACTGCTCTAGGTCTATTATTGTCGCGGGATAATATAGCTATGAGCGTCACATGGAGAACATCCTCAGGGACAACGGGGTTTTCTACCACTTTCGAAAGTTGTACGATCGTGTCGACTAAGTTTTCGGATCTATATTCAGTTATACCGTTTACTTTACCTTTGTAAGTTATTTTCACGCATGTGTAATTCAACCGTTTTCAGTCGACCAGTCAACTCCTTTACCTCAGCCTTTAGTTTGTCGTTGTCAGTTTTAAGATTTGATATAGCAGTATTTTTTTGCTCTAAATTGGCTTTTATCTCCTCATACTGCTTGTTCATGAAGTTCATAGACTCTTGAAAACTGACTATTTTTTCTGTGATGTTCTTAAGTTCCGAAGATACAAGTTTAGAAATTTCTTGGCTTAAAACTTCACGCAACATTGTCTCGGTGATATAGCTCTCGGATGGTACTTTAGATACAACTTCAGTCGTAGAAGTAGACGGTGAAGCCTCTTTAATTCGACGTAGTGTGATATTGGACGGGGCATTCTCACTAGCCATTTTTGTAAATCGCAACTATTCACTGTTCTTATGAGTCACACAGTTACAACACGCATATAATGCGAGCACTCGATTACTATTTAAATAGTTAACTTTAATTTTTCTAGTGAAATAATAATGATATTAATATAAACAAAACTTGAGACTATAATTATAAGAAGAAAAAAAAAGAATTAATAATTCATAATCTCTAAAACATTGGTTGTTAATTAATTGTAGAGCAAATAGATGGTGCTTCACAGCAAAATATGTGTTTTATAGTTTTACCGCTTAGGTAGGTCCATAGGTACCTACCATTAATAAAGAGTCTGGCTAATGAAAGCTGGCCCTGAGAAACGGCGGTTTTTAAAAAAATCTGCTGCAGATACGACATGGGTACCTTCAAAAAAAGCGCGTGCACGTTCCTTAAAGGCCGGCAACGCTCCTGTGATTCCTCTGGTGTTACAAGAGATTGTGGGCGGCGGTGATCACTTAACAACAGGTGACCCGTACGCTCGTTTGTCCTCCTATTCCATAAAAAAATAAAGATAAGACTGGCTATGAGAATGCAATTTAAGTTCTATTTGAAGTTTGTTCGGAAATCAAATGTTTAATGGGTTTCTTGTCCGAAAAACAACATTCCGATTTTTAATACTTCGAATAAACTGTTTAAATTAGGGTCAAATACTATAATATTTAGTTACGTATATACCATCATTTCATCTACTTTCAATAATGGCTTAGATTAGGACTGTAAATAGCAAAATAAAATATTTTTTCGAATACTAAAGATCAAATTACGTCATGACGACCGATAGTGTTTTCTGGTCTCTGATTTTGTTTTTTATTGGCATTAGAAGCGAATTTTTGAAGTGATACTTCTTTAGGCGCATGAGGGTAATTTTTTACGGATGAAACGCAATAATTATAATATTAGCGTCACGAAGATGTGCAGCGTTTTTGTCGAAGAAAAAGGGAGACAGCGATTGAGACCGATAGAGAGAGAGTGAGAAAGGGCGAACGTAGCATGAAGCACATAGCCATGGAGCGAGATTAGGGAGCAAGCGAGTAAGAAAGAGCAAGAATGAGAGTGAGATAGAGCGAACGTTGCATCACACACAGTGCCATGGAGCGAGAGGTGGATGAGAGATTGAGAGGGAGTAAGGGAGATCGAGAATCGAATACACGCTATTGGTTTAGTTGTTAAATATTAGAACTTTAGATGGCAATTCTGTTGCATAACGTCTTGTGCAGTAAGCGCAGTTTTATTAAAAATCCAAGATGGCCGCCGCGCAAATTTATTATTTCAACAATATGGATATCGTATCCGAGATTCTGGAGCGTGCAGAGAACGAATTTGGGATCATTATTGCAATCCACGATGGCCGCCGCGCATATTTATGATTTCAACAATATGGATATCGTATCCGAGGTTCTCGAGGGTGCAGAGAATGAATTGGGGATGGGTTGTATGTTTAAATTTAGCTCAGACATTTTATGATTCACCCTTCCGGCTTCTTGATTTGTTACTTTCCTTGTCGTTTTTATTACGCTTTTTTATATAAGAGGGGCAAATGGGCAAGAGCCTCGCGGGATGGGAAGTGGTGAGACAACTGCCCATGGACATCCACACAACAGATGTCAAGAGAGTCGTTGCCTGCCCTTAAGATGGGAGTATGCTCTTTCTTTATTGTCGGTGATTAATTCTACAAAATTTGACCTTCTCTTCCAAGTGACCACGGAACTGAAAGTCGCTTGATAGTGATCTTGAATCGAGGGGATACGACAAGGGGGTCTTTTTATCGGTGAAGGCCCCAACTTGTTTCTTATTGGGGTTGAAATTTGAATTGATCTAAATTTTCTGGGCTCCCTTCCAAGACTTTCCAAAGCATAGTCAATTTCAGACACAAGTTTTTTCCGGTTCTCGTTGATGCAATCCCGGGACATTTTGGCACTGCCGGTACACGAAGCATACCCTGTTACCATATACGATAGAACTATTGTTTATTTTATCTCGTATATACCAAGACTTAGCAATAGTACAATCTGTTTTAAAATTTTTAGAAAACCATTGTTTCAAATCAAATCAAAATCACTTTATTCATGTAGGTCACGGAAGTGACACTTATGAATCCAAAAAAATATTTTTCTTATTGAATCTACTGCTACTTCGTAAAGGGTTGAGCTAATGAGAAGAAGTAACAAGAAACTCATTACCACTCTTTTATATCAAGATTTACATTTTCATAGATTTACAAATAATTTCAATTACAATATAATACTTAAAGTGATGCAACAAATATATTCAACCGTCAAATAGTCAATGCCTTACACGAGTAAATCAAAAAAGTAAATATAAATTAATACAAAAGTAATGAGTACAGTTGCTGCATCATCCACACACCGCAATTAAATAAAGGCATTCCATGAGCGTTTTATAAGCGATTATAAATAAAATAAAAATTATATATTAATATAATATTTTTTAATACAGTTCAAAAGTGGCGTATTGCAGGGACATACAGCGTTCGGGATGTGGGTTATTATATACTCGTGCTTTTTCTTTACATTTTCCCAACTCGTGCGTTCTCTTTCACAACTGTCAAAATAATGTCTATTAAAAAGAAAACACCAACCACGAAGTTTTTATGATTTATGCAAATATTTCTAAATAGAAGCTACTAATTTCTTTCAATATCAGATTTAATAAGTTAGGTTTGGTTTTATTTCATTTCATTTCATCTCATTAAATTTCATTTTCATTTCATATCAATAAAAAAATCAACTGAAGACTTGGCTGTATGGGCATAGTTCCCTTTGCCTACCCAAAATGAGTGAAGAAGTAAAAAAAAATCTGCTTATATTCTTTTACGGTTGGCGCCATTTTAGTTAGTTGAGTTTATTGCAAAGAGTAAAATAATATATAGGGAAAAGAGAGCCCTCTCTACGCATTAAGAGCTGTCTATTTGAAAACTAGTGCCATCTGGAGATTGACCCCGAAAATAACTATATATAAGCTCGAAATTATAAAATTCATTTTGTTGTGACGCAATTAAATAACTAACTCTACTTTTTAATTGCATTTTTACCGTGTTGAAATTGCGCGTAAAGTTAGTTATTTAATTTTGTCACAACATAAAACGTAAAGGATAGATTTAGTAGTGTAAATATGCAAAATGGAACACGAGAGCTACATACATGCGCAAACGCTAGAAGTAGCCGCCATTTTATGACCAGTGGCCAGTGGGCAGTGACACAATTAAAGAAAAGCTCACAAAGCTTTCATTTTCGGGCCAACTAACAGATGGCACTACAGTCTTCTGAAACTATAAGTCGTCACTATAAGGCGTCTGTCCCACCCCTGGTTTATTGTGTTATTATTATTCTATTAAATTGCTTCCCCTCCCCCACCTTCGGCTGCGCCTCGGCTCGGGTAGACATTTGTCGGAACTCTTTACAATGACAGGCTTTCCGCACTCGTGATGAAATATACTATTTCCTAACAGTAATCAAAAGCTCAATCCTTTAGGGTAATCAAATCAAAACCACTTTATTCATGCAGGTTATGGAAATGACTTTTCTTTTTATATCCACCGCCTTTGAGGGTTGAGCATTAATTAGAAGAAGTGGCAAGAAACTCATTGTGATAATCACTCACTCACAAATCATTTCAGTTACAATATATGTAAAGCGATGCAGCAATAATACTCAAACTACAAATACTCAAAAAAGATGCAATTTAATACGTAAAAACAAGAGTTATTGAGTACAGTCACGGCCGACTACTACTGTATCAAGAATAATAGTAGGCCATGGTACAGTAGATGCATCAATCCACACACACCGTAAATAAATAAAGGTATTATTTAGCGACCATTTTATTAGAAATTATAAACAATATAATTTTTAATTTTAAAACCATGAAGCAGAGTTTCCGGCTACAGGATCATCATGCCACCGCAAGTAGCGCCCGTTCACGAGCATGACGCATGAGCTGTTTTTGTGTAATACAACTGCACCCCACTCGCTAAATTCATTCATTTATAGATTTGTGTTAGTCCAGTGAAAAGTACTTACTATTTCGGTTAGGTATGATTTAATTCTATATTCGGGTTCTGCTAAGAAAGTTTCACTAAACCAAAAAACAGTTAACTCGTATACGAGTATTTTGCGTGTAGATCAACAAAATGGGCATCAAAGAAACTTTCCGCTTGAAAAAGGGATTTATTAGGATAATTTGTTTTTTTCGTAGAAAATCATTTTAAAGGATGATATTATGTTGTAATAATTGTTTGTAAGTCTCAACTTTATGAAAAATCCTGTTTTAGTGTTTTTTCACTTTTATTATCTTTGTAACGCTGCATAATACTGCAAAGTGGGTTTTACCATTAGATAGTTCTCATAATTTTTAACAAAAATGTAATTTTATCTCAGTTTTTAAAAAATCGATACTTAGTCCCATTAACACGACGATTTGTCGTCCATCAGTTGGTGTGGAGCACTGTCCTCCGAAACAAACCAATCGTATTAGTTGAGCCTAGAGGTTTTTCCTTACCTTTTTGCTCTTAATAGTGATTTTCATTATTATAACACTAGAAATAAGGGATTGATTGTTACTAATTCTAGTAGTCTTCATAAGATACATAATAGCTTTAAGGGTATATGTATACACTTTTATAATAAAGTCCCAACCACTGTTCAGGCATTATCTATAAATAAATTTAAATGCTTTATATAAAATACCTCTGTCGTAAATCCTATTACTCCACTGCTGAACGCACTCACTGACCCCGACACATTAATGATAATGATAATTGTGTGTTTTATAAAAGCATATTATGGAGTTTCCTGTGGTGGTCGATATGGCCGTACGGGTTAAGGAAGCTTTGTTTTTGATGGTTACAAACTTCTAACAATGTGATTTCAAGGTTTGAAAAATAAAAAAACAGATTAGCAGTAGCTTACTTCAGAAAACAAATTAATACACTATAATTATTTTAAGTTAACTTATGTTTGTTTGATGAATGAAATAATTTAATTGGATATTTATAAAAAATATTTAAAATTGAAATACTTATACATAAATTAAAAATTGAAATATCAAATTTTATCAGGCAATATTCAGCCTTATGTGTTTCTCTTCCTCAGCTGCCGCTAACGGTCTGTCATTCATACAGAAATAAAATTCGAAATGAGTAAATATTAAGGGTCACGAAAAAAAATAAAAACTATCCTATCTCTCAAATTGGATGAAACTGAACACAGTGTGCAAAGTTGATTAAAATCGGTTCAGCAGTTGAAGAGTTAATAGACTGTTTGACATAATATGATCTGTAATAAGATCACTATAATATTATGTTATTTTTTTTCCAGTGTTTAAGAAATACGTTTATAAGAGAAGACTGACTACTTATAAAAACAGTGTTAAGAAATCTTCCATAGACCAAATATTGTATGTTCTGTACGTTCATTAAAAACTTTTTTAAATCTAATCAAAAATTATCAGTCGAGTCCAAAAAGTGCCATCATAGTCATTGTTATTAATATTACAAATGACAGTAAATTTACAGTTTCAAAATTACTTACAATATTAAAATTCAAGATCTAATGAAAATTATTTGACCCAGTTCCCTAATTACCATCCTTGTCGTCAACTAAAAACAGTAAGTGTAATTTGGGTTTATTAATTTCCGCATACATTTTGCACAATTCACGAAGGTCCTACGTAACTACGTTTGACGTCATAGTACCTGGCACAGTCGGCGCGGAGCGTATTGTGAAAGAAATTAGGAAGCTACTCTGATGTAGGTTACTCAAATATAGGTTACTGCACTGCAAAAGTAAGCTAGAGTTGTATCAGTAGGCAGTCTGTAAGGTGTAGGACGGACGTTTAATATACTCTGAGGGAAAACTGGTTATAATGACTCGTTTAATAATATTAAATATTTTATGTGATTGCAGGCTTCTTTATACAATACATTACTCATGGCTGTAACTATGGAAATCGAAGAGAGTGTTTCGGACTCTAAGCTTCATAAGTCCAGTACATCAAAAAAGGAACTAAGACCTTCCAGCGCTGTATCTTTATCCAAATCTGATCATGGACCGGGTTTGTTTTCTTTGTTACTTTAAATTAAGATATTATGGATTCTTTCAATATTCTCCTACATTTCATTATAGTATAAATTTCTCAACACTTATCTGATGATACATTTACAGTGCAAACTTCCGCTTCCATAGACCAGTTAAAGCAATATAAGAGTTGGGTATCTGCGGAAAGGTGGAATGAATTAAAGAAGCTTTCCGAAATAGCTATGAGAGACCATAAGGTATTTATGATAAAAGGAGGAGGTTTTCCTGCTGTACGTCGCGCGCTTTTGGAAAGGGGATGGGTTGAAAAATATGAAACTCATAAGGTAAAAATAAATAAAGTATAAAGTAAAAATATTATATATTTTATTTGAACGTCTGAAAAACACGTTGAAATTCATTTATTTGTCATCATATCCGAACCAATAAGCTTGCTAAACAATCAGGGGCTAAAAATTAAACAAGTAAATATTAATCATAAAATTAAATGTCCTAACTCGAGCAGGTTCGTCATCCACCAGCTAACGTTGATCCGAAAAAGGCAACAGGGAAAGAGTTAACGAAAGTTGAACGGATGATATTATACAAGTTTATGGAACATCATTCAGTCGATTTTCTTTGGACGACGAAGCGCGATAAGTACGACTGGCTGCTCAGCAACAAAGAAGTTATTATCAGCAGGTAATAAATAATTATTAACATCATCAGCAATATTCCATGCACTGAAACAGTTAAAGTATATGATTTTTTCAGATTCTGCAGGTCTGTATTTACCACCAAGGAAGGTCTCACATCGTCACTGACACAAATGCATTGGTATACAGAACCTGGTATTGCGTATACTAGATTTCCTCGTTGCTATAATATTCATAGTTCCGAAAGCCTAGAAGAATTTATTGATGACTTTAGAATAACAGCTTGTATTAGTCTTCTTAAATGGCTCACTAATACGCTGTCACCTAAGGGTGAGATAGCCGTCGTATCACCTCAGGGTAAGGTTCCATTTAGTGCACTGGACTTTGCAATTACCAGGCTTAATGAATATGTGTCATTTTATACACATAAGGATATTGATAATATAGAGGATCAGGCACAACATATCTGGGAACATGAATGGGACCAATTTCTGACTCATCACTATCTTTTAGTACATGAGAATGCCAAGATTGCGGAAGACAAAACTATAAACATAAGGTTTGTAATTTTAATTAACAAATTGAAATTATTGAACTGATCTGAATAAGCAGCAGACTATAAAAGTATTACATTTTCAGACAACTTGAAAGAAGAGCTTCTAAAGTGTTGGCTACTATGATAAATTATTGGCCCCAAATTGAAATTGATGGTGTTCTCAATATATGGATCGTAAAACCAGGAAATAAATGCAGAGGCAAAGGCATACAATTAATGAATAACATTAAAGATATTATTAGTTTGATTAATATTCCAGCACAGAAAACCAGATACGTTGTTCAAAAATATATCGGTTGGTTATGTTAATATTATTCATCTAAAATATAAAATTCTCATTTCGCGGTGTGCAACTCCTTCGAAACGGCTTGACCGATTCTCATGAAATTTTGAGTGCATATTGGGTAGGTCTGAGGATCGGACAACATCTATTTTTCATCCCCCTAAATGTTAAGGGTGGTCCACGCCAATTTATTTTTTATTTTTTTGACATTTTTTTTAAATTTGTTTGATTATGAGTCAGCATTAAAAATACATACAACTTCAAATTTTCACCCATCTACAATCAACAGCTAATTTTGTATCGCGATTTTAATATCGGCAATACAACGTTTGCTGGGTCAGCTAGTATATTATAATATACTAGCGGACCCATAAGACGTTGTCCTGTACACAAGTCTTAAATTTGAAAAATCGGTCCAGCCGTTAGTAGGATTTCACTAACATACACATGGCCAGGAGAATTATATATAGACTGAATTGAGATCGTAAGTCTAAACCATTCTCAAATTTACTAGAACACACAAAAACTCATCAAAATCGGTTCCAAGCCATTTAGGAGGTTGTTCAAGTTCAAAAAATCTCATTCAAATCGCTCCAGTCGTTTTGGAGGAGTTCACTGTCAACACACGTACAGTATAATTATATAATATATAAGTACGTGCAGCACCTACACTGTGCTGAGATACTAAACTTATGTTATTGCAATTATTATGTTTTCAGAAAATCCATTGGTTATTTACAATACAAAATTTGATATTCGGCAATGGTTTTTAATAACAAATTGTCAACCATTAACAATTTGGGTGTACAAGTAAGAGTTACAAAATTCATTTGTCCTGTAACGGATTTTCTCTTGATAAATTTTATATACCTACATTTTAATTTCAGAGACAGTTATTTAAGGTTTAGTTCACAAATATTTAGCCTGTCAAATTACCATGAATCTGTACATCTCACCAATAATGCGATTCAAACCAAATACAAAAACAATGATGATCGAGATAAAGCCTTGCCTGATGAGAATATGTGGGATTGTCACACGTTTAAAACGTACTTAAGGTAAATTTTATTTAACCGGATAATCCAATTAGTTAAACAACTTTTAAAATTCTCTTAAATTTTTGAAGACAGATAGGAAAACCGGAGTTGTGGGATAGCAAAATCTACCCTGGAATCAAACAGTGCTTAATAGGAGCAATGTTAGCATGTCAAGATTCGATGGATAAGCGACAGAATAGTTTCGAGTTATATGGCGCAGATTTCATGTTGACCGAAGATTTTACTCCGTGGCTAATTGAAATTAATTCAAGTCCAGATTTAGCGCCAACCACGTCAGTAACTGCAAGACTTTGCCCACAATGTCTTGAGGATGTTATCAAAGGTAGGAATTATTTTGTTGCAGGTACAATGTGAGCATAATAAGCGTTTAGTCATCTTTCAATGTCGAAAAGCTTTTGAATTTAATTGCTTGTATATTATTCAAGCTTGAAGTGTGGCCTTGTAGTTAGCGACGCTGAAATAAGTATATACTTGTTTTTGTTAAACTGTCCAAAGCTATGCTAAAACAACCTTATGGCTGGTCTAAAAGTTTCAATATAAGTTTTAGCTTAATAAATAGTACCTAATGTATCTTCGCATATTTTCAATATCATCAATTAAGTGTACAACCATTTACTGAAAGAATAAATATTTACAATATTGTTACAGTTGTTTTAGATAAAAAAAATAATCCGGAGGCTGATACGGGGACATTCGAATTGGTTTATCGCCAAGTAATTCCAAAAGCTCCTGCTTATCTTGGATTACAATTGTGTATTAACGGTAAAAAAGTTATCAAAAAGACCAAGGAAAAGAGGCATGAATCAAGAAACGGTACACCATTACCTACGCCTGTAACAGCTGGTGATGTAATAATAGAATCTGACCAACCTGTTCCCCCTGAATACAATGGACCAATAATAACAGATTTTCTGAACTGGCTTAATCCATACGATACGTTAGCTACTGATAAAGATGGTATAGTGTTAGCTTCCAAGGATTCACTTACGGTACGACAGGCTGTTACTGTTATAAAATCAAATATAAATAATAAAAACAGTTCAAAAAAGCGTAAAACATCCGCCATCTCTTCTAGGACTCATCGAAGAAAACGAGAAAGAGACACAGAATCTAAGCGGTGCATCAAATCTCATTCATGTTACCAACCTGAAGATAATCGATTAATAGAACAGAATGGTCAAATATACGTGTCAGCATCGACTAGTAAGTTGAACAAAACTCTAACGAATAGATCGGTTGGTAATAAACGTTGCTATATAGATCCTGTTGAATGGGAACGAGAGTCTGCAAGTATACACAGACCGACGATATCAGTTCAAAACAAGGTTCTTGATATGAATGAACTAGGTTCCTCTACACGACAAACTAAGTCAGGGATATTAAACTTCCATCCCACTAACAGACACTGTTTGACATCTCTAAATTCGCATAGTTTAAGTAATGATTTGAATTCAACAAAAAAGTTAACTGCCATAGGTAAGAGCATTCGTAAGTTAAGAGAAGAGAGTGAAGTTAAAGAAGTATCCATGACTTTCTCCAAAAGTTGCACCTCAGTTTTTACGCCGCGGCCGTACAGAGTAGCGAAGACTCCACTGAATGATATGTTGAACTTTACCCAAAAGAAAACGACTAATATTACTAGACAAATTGGTAAAAATGTGTTCTAATAACATACTGAAATATATACTCAGACACTATATAATATTTAATAGACAGAATTTTAGTCCTAATTTTATTACAGCTGTAGATTTTTATAGAAATTGAATCTATTATTACTCATTCCATTTGAATTGTTATTGCTCACTGAAATAAAGCGACTATTGTTTTCCTAATCCATACTATATGATTGTTTCATTGATTTATTCCGAACATTGGAAGGAGAATGTGTCACTATATTAAACAAAGCGTGCAAAAGAGAAGAACATATGTAACGGAGATAGATCAAGGTAGAAAAGGAAAGCTTTGTTATATTGTTACAGTGACCGATTTTGATTGGCAAGTCATAAATTCGCTTGGCATTTATAGCTCCATAATATCAAAATTATCAGATCAAATTGGTCACGCAATATTGAGCTGTCAGGTCGTCTAGCCTAGCTTAACTCTAAGAATAAAAATAGTTTGAGAAAACTAAAACACACGCTTTTGTTTGAAAAGATAATGGTTGAAATTTAAAATTAACAAATTCCTGCCTTATTAACAATAGATGAAAAATTATATAAATTAACAATAATTTTATTTTGCAATTTGAAAAATAGTATAATCGGCCCTCGATAAATCTACGAAATTTGAAATAAATCTAGCCGTTTAAAGTGGGCCATAATCGCGCCCAAATGAATCGGTTACAAACAACCATACATACAGGTAAAGCTACATACTACGTACATAATTATTACTAACGTGGCTGACTGTCTACAACTTGACAATCGGTAATAATAGATATTAGATTCGCCACGTAGCATGCATAAGGCTACATGAATACTCTTTCAACAGGTTATAAAAAATGTATTTATGTCAATAGGTGCTGTCATAAATTTATTGGTTATGAATAATACATATGTTTTACATTCTCTTTGGATATAAATAAAATAATAAATATAAATATGAAATAAAAATGAAGTAAATGTAGTATGGAAAAACAATAAATCCATTAAATAATATAAAATTAATATGTAACTGAGAATATTATACCTACCTACCAATAATAGTTATAATGTTAGGAGTTGGAACCGTAACATAATGCCGCTCAAAAAACGGAGGACGTTCAAACGAAAAAAAGTGGGTATAATTTGTTATTTACAATTTATAAACATAATAGAATTATTAGATTGGGGAAAAATTTATTCGCATTTGACATGAAAATTCATGACTTTATTTTCAAAGATTCTTTACATAATAATTATTAGTATGCTGAAGAATTTTTCCCAGTTGTTCATCTATGTCGTAACTATTGATATGCCATCGCGGTCTTTTTTGTAGACCTTGTGTTCATGTTCATCATCACAATAGCAACCTCTAAAATTATCAGTGTTTCTCTACTATAGTCTATATTGAGCATGTACTTATTTATTTACGGTGTGTGTCGATGATGCAGCTACTGTACTCAATAACTTTTGTTTTGTATTAATTTGCATTTACTTTTTTGACTTACTCGTGTAAGGCATTGACTATTTGACGTTTGAGTATGTTTCTTGCATCACTTTACATATTATATTTTAATTGAAATGATTTGTAAAACAATGAAAATGTAAATCTTGATTTAAAAGAGTGGCAATGAGTTTCTTGCTACTTCTTCTCATTAGCTCAACCCTTTACGAAGTAGCGGTAGATTCAATAAGAAAAAATATTTTTTTTGACATTCATAAGTGTCATTTCCGTGACCTACATGTATAAAGTAATTTAGAATTTGAATTTACTCTACATATAATCCTTCCTCTTGAATCACTCTGTCTTAAAAACCCCTTCGAAATTCGTTGCGTAGTGTTTAAGATCTAAGCTTACATAGGAACAGACAGCGGGAAGCGACTTTGTTTTATACTGTGTAGTGAAGTCCTCCGCCTTAACGATATTTGTTGGAGGTGTGAGGACAATCTGTTAACCTTTTGAGATATAACAAAATAATGTAGTGTGGAATTGTGTATCTTATATAGATCTACAGAAAATTCCGCCATGGCATATATCTATCTCGTAAGGATAACATATAATATTCATTTTAAAACTTTAAAAAATTATCAATTATAAAGCGGTAATGTAAAACGTTGTTTACACAACTATCATTTTAATCCTTATCATTTCCGATGGTTTTAGATTACGTTATTCCCGAATACTTACATCAATTTATTTTCTATTGACAGAAGAGCGTCTGTCAGGTCAGGTAGTATACTATTATGTGAAAAGAATTTTTCCCCGACCCATTAGATTCATTAAAATGTAAAGCCATTCCGTGTTAACAGAAATTGACTAAGCATGGATCAGCACCAAAACGAATTGTATCAGGTACTAAACATATCATAGAGTACCGAAATCGTCCCGGTCACAGTAGTTTTTTCAAGGTAAATATAAGGTTAATAAAAAAATATTTAATTTTTACTACTTATATATTTAGACCGTGTAAAATGAATGAGCTTATTTATAGAAACGTAGCGACCGAAACGGAGTGCCTGAAATATTATCTCCGTTTAATATTGGAACACAATCACACATGATAAACAAGAAACCACTCTGTAAAATGTCACATCAAAGAAACTATGCCTACGTAGGCTTATCAAACAAGGAGAAGAGTTACGTGATTAGCAGTTGCAATACAAATTCAAAAAATTTTGCCAGACTGAAAAGGCTAGCTGCAGAAGCGGTTGAAGAAAATAAAATATTTTTAATAAACGGTACTTGTAATGCAGTTAGAAAAGCTTTATTAGACCGTGGATGGGTTGAGAAGCTCACTATAAACAAAATGAACCTTAACAAGATTCGAAATGGAACATATTCTAATCAATTAGATATAACAGGTGAACTAGAAAGACTTCTTTTATCAAATTTTGTTGATAAGTACTTACCAAATTTTATTTGGCGAACAAGGGACGATAGGGGCGATACCACTATAGATATGAAAAAAAATCATAACACCATTATCAATAAATTAGAAATAGATGCAAAGTGGACTTCGAAGCAGGGACTGTGTTCATCTATTAAAAGGAATTATTGGTTTTATATCGAGGGGGTAGCTGAAGTTAGTGGACCTCGATCCTATAACATATCAGAACCTGGTGAAATTGAAGATTTTGTAAATGATTACAAAATTACAGCATGTACAAGTTTATTAAAATGGGTTTTGTCAATGAAATCGAATGATATTTCTATATTTGATCCACTTGGAACAGTTTCAATCAAAGCTATTGTGTTTGCTTTAGACAGATGTAAAGAATATCTATATCGAAAGACTAACAAAGATATTGATCGTGAACTATCTCCAATCAGTGAAAGACGCTGGAACTCTTTCTTGAAAACATATTACTGCATTATTTCTAATGACGAAGTATTTCAAGCAATTGAAAATAATAAATTATCACTGTATTTAAGCTACGCAGAACTTTTGCTAAAGGAAATGTATAAGTATAGACCACAATTAGGTTGTGAAGGATGCAACAATATTTGGATAATAAAACCAGGACATTGCTCGAGAGGTATAGGAATTCGAATGGCATCTAAATTTGGTGTTATAATGGATCTACTTAGTAAGTCCAATAACAAACACGTAATTCAAAAGTATATCGGTCAGTATTGTAAGCATTCTATATTACGTGAATTATTATTTATTTAATTTGGTCTGACTTTACATAAGCCTAATTGTTTATTTTATGATTTCAGAAGACCCCTTGCTTATACATGAAACTAAATTTGATATTCGGCAGTATTATTTAGTAACTAGAACTTATCCTTTGGTAATTTGGATGTACAAAGACTGTTACTTAAAATTTAGCTCACAAAAGTATAATTTACAAAATTATCATGAATCAATTCACTTGACAAATAATGCTGTGCAAAGAAAATACATTAATTGCAATAACAGACATACTGAGCTGCCAACGAATAACATGTGGGATTTAGAAAAATATAGAAAATATTTGTCTAAAATAGGAAAAGAAAGGGTTTGGGATAATATAATATATCCCGGAATGAAAAAATCAGTAATAAGCATAATGTTAAGCTGTCAAGATTCTTTATCAGTTTGCAAGAATCGTTTTGAATTATACGGTTGTGACTTTATTTTGGATCAAGAATACAAGCCATGGCTGATTGAAATAAATTCCAGTCCAGATCTGCATAGCACAACTCAAATAACAGCAAAATTGTGCCCTGCTGTAGTGACCGATATTATCAAAGGTAATTTATTTATATTTTGACATGTTTTAAGTAAAACATATCTGAAAAAAGTGTAATTCAATGTAAAAAATTATGTATCTTTACAGTTATTATTGATCACGCCAATGATCCGAATGCATCCACTGGTAAATTCGAGTGTATTTATAAACAGCCAATGAGCATTCCTAAACACGTCACTGCAGCAGAATTAATCGTTCGTGGTGTTTCTTTACGAAGTGATTATTTCTACAAAGGAAACATTCAAATAAAAGAGTCTGACCCTGCGGTTGACACGAAGAATGCCCGCTCAATTCTTAAGAGGCTCGTTCAGCCTGATATTGAGTTAAATGTGGAAAAGTCACAAACACTTTGCTCATTATCTGCAAATGAAATTAAAAGATTGCAAGAATTTGAAATTAAAATAGAAAAGGACTCTCTTTATATTATGAATTCACATACACAATTACTATCTAAAGAGCCCCAATATAATTTACAAAATGTGTGTGGGTTAACAAATCTACCTTCATTTTTAGAAAAATCGGAGGATTATTTAAAGTTAAAAGATGTAAAACGGAATATTAATAGTAATTGGGAAATGGACGATGAACTCAACACAACAAGAAAAGATAAACTTATATTCGGAAGAGGTAGTCTTAATATAGACTGCAATGTATTCAATAAAAAACCATGGAACGGTTACATCAATCGTTATATCCATAACGAAAACCTACAGGAAACGACTATAAAGAATTTCATAAGGAGAGATAGTATGGTTCTTGCAACTTCTAAGATTATATCATTTATTGACGAAAAGGAAAAAGAGTATCTCAATCTGCAATAAAAAGTTATCTATAAAGATGATTGTTTTGTTGCTTAGGGAAAAATTATATATAAATTGTAATTGTAGCGACCTAATATGTAACATTAGGATAAAAACAAAAAAATGCCATGTACAAATGGGTCTGTCGTTGTTCAACCCTTTCACGGGTAGTCATTCGTAAGAGGTAGATATAATATATCCTGTCCCGAATGATCAAGTGCCTTTATCACCATCGTCAAAACCTCAAAATATTGTTGAGATTGCATTATTAAATCCAAGTAGTGAGAATTTCGGAGAGATAAATATATTATTATTTTGACAGAACGAAATATTATAATTATGGATGGTAAGACAGATCAAGTGCAAGAATTTGTATACATGTGAAGAATGTTATCGTGACGATGCAAAGTGCTGGATCTAGAGACCTCTTGGTGAACTTTAACCTTACAAAAAGTAAATCCTAGTGACGAGTGTGGAGGAGTGTCGTGTGTGTGTTCCTCTTTATTGGAAATAGTGATTAATGGAATAGGTAATATTATTTTACACCACTTAAGAGGTGAGACCGACAAACCCTTAGGCTCAACTTTTTTGCGTTGCTATTTCACAAATACCTAGTCTCGATGATTTTATAGTGCATCTTCAAGTTATACGATTGGATCTTAAATTTAAAGTATTTATTATATCCACATTTTCCATTACCTTTTTTTTAAGGAATAGGAGGAGAAACGTGCGTACGGGTCACCTGGTGTTAAGTGATCACCACCGCCCACATTCTCTTGCAACACCAGAGGAATCACAAGAGCGTTGCCGGCCTTTAAGGAAGGTGTACGCGCTTTTTTGAAGGTACCCATGTCGTATCGTCCCGGAATCACCGCATAAGGAAGCTCATTCAACAGCTTTGTAGTACACTGTGGAGGACCGCCACACATCCAGATGGTGGGGATGATATCCTAACTTGTGGCGTGTCGTGCGAAGGTGGAATTCGGCGGCAGGAATCAGGTAAAACAGCTCTTTGGAACACTCCCCGTGATAAATGCGGTAGAAGACACACAATGAAGCGACATCTCTACGCAACGCCAAGTGATCCAGCCGTTTACAGAGCACTGGGTCCCCGACAATTCGAGCTGCTCGTTGCGCGCAGTCAAATGGGTCGAGCTGATACTGGGGTGCGCCAGACCAGAGATGACAGCAATACTCACTCAGCAATATATAATAAATGTGGGCCGGCTTGAAGTATTGCCGTGCTCTATTGCTGACGCCCAGCTTCTTCGAAGCCAATTTGGCTTTGCCCTTGAGATGGCCACGGAATTGGCAATCGCTCGAGATTTTGAGACCCAGTATTCAGATACTAGGTGAGGCTTTAAGGGAAGTGTTGTCGAAGAGCGGTGATACGGCAAATGGGGTTTTTTTAGTCGTAAACGCGCTAATTTGAGTCTTCTAGGGGTTAAATTGGACAAGGTTCAATTTACCCCATTTACTACCTTCTCGAGAGAGGACTCGGTAGAAGACAAAAGTTTCTCCCGGCACTGGTCGATGATTTCCCGAGAGAGACCTGCATGGCCCTTGTATACGGCATCACCAGTGCTGTCGTCTGCGTAGCAATGTATGTTGGAAGTGTCCAACATTTCATTGATATGCAGAAGAAACAGAGTGGGAGATAGCACACAGCCTTAGGGTACTCCAGCGTTCACGGGCATGGGATTCGAGCATTAACCGTCGACAACGACCTGTTTGCTGCGCCCAGTGAGGAAGCTGGAGGTCCACTTGCATAAGCTCTCGGGAAGCCCAAATGATGGAAGTTTTGAGAGAAGCGCCTTGTGCCATACACGATCAAAGGCCTTTGCTATATCCAGGCCGACTGCCAGGCCTTCCCCCTTGCTTTCAATAGCCGCCCCCCATCTATGTGTTAGGTATACCAGAAGATCGCCAGTCGACCGACCATGGCAAAAGCCGTACTGCCGGTCGTTGATCAACTGGTGACCCTCAAGTTATACCAAAAGCTGGCAGTTAATTATGCTCTCCATGATTTTGGAGAGCAGGGAGGTAATAGCAATAGGCCTGTAGTTTGCCGGATCCGAACTGTCTCCTTTTTTTGAATCGGATGGACAAGTGCTGACTTCCATGAGCAGGGACTGCGCCTTTTGAATAAGAGTGCCGAAATAAACGCGTTAGCACCGGTGTCAACTCAGAGAACCTGTAGACACACGCAAAGATGCGGACGCGGTCCTCTAAAATAGCGCGGAGCCAGAGAGTAGACAGGTCCCTCAAATACCCTCCCTAACATACACATATACCCCGGCATGAGGCAAAAAGTTATGCTCAATTTTGTACCCGGGGTACGTTAAATATGACGTATCGCTAGGTCGAGATATCTGCGTCTCCGTAGGGAACAACAAGGCCGGCTGCGCCGTTTCAAGGTGGTGGTGGACGGCGTTTAAATTGGAGTGAATTCCCCTGATGTTACAAAAGTCCATATTAAGCGTGGAGCGGGGTGCCGTGGTGTTAAAAGGCATAAAAGGCATTTATTTTCTCAAAATTGATTCCTTTAGAATTCTTTTTGATGTCATTTCTTATACTACTAGATACTACTACCGCTTCGGAAACAAATGGCGCTCTGAGAGAGAAGAAGCGGCGCAAGAAACTCTCCCAGCATTATTTTTTTTGCGCTCTTTTCAATAAAAATATACAATATTGTACAGTTGCTATAAAATAATCACAATCTAGTCCCAGGCTGTCCGATCATTTAGATATTCAGCAGTGGAGTAATAGGATTTACGACAGAGCCATTTTTTTTATAAAACATTTAAATTTATTTATAGATAATGCCTGAACAGTGGCTGGGACTTTATTGTAGAAGTGTATACATTTACCCTTAAAGCTATTATGTATCTTATGAAGCCTACTAGAATTAGTTACAAGCAATCCCTTATTTCTAGTGTTATAATAATGAAAATCACTATTAAGAGCAAAAAGGTGACGATTTTTGTGAACATATATTAAATTTTCATAAATGTACTGAGAATAAACAGTCATAATATTTATTTCTTTAAAATTTTCTTTGAGAGACTGTCTATAACCAAGCTGATATATAGCACGAACAGCTCTCTTTTGCAGAGCAAACACTATATCAATGTCAGCAGCATGACCCCATAGTAATATACCGTACGTCATGATGCTGTAAAATAACTAAAGTACACTAATCTAGCGGTCGCAACATTCGTGTACTCTCTAATCTTTCTAACTGCATATGCCGCAGAGCTGAGTCTATCTGCTAGATGGGTAATATGTGGACCCCACTGAAGCTTTTTATCTAACGTGATACCCAGGAAGACCGTAGTGTCCACAAGTTCCAATCTGTTGCTGCCCTGTTTGTCCTATGAAAGGCCGCTACTTCACGCCGGTATTCTGTGAGAGTTTGGTAAGTAACCCGGACGAGTCTGGCCCGATTGTGCTGACGTCATAAGACGGCAGCGTGACTCTCCCACTTTCAAAAAGTCCGTAGGCGCCTCTTACGACACCCATGGGCCTGGGACTACCCTATTGTTTTAACGCCCCGGGGAAGCACAGGGCAGATAATGCTGATTGTTTAAAAAAATTAATCAATTGGATTAGAAGGGCTTGTGACAGGAAAAGCCCATGTCTATTTTCTGTTTTTTTTAAAAGTGTTCTTGTGATTGTGAAATTGAATTCGAAATCAAAGTTAGTTTAACTGTTTCTATTGTCATTCCTTTCGCCATAGCTGTATGGGCTCATGGTTCCTTTTTCTCTTTCTGTTTATTCTCCGATGTGACTATTGAAATCTTCCATTATAATCAGATTGTTGTATTTAATTATTCCCAATTTAGAGGTGAGTTTTTTATAAAACAAATTTTTGAATTTTTTTATGTTGCTAATATGCATTAGCAATGGCGAATGGAACTGGAAAATTGTCCTTCTTTTTTATATCCTGGCAAATCTAAAACCAAATTAGTTATATTACATGATATATAGTATAATTTGTAAAAAACAAATTATTCTCTTCTTGTTAAGCAAATTCGATTTTTCAGTGCTTGTTCCAGTTCTATAGGCTGCTCTTAGAATTTAAGGCTCAAATGTTGGAATTTGAATTAAATTACGTCATTGAATTTAAATTACACATTATAATAATTATT
Source organism: Leptidea sinapis (assembly GCF_905404315.1). NCBI lineage: Eukaryota > Metazoa > Arthropoda > Insecta > Lepidoptera > Pieridae > Leptidea > Leptidea sinapis. The sequence continues at coordinate 15,777,778 of NC_066268.1, forward strand.
GTTTTTTACATTTACAGGGTACTTATCGTTATTGCCATGGTGACTACCCGGGTGTTACTTATTGCTTTCGGCAAATCAAAGAAATCAAATCACCTTTTGTCTGTGTAGTTTTTCATCCCTTTTTGGTGAAGTCGACATTTTTCGTTTGTGTTTTTCTTTTTCCTCTATATTATCTCGGATTATTTGACTTTCATCTATACTAATATTATAAAGAAGTAGAGTTTGTGAGGTTGTAGAGGATACGCTGAATCTACTAAACAGATTTTGAAAATTCTGTTACCATAAGAACGCACATTATTTGTGAGTGTAATAAGGTAGGGGAACCTGTTGTACCTAGGACAGTTTTATAGATATCTATTTTTTTATTTTTATTTGACGAACTGTACTCTAACCATTTTTGCATATTTTGAAAGGTCATTTGTTTGAGTAGGTATTTACCACCAAAATATCAAAAATTTATATTTCATACTTACATGTGTTTTTATAATTAAAACGAAAAAAGGGATTTATGGGCAAGGTCCTATGTACCTAGGCCAGTACTATCGTGTACCTAGGACACATTGAGGAATTGGGGGTAATTTGTGGAAAATATACCTAACTATTCTTAATTAAAACAGTTTCATTTGTTTAGATGACATATTTAACAAAAAATAACTCTGAACAAAGTTTTTTTTTCTAATGATCAGACAAAATCTTTTATATTTTATTAGGAATACTAGCAGCGAAACCCAGCGTTGCTCGGATTAAAATATATCGCATGTTCAATGGTATTAAAAATATTTGAGGTACATTTTTTAACTTAGATAATATAGATTCTATCTAAGATATCGAGACTTAGTCGGCCATTAAACTTGCGGTGTGTAAAAAGTATATCAAATTAATTAACTAATTAATTAATTAATTGAAATAATTATAAGTTAGAGTAAGAAACACCTTAATAAATCGAAAATCTATGTTTTATTTACACAATTATTTACATATTATATTATACATATTACATATGACAAATACATTTACTACATATCATACTGTGCACTCACACTTTATTTTTATTACATATTTTTTAAATTTCTGTTTACAATACTTGCTTATAGACTACATTTATAGTTTTATTATTGTCTGGACTGTAAATAAACAAATTTCGAGGTGATCCTACTCGTGAGCATGCAACGTATAATATACGTATAACCATGTACAAAGCATGGTTCCATTAAGTTAACGGCACAGAATTGGAATGTTTGGTCATGTGCTTTGTTGATGGTCATGCTGTAAGCCAACTTCACCGGGAATTATAAGCGTTTAAAGGTGAAGGGCAATCCATTTGATATTAAAGGTATTCGTGGTATAAATACTATTTGTCCTTTTTCTTTACCAGTCATTATATTGGCTTCGATGATGTTATTTTGTAGCTGTTTGATGCAGAGTCTCGTACCATTACACAATTTCGGCGAGTTCAGATTTCGTAATAAAATAATTGGTGAACCAGCTTTTAACTTAAGGGCTTTGGAATGGCATCTGGAACATTAAGTGAATTTAAAAATTCAGTAGGGAAATTGACGCTTTCTTGTTCATCAGTTATTGTATCAATTTACATGTAAATTTTCTCTTCTCCCGGAATCATTTCCTGGATGATGTTGATGCCATTGAGAATGTCGTTCTTTGTGGATAGAATAATTCTTTCGCGTAACCATTCTGAATTGGTATAATTCTCAGCAATACTTGGATATACTTCATAGTTGTTCCGGTGTTTCAACAACATTACATAACTCATTAGTTAGTGTAATTTGGCGAGTACTATCGTCTATTAGATAGGTGCCCTCTCCTATTTGTAAAAGTTTTTCAGAGAATTCTTGTGCCTTTTCATCTCCTGAAGTTCGTGCTCATTTTAACATGTTCCCATATGACCTGATAGTATTAACAATACACCTCCCATTATATTCGTGTTGTCACGTAAATCTTGAAGTGTTTCTAATGATTTTCTATGGGCCATTGTGCTTTCGTCTCATATAATGGCTTTGCACTGTTTCAATGTTTCTACAAAATGGTGGATTTAAAATAATTTGGGGTTACTTATCTTGTAACTTTATTATTGTTTCAAAAGAAGTTAAAGAAAAGCACCATTGGCAAATATTCTGCATCAAACTTAAGAATAATCACGTAAATCATTTCAAAAATCTCATCGAAATCGTTGTACATGCAAAAACCGTACACAAACTACAATTGCATCATCCACGTAAATAAAAATTTTCATATAAAATGTTCATAAAATGAAAACTACTCGGCCAAGCTATATAAGCTACGAAGAATTACGTAAATCGGATTATAAAACTCACCGTACGTGTACATACATAAAAAATACCGATCGAATTGAGAAACTCCTCCTTTTTCGGTCGTTTAAAAATTAAAATTAATCACTATTTACAGTTTTTTTTCAATGGTTTTTCTGCGGAGCAACACAGCACATTCCTGCGAAGGACCGTATTTTGAATTTTTATTGCTTAAGTAACTTGTAGTCCACCCATTAATTTAGATTTACGTAATGAAGTTAGCAACAGGTTTTTTGAATCTATACTAATTAAATATTTTTTTTAATTACTTTTTTTTTGGGAATTCCTAAACGTTTTCTTTAATTAGATAAAAAAGATGTAAACAGCGATTAACTAGTCGGCTAGTTTTTAAATGGAAAATGAGTTAACTTCAATTTCCATAAACCTCGACACCTTCTTACATAAAATCAACTCATTAGATGAAGCTGGATATGCCCTTTCTTTTGTGAATATATCTCTGTAACGGCCGTTCCCAATATTCAGTCTATCTCCGGTTGTGTCAGTGTGTCACTCGAGATTAAACTAGTAACTATCGTTGACTTTTCTGTCCCAATAAACTTATCGACGGTAACTCACCTTATCCGTACGTGTTGTCTGTCAATGGGAGGACCAGGGGTGGGACAGACGCCTTAAAGTGACATTTTCAGAAAATTATAGTGCCATCTGTTAGTTGGCCCGAAAATTAAAGCTTTGTCAGCTGTCACTCGCTTTGAAACCCTTCGACTTTTCTTTAATTGAGTCACTGCCCACTGGTCATAAAAAGGCGGCTACTTCTAGCGTTTGCGCATGTATGTATCTAGTGCTCAATTTTGCATATTTACACTACTAAATCTATCCTTTATGTTCTATGTTGTGACAAAATTAAATAACTAACTCTACGCGCAATTTCAAAATGGTAAAAAATACCTCCATTTAAAAAGTAGAGTTAGTTAATTAAATTTTATAATTTCGAGATTATATATAGTTATTTTCGGGGCCAATCGCCAGATGGCGCTCGTTTTCAAATAGACAGCTCATAATGCGTATAGATATAGACAGCTCATAATGCGTATAGGCTCTCTTTTCCCTATATATTATTATACTCTTTGACGTATAGCTTAACAGCGATAGAAGTTTGTATGGAAATTGCAATTCACGCGTCCCAATATAAGGCGATAAGAATGACTTATCGGGTATATTGTGACAGCTTCAGATTATTGACAGCTAATTACTGACAGTAGAAGGTAGTAATTTATCTCTATCTGTATATAGTATATTGGGAACGGCCGTAAGTCAACAAATGTGACAGAGCTAAAAGAGATTTATAATGGTTGGCCGATAGGTGATGAACAGATAGATCCAAAACAAACGGACCTAAATTGTTAGATATATAACTAATTTAAGATAGTTAGTGAAATCAACTGAAATAAGGATTGTTTTTTTTTCCAACATTATATCATATAGTATATTTTTATGGGGTAATGCAGTTTATTTAAAAGAATAAGTGACTTAAACAGCAGGACGTTCATCTGATAGTAAGCCTCTTCTCAGGAGGCAGTACAAAATGCTTTCACACAGTTTGTCGAATCTAGATCACCACAGTTCTGTCACAAAGTCATAATTAATGACCTTCCTACTAGGTGGCAACACATAGATAATAATGGTAACTTTGTTCAAATAATTATGTTAAATTTAAAAAAAAAATCCGTATAAATCGGCAATTTATACTTTAACCCTAAATAACTAAACGTACTCTGTGTTTGCAGGCTTATCGAAAATACACGAGTGCTTTAATGAAAAAAAAAGAATTACGTTGTATAATTACCAACTGACATTTGACATTTGAGTTTGACGTTTATTTACCGCGGAGCCTTGGGGCTTGGAGTGGCTTTTCCACATTTCTCAAATTTTTGGATTGTAATTTGCAATTGTCTGCAAATATAAACTGTATGATAATGGGACGTTCAAGATCCCGTAGCAAATCTCCGCGGCGTCATCATAAAAGCAGCAAACATTCGCGGAAAAAAAGTCGTTCCAAAGATCGTTCAGTATCGAGAAGTAGGACCACAAAACATGCCGAAAAGTCGCGAGACAGAAGTTCAAAAACACGGTATGTTCATAATATTATAGGAGTTGATATTTGTTTTTACCATATTACCGTATAAAATTTTTTGACTTACAGAAAACGGTCTCACTCATTGTCTTCAGCATCAAGCTCAGATGGTTCATACGATGGAAGAAGCCGAAAAAAGTCAAAAGGACGAAGCAAAATGGATGAAGTTGATCGTTTGGCTGAAATGGAAAGACAAAGACGTGTTAGAGAAGCCGAGCAAAAGGTTATTTTATGATATACAAAGCACCCATTTTTGTTTCAACACCACCATTTTCATCACCTCACCCACTTGCATTATTGATTCATATGGTGATTATTTGTGATATTAATATATGATCTGTTTTAAGTTTTAGACCTACTGTCCTTTTAATAAATATTCATAGAATACTATTCTAATACTGATATGTACATTACTATTGTTATTGCTACAGATCTTATATGGCCTGTTGTCTCTTATTCACTTTTACACCTTTTTTAACTGATATACTAAAATTACTATATAATAATAATATCAGGTCTTATTCACCTTTTAACAGTAGGCTGTAAGTGCATCTGTTTCATTGTAACCAAATACAGTTGTGTCAACTCTTGTTGAATATTTGTCTTACTGTTTGTGTTAAATACCTTTTACTCTATAGTTAATATGTGCATATTTTCACTGAAAAGTCAATAGTGCTAAAACACCAAAAGATCATTTTACAGGAGAGTGATTTTAAGTTTATTCTTTTATATTATCTTTTTATGTAAAAAGTATTATAAGAATTTAAAAAACATTTTAATCTAGTTGTTTGTGTGTGTTTTACTATTAATTTAAAAAAAAAAACTTGTAAGCAAAAGTGTGTCATCATATTTCTAGTGCCATGTTGGTTTTTACACCATAGTGCAGTTAGGGACAACCATGAGCCGAGGACTTAGTCATATAATTTCACATAAATAATATTCTTGCATAGCTATTTTGTTGATAATTAAATTATTATTTTATAGGTTGTTGAAGAAGAAGCTGCAAAGAGAATAGAACTACTTGTTAAAAAGAGAGTTGAAGAGGAATTAGAAAAAAGAAAAGATGAAATTGAGAGGGAAGTGGCTAAGAGAGTTGAAGAAGCTAAGCGAAAAATGGAACAAGAAATGATGCAAGAATTAGAGAAACAAAGGGAGCAACAAAAACGGGAGGAAATGGCAAGACAGGTAATTACTCCTATCTTTGAGTAGTCATATGTTACAGCAATGATATAAGTTGTTGTTACATGTGACACAAATACATCAAACTGAAACAACTTGTTCTTTCAGCTAGATTATATAAGTATTGTATATTTTTTAAATGAAAATATTTACAACAAAACTAATAAAAGTGTTTCCGATCATATCTGTTAAAGGTCCAGTCAGGTGTAGTTCGAGTACACAAGAGTTATTCTTAATTCTGATTTATTATTAATGAATGTATATCAATTTGCAATGCTTACCACATATTTCTAAAGAAATAAAATTTGATAGAAATGATTACATTACACACCAAACAGTCCTGTCCATAATGTATCATGTTAAGAATGCCACTGTGGCTTCCGGCTAGCATTTTAAAATTGTTCACTTGACTGTCCTTGGCAGTCACGTAGTCTATAAGTCAGGTCAGAAGACTGAGCAAGATCGTGCAGCTGTACGAATTAATCGGAGTTGCAGCTTGAGGATCAACCCCTGAAGCCGAAGGTATTTTTTTGAATATATAATTTGTATACATACCATTACTTTTATAAAATTATGATGAGGTTAATAAATATCAGACTGCACATAATTCAGGCATTTATTGTAATTTTTACATTAATTCTGTTAGGAGAAATATATTTAATGTAATATCATAATTTTTTAGGGATTGATTTACATAGATAAATAAAAAATATCAGTTAATAATTCTATGGCATTTAAAACAGTTGTAAACAGTGTTTAATGTGGAACCCTTTGTTTTTGACCTCAATAACATACTTTTACTATACAGGCTGAAGAGGAACGTAAGAGAAAAGAATTGGAAGAAATCATGGCCGAAAATAATAGAAAAATTGAGGAGGCACAACAGAAGTTGGTAAGTGTACATTATTATTATGTATTTTAAACATCATCTATTTTGGTTACAAATTTAATTTGTAACCGAAATTTATATTTAATTAATAAAATTATTCCGAGTAGTTAGGGTAATCACTTTAAAACGAACAAATTGTTTTTTTTTTTTTTTTAATTTTACACACAAAAAAAGTATTTTACAATTTACTTAAATTTAAGTACAAATATAAACCCATTCGGATTTTACTGTGTACTACACTCGTCGCATGTTATAAATAACTAAGAGAAAACTAAGAATATGCTATATGACATAATATCAGTACTTCAAACTAATTACAATATCTATTTTGGTAATAAAAAGTTCATAATACATATATGGCCCTGTTACATAAATAAATAAGTTGTTATGAGATTAAGAAAAAAATGTTATCAATCCACAAACACCTTGATAAAATTTCATTTGATTAAATAACGAACGAATGGAATTAGTATGTGTATCTTTATGGAATAAATAGGGAACAAGAAAACATCTTGCATCACCAGTGCTGTAGTTCTATACGAGTTAGTAGGTACCCATTAAAATTAGACAACTTAAATGTGTTACAAATCTGAGAAACTGCGGTTTTATTGTGGGTTAGACTGGCAAAAGATAGGTAAAAGACAGAAGATAATTGAAAAGTAATTGAGGATTTTGATGGAAGGATCTGGAACCTCCAGTTTCACACATAAATACTGAAATAAAGAAGAATAAAAATTTTCTAACGCAAATATCATTTATAACTTTTAACTGTCTTAGCTTAATACATAAATATGAAACAATTTAAAATATAAAAAGCTTATTCGAAGTGGCTGCTCCATTGGCTGCAATACAGTCCTTTAAATGTTGACACCAGTTATCAATAGAAGCACGCAATCTTTCCATGGGAAAATTCATCACTGCCAATCGTACAGACTGTTTTAGGGACTCCAAATTATCATGGCGTTTAGAGCAAGCCATACTCTCTAGAACTGATCATAAATCATAAGCCAGCGGATTAAGATTGGGACTAGACGACGGCTAACCACGTTGCACGTCATCTTTTAAAATACGCGACATGGTTCTAGGTGTTATATTCGAGATAAAATCTTTTGCTTTTGGACAGGATTTCTTCGAATTCCCTTACTGCTTTGAACACCTTTTTCGTACGATTATTAAGGACGTCCAGATCTTTTTCTGTCACAAACAGAGAAGGTCTGATTGTACCTATAAATAGCGAGGTACACAAACATTTTACTAATACCAATATGTAGGTATGTATTTAGTATGGAGCGTTTTAAAAATAGCTTTTGGCGCCATACCTACTTTGTGTAATGCAATCATAGCGATTTGGTTCTCTTTACCACTCCACTTCATTTTAATATCGCAAAATATTTATTGAGTTTAAAATAATATAGTGGAATGTACCTTGTATACAATGTATTGGCGCCAAAATGAGAAAACTCAATGAACCACCCATATAAAAATGACAGATTCCAAATTCAAATGTAAATTTTTGTTTATTTTTAATTGTAACAGTATTTATGGCTAGACTAAGTAGATAGATAGTTTTATATATTTGTGATAAAAATGTTACAGGCCGAAGAAAGACTTGCAATGATTGAAGAACAAAGAAAAATGGATGAGGAAAGGCAAAAATTAAAAAAGGAGCAGGAAAAGAGAGTAAAAGAGGAACAAAAGAAAATTTTAGGAAAAAACAACTCTAGGCCCAAATTATCATTTTCACTGAAGCCTATTTGATTGGATTATTATTTTCTAGCTTTCTCTATTCCGTACAAGTATATTATTAGTACATATAAGTAGTTAAGGTGAAAATAATTGTGTAAATATTGCATATTTGGACAAATAGAAATAGAATAGCAACAATAATATGTATGTTCATACAGTAAGAGGATTAATTATAAGATCATCTACCGAGTTCATTCATATCTTTTAAATAAATTAGCTGCATTTGCAAAAGAAGCCACATGCATTAAACAAGATATTAATAATATTTTGAAAGACACGCATACTAACTGTTTATGTACTTTCTTAATTATTATTATATGCTGAAAATATTTTTTCAATTAATTATGCTAATTGCGCTGTATGATTTTAGAATGATAATAGACTTGTGCAAGTAATTTATAATATTTCAACATATATATTCTAGTTTCGCGTTTAAGTACTAAATATTATTGATTTTACCATTTTGCATTTACATAACCATTACGTTCAGTATAGAAAAATATAATATATTGAAGTCCGTCCGATAACTGGTGTCATATTGTAGTGTCTGTTCATATCAATTGATTTTATACTAGCACCACACTTTATATCACAATCATATTTATTGTTTATAAGTTCATTGTGTCTCTCACTTTTGTTTTTGCAGCAATATCTTGCAAAATTAACATGAAATATATTTAAACATGTAAAGTCAATTAATTTAAATGTAAATTTCATCACAATTGAATGAATTTATAACGGAAAGTAAACCTAGAGTTTAATATGTATTTAAAAACATTATTAAAATGTTAGATACACATTGAAGCCTAGTCTTGCTACTTGTGTGGATAAATACACATATTGTACACCTGGCAGAACTATTGAGTGATCACTTTGGGTGAGATCTATAGTGTACTTAAGACTATATTCAGACTTTACTAACCTAAATCGTAGCCGAGTGTGATAAAACGCGAACTTGCAATTTTCATTGCGCTATCTTAGCTTAAATTCACCATAATTCAGCTGTCAAATGACTGTAAAAACAAAATTAAAGGTTATGCTAAGTTTTACGTATGTAAAGTCGGAGCAAAATCTAAGTACATTCTATAGATCTCAGCCTTAAACAGAGCATTAATTCATATTGTTCTACTTAATGGTAGAAACAAAGTTTGGGACTGAAAGTTTTAATTAACTCATATAATTTTAATTTGTTTGCATTTCAACTGGGATGTAATGTGATTCTTGTAGTGTCTGTCTGCGGACTTTGTATCACTAGGATGGCCACAGGTTCCATTCTCAATTTGCAGTGATATGAGTAATATTAGGGCTTCAAAATTATAGTGTTGTTAGTTACCTAACGTTATTTTTTTTCGAGAGCCTACAAAACAGTTCGGAATTACATTTCCATTAATATTTTAAAGGAAACCAGTAGCTTTTAACATGCAATGCTTGCTACTTCGTTCAATCAAAGACACCTGGTATAATTTTTAAATAATCTGGTGACTGTAATTAGGCATTAATTAATAGCAATCTAATTTGTACATGCTTAAATTAAAAGTATACTTCATGTTACAGTTATTATACAGTGTGTCGCGTTAGAAGTATTGGAGACATTAGTAGGATGATTTATGGTAAATTTTATTAACACAACCTTTTTTGTGATCTAGAAATACAAAAAAGATCTCATTTAATTGCTAAACATGAATTTGTGGCAACAGTGTTGAAATTTTTGTTTCTTAAATGCGGTTCGAAAATACGGTTGTTTAGTTTTATTATGATTTATAAGATCTAGACTATATTTCCTTTTTTTATTTCTTAAAGACTTCTGTAATGATTATGGCTGAAAATCGAAGAATTTTGTCTTGCTGTTTTACAAGTACCTACGATGCTTTTTGACGATTTTCGGTTACCAAATGTTTTGTTAACGGACTTTTAGTTAGTTTATTGTTTGTGTTTACGACTTCTACATGGGTAGTTATAGCTTTAGTAAAAGCTTCCGTGCGTCGCTGTAAAAAAAAACCAAATGGAATACAGTGGGAGAAAACCAGGGACCCCCCTGGTTTTCTCCCACTGTAATAAATAATGATTTAACCATAAATTTCACCGTATTCACCCCACTAACAGCTTCTATACTGGTGACAGGATATACTGTATAATAATTATCATGTAAATTTACTAAAATAAATATTTTACATTCACTTTAATTTTGGCACACTTGTTGTTGTGATATTACAAAGAGGTATTTTTTTCTGTCAGTAGTCTAGTACCAACCTAACAACGTGACTCTTGTAAATGTTGATTACACAAGCTGGTTATACTACAAACAGTTTTAATTTAAATAAGAACAATACAGCATACATCAAAGGTTTTTATTTTGTATTATATGATACATATAAATGTGAGTTTTATTTAAACATGTTTTTCCGTAAATAATAAAAAAAATATACCAGAGAAAAATTTAACTTGTAAAAATCGTGTCAGTCCAAAAAGTGTAATATCGTAATTTCTATTGTGCTTAAATTTATGTTATTCCCCTATTTGTTAGACAGTTACCCCCTTATTCATAATGGTCCGCTATCTTTAAACAGCCAAGCTAAGGAGTGTTTTTCTCATTTTGACTTAGGTCAATAGAAGAAGACAGAGTGCGAATTAGCAATGCTTTAAGTTAGCAGACTATTATGAATAAGGGGGTTTGAGGATATAATATAGGTAACCTCACAGTGTGTTATGAATCTGATCTTAAGGTTGAGTGAGACAGTCATTTTTCCATACAAGCGTAGTATGCCGATCAGGTAGGGGACATGGGTATCAGTGGATCATTTTTTTTTGTACTGATGTTTTGGATTGTTTTTCTTCTTTATTGACCAAGGTTTTTGTTGTAATATGCTAAGGCATTTCTAATCTTTGGGATACGTGCTTAAAATGCCTATTTTATAGGTAAGTATTAGAGTTGAGACGTACTAGGCAAAATGCAATACTAGGTATGACGGTGACTGTGACTCAAAAGTTCAACTTCAAAATACTTTATTCATGTAGGTCACAAAAATGACACTTATGAATGTCAAATAAAATATATAAATATTGTTTCTTATTGAATTTACCGCTACTTCGTAAAGGGTTGAGCTAATGAGAAGAAGTAGCAAGAAACTCTTCGCCACTCTTTTAAGTCAAGATTTACATTTTAGTTGTTTTACAAATCATTTCAATTACAATATATGCAAAGTGACGCAACAAAAATACTCAAAAGTCACAGACTGAAAGGCTTACATGAGTAAGTCAAAAAAAGTAAATTAATACTCATAAACACAAGAGTTATTGAGTATAGTAGATGCATCAATCCACACATACCGTAAATAAACAGAGGCATTATGTGAGCATTTCATAAAATAAAATATATAATAACTTTAAACGAAATAATAATAATAAAAAAACACATCAAGCAGACCTCCCGGTAACAAGATCATCCAGCCCCCACGAGTAGCACCCGTTCACGAGCATGACGCATGGACCAGCCATCGCCTCCCTCGACCACATTTTAGGGAAGGGAACGACCCGCCCCACGTCGCCGCCACAAGCAGAGGCATTTAAGCGAGCATGACGATACCTGCCACGAGAAATGTACCGAATAACAAAACAATTCAAGTTCATCTACATATTATGCAATACTTACTAAATGCCTCTACTTACAATTTTGTTTCAAATTACATAACTCATGATAATGATTATTAAAATTGATTAAACAACAGAAACAATATTAATATTTAAATTATATAACTATAATGACATTTATCAAACTAAGACAGACATGTAACAGCCCAGCAGCTCAGTCCCAAGGGTTCTTTATATTCAGATATTTTATAGTACCCTTTTGTATACAACTTTTTCTTTAGCACTGATTTATATTCATTTAAAGGTAAGTTCTAAATGTCAATAGGGACCTTATTATAAAACCGTATACACAGACCTCTGAATGAAGTTGTGTTTTTGGTTTAACTTTAGGGCCTTGGTGGTGGAAACTGGAATATCAGCAAAAAATCTTTCAAAAGCATCCGCAACATCTTGGTCTGTATCCAAGATTTTATCATTTATTTTTTAAACTAAAATTTAAGTTGCGAGGTTTGTTTCTTCCAGTCTCACTGTTTATTACTTGCCATGTTGATTTTATTTTATCTGAACTATTTTTAATTTTATTACTTATATACATTGATTTTGCTAAGGTACATGAGCGTTTAAATATCTTTGAATAATTTTTTACATAGTTAGCAAATCTTTCTGAGTGATTATACAATTTTTCCTCATAAAGTGAGTATATTTTCCTCCTGCTAATATGAATTCCCACTGTTGCCCAATCACAAGACAATGAATTATTTCTCTGTATATACTTTGGCTTAAATATAACATTATATTCACCTTTGATAACATCAATAACAGAATCATATAGTTCATTTGGGTCCTCATAATAATTTAAATTAGGTAACTTCATTAAAGTATTTGATCTAAAATTATTTAGGCGACTAGTGTTCACAGGTACATATTTAACACTGTACTTAGGTTTACTATAATTTAAATTAAAAGTGGTTAGTAGGCCACAGTCTGATTCTAATTTATTTATAATTGACTTTGACTGTGGAACAATATTGGTAAATATATTATCAAGACAGGTTGATGTAGTCACTGTAATTCTAGTTGGCTCTAAAAATAAATTTAATAGATTATAGCATCGAAATAGGGATATTAACTTAGTGCTCAGGCCGGATTCAACTAATAAATTGACATTAAAATCTCCACAAACAAGAATATTTTTATTACTAATTTTAAATAAAACTTCATCCATAATTTTTTCAAAAATGTAATATGATGCAGCTGGTGGTCTGTATACACTCATTACAACAAGCTGCTCAAGCTCTATACAGGCTATCTCAATAGTTTATTCAACTGACAGGCTCACAATATCAGAACGTTCTTTATATTTTAAACTGTTATGAATCATCAGTATTAGAGAGCCTCCGTGTATTGCATTTTGTCTGTTGAACGAACTAGCAACCTGGTGTTTGCCAAAATTAAACAAGCTGATGACTTTTTAACCAATGTTCTGTTAAACAAAATACATCAATAGTAACTGTTAAGCAAAGTACATCAATACATATCATTATTATTTAAAAACAACTCCATTTCCAAGTGTTTCCCAGACAAGCCCTGAATATTTTGGTGCACCAGGTTAATAAAATTTTTATTATTAAATTTCTCTAATACGTAACAGCGACAAATACCTGTTACAAAATACTAGCTGTTATTTTAATACTATCTGTGATAATATACTAGCTACCGTAGTGAGGAATACTCCTCGTTTCGCTCATTTTTCGTTGTTTGGTGTTACTTGTTAGCGCCATCTATACGTATTACATAGTACTTTCTCTTGAGGTAACTTCGAATTTCAAAAGTTCTGTTTAGGTAAAGCTGTATAGACCTATTAATTATTTTTATAGTTTTGATGTAATAAAAATAATCATTATACTTTCGTATTCATTATGTTTCAATACTATAATACAAGGATCACTGTTTAAGCATAGGTATGCTTAAACAGTGATCCTTACCTAGTACACAATTAAAATGTGCCCTTATCATACGAATAATTCAACAATAAAGTAGAAATAAACATCATAAAAATATATTATTCAGTAGGTACTATCAAATTACCAATATAGGTTTTTTCTTTCGAAGAGGTGAGCCGTATTTTCCTGCACAATATAACTGTGAATAAATACGATTACGAAAAATGATATCAGAGACAGGGTCTTCCATTTGAAATTTACTTCAATATTTTAATTAGGTACCTACCTATCTTATCTTAACAATAGTATGTTAAATAAATCTATGAAAGTGATGTATCTATTATTTACAAATGTGTCTAAAAGAAAAATATTCAGTAAACAGGGTTTTTCTTATCCCACATGTTTTAAAAAAAATAGTTGAACCATAACTATTTTATTACCTATTGAATTAGAAATAATATAACAGACCTACAAATCACACAATTATAGCTGTATCAAAATACTGTTAAAAAAATACCTAATAAATACTCCTAATTATTTGTTCAATAACAGGTATTACTCAAATATCAGTTGCTACTAAAATACTAGCTGTTATTAAATACTTGTTCAGTAACGGTTGTTACTAAAATACTAGTTGTTATCAAATACTTGTTCAATAACAGGTGTTACTCAAATAACAGTCGTTACTAAAATACTAGGTGTTATAAAATACTAGTTGTTACAAAATACTCCTAATACTTGTCACTGTTATTTTTGATATCTTGTCACAGTGACAACCGGTGATATTTTAATACCTGTGACGATAAATACGTCTCACCCTAGTAAGTATCCTTTATATGATAGTTTTTTCTAGTGCAGGGAATTGACCCAATGTGGCCCATGCACGGGTTACAAAGAATCAGGGTTCGGGTTACAATGGATCAAATTGACTCCCAATTGGACCCCTGAATCACAAGTATTTAAAAATCAATAAAACTTGTTTTATTACTTGAATCTATTTATTAGTTTAAAATAGATATAATAATTAGTTATAGCTTCTATTTTTAATCAGTCTATAAAGTTTCTAAATCACAAAATAGTCTTAAAGATCAATCAATCTAGAAAGTAACTAAAGATAGGTTTAATTACATAAAAAATATAGCAATGCAGATATTTAAAACAGCAAAAATTTTAATCTAGGCCACAGTAAAACAAAACTTAATCATCAGGTGAACGCGACGTCTTGCTCGTAGTCACTTTTTCTCAGACTACAATTTAAGGGTACATTAGTCGACGCGGACGGTTCGAGCTCGTGGCTAAAATGTATGCTCTCCCATCCAATACAATGTGCGAAAGTGAAACACGCTATAGAGAACAGTGAGGAGCTACTGGTAAGTGTTCTGTGAGCTATTGCGCTCGGGCACACACACACACACACCGGTATAGTTAATAATAATTTATAACGAAAACGAGCGCATAAAATTTGGATATTTTGAAAAAACTACTGAATTTTTAGAACTGTTCAATATATGAATATATTGATTTTTTTAGTAACTACTACTACTATCAATGTACCTACCAGTGTGGGAACAGTTTTGCCATTTTCAAACACTATAAGTTGTTTATTAACTAAAATTACTGTTGAAGTTTCAACGCCTACGACTTTAGACACATTATTTTTTTACTTTTTTGTTTTAATACGAAGCTAAATAATAATGAGACAAATAAATAATACCTAATTTCATTTTAAACGTGATTTTTATCATCTAAGTAATCCGTTATTTTATAGTAAGCTTTAGCATATCACTTGGGAGATTGTTATAAAAGCGTAAACATTGCCCTAAAGGATTTATCAACTTTATGGAGCCTTTTAGTGGTAACAACGAGCTTATCTTTATTCCTAGTATTAAACTTTTGACTATCGCTATTTTTCTTAAACAAGTTAATATTCCTGTGTGCACAGGAATATTAACTAACACATCAGATTTTCATAAATATATTGACAAGTGACCGTCATTATATTTATCTCTTTAAATTTTTCATGGAGTGAATCTTTGGTACCCATATTGTAAATTGCACGAACAGCCCTCTTCTGCAGCACAAAGATGGTGTAAATATCTGCAGCACTTCCCAACAGCAGTATACTATAAGACATAATGCTGTGAAAGTAGCTGATATATAAATAGACTAGCCTAGCTGTGGCTACATCTGTATAAAGGCGGATCTTTTTGACTGCGTATGCTGCAGAACTGAGCTGCTTCGATAATGTATCAATGTGAGGGCCCCATTAAAGCATTTTATCGAGGGTTATACCTAGAAATACAGTGGTGTCCACGAGAGCTAATTCTTTTTTAATTATAATATTAGCTCTTACTTGTTTCACATTTGGTAGTATAAATCTAACACACTTTGTTTTCTTCTCATTAAGTAGAAGATTATCAATATTAAACCACTTTACTACCTTCGAGATTGCATTGTTTACATCGTCGAAAACGTTTTATTGTCGCTTAAGTTTAAATAAAAGTGACGTCATCTGCAAACAACACAACCTCATGATCGTCCCTCACAAAATGGTGTAGATCATTTATGTATACTAAGAATAAAAATGGTCCAAGTATTGAGCCTTGTGGCGCATCCAAATTAACCGCTAACCCTGGGGAACGCTTTCCATTCTGGTCAACTCTTTGTTCTCTATCACTCAAGTAGGACGAGTTAAAATCTAAGGCAACACCCCTAATACCATAGTGGTGTAGTTTCCTGACCAATGTGTCACTACACGTTAGACCCTAGGTGTGGACAGTGGGAGTACTTCATAAAGTGCAACTTATGTTATTCTGCCGCACTCGAATAAATCCCAAAATCCTCGAATAGGCTCCTCTCCTCTTTGACTTATGCACAAAAATATGAAAGGCTCTTAACAATTGATTAGTTGACATTCTCAAATGTTGTTACACGAAAGCGGAATATAAGGAATTTAGTGATAATTGATTTTACTGTGAAAATAGTGGTAGAAGTGCTATTTAGAAATATTAAATAAAATTTTCATTAAAAGCCAATAAGCTTGTGTTACGTTATTTCATTTTTATGAAACATTTTTTTTTAATATTTTAAATTCGTCAAAGAGAACTTGCCTGCAAGGTTACCAGACTGATCTGCCAGTTATGTCATATTGTAATTAAATATAGCGGTGAAGTGATTGTAAAAAGCAATCTGAAACTTTTATGTAGCCATTAGTTTATAATTTACTAGCCTATGACAATCTGCTACTTGGACATTAAAATAGGAAATGGGGCTGTTTTGTATTGTTCGTTCTTTTGTCAAACAAACTTGACAGTTGACAGCAATGGTTGGCAGACATTATTTACGTGGACATTTCGATGCGTGACTCGGTGTGAGTTTTCAGTTTTAGCATTTACGAATTTCTCTGGATTGTTTCTGAGTGTGTTACCAACTTATGGGTTTTCCTCCAAAATTTAGGGGGTAAATAACAGGCATGGTCATTTAAGGGGTAAATAACAGGCATGGTCATTTAAGGGGGTTTATATTTAGCAGGTAGTTTACACTATGAGAGCCAGCCCTTCATATATTTTTGAAGTATTGCTTCTTTTGGCGCGTCGAGGAAAATTAATCAGAGTGAATTTTTACGATTAGCGCGTTCACTGACATCCTGGCGTTAGTTGTTCATCGACTAGTCCCTTGCCATAAGCATCTTGTAACTAATATGTATACTGAACAATGGAAGAAAATTAAATAAATTATACTATATGAATACCAAAAAATCATTTCTTTCCAATTGTACAATAATAATTAAATGAAATTTTAATAAACGTTATTTAATTCAATTATGCGGTATAATAATATCTTCATTAGTTGTATTACCTTCTTTAATTAAAGTTACGGCATAGAAGAATAACTTTTTGTGTGAGTACGCATAATATTATGTACACACAGACTTTGAAGAAATGAATGTGAAGAAAACTACAACAGTTGCTTTTGCTAAAGAGCTCATTACATTATTCAATCTGTGGGAAATCAGTGTTACAACAAATCCTATCAAATTTATTGAGCTAAGAAGCCCCGACCATACTTTATCCTAACTTGTTTCCAATTTAGGAATATGAAATTGCATCGCTAAGATTTAGTCGGCGTCTGCGCTGTACTTTTAAGACGGACATCTAGTACCGGGAGTTTTTTTTTTTTTTTTTTTTTTTTTTTTTTTTTTTTTATGGAATAGGAGGACAAACGAGCGCACGGGTCACCTGGTGTTAAGTGATCACCGCCGCCCACACTCTCCTGCAACACCAGAGGAATCACAAGAGCGTTGCCGGCCTCTAAGGAAGGTGTACGCGCTTTTCTTGAAGGTACCCATGTCGTATCGTCCCGGAAACACCGCACAAGGAAGCTCATTCCACAGCTTCGTGGTACGAGGAAGAAAGCTCCTTGAAAACCGCACTGTGGAGGACCGCCACACATCCAGATGGTGGGGATGATATCGTAACTTGTGGCGTGTCGTGCGAAGGTGAAATTCGGCGGCAGGAATCAGGTTGAACAGCTCTTCGGAACACTCCCCGTGATAAATGCGGTAGAAGACACACAATGAAGCGACGTCTCTACGCAACGCCAAGTGATCCAGCCGTTCACAGAGTACTGGGTCCCCGACAATTCGAGCTGCTCTGCGTTGCACGCGGTCAAATGGATCGAGCTGATACTGGGGTGCGCCAGACCAGAGATGACAGCAATACTCCATGTGAGGCCGAACCTGCGCTTTGTAGAGCGCTAGAATGTGGGCCGGCTTGAAGTATTGCCGTGCTCTATTTATGACGCCCAGTTTCTTTGAAGCCAGTTTGGCTTTGCCCTCCAGATGGCCACGGAATTGGCAATTGCTCGAGAGTGTGGCTTAATGAACATGAAAGAATGAAGTTTTAATGCAATGAATAGAAATATACAGGGATATAAAATACACAAAACATTTAAAAACAAAACGTATTATATACTTAATCAAACTGCACGAAATAAACTCTTGATTTTTTTCTAAAATATGACAATTTTCATTGGATACTGTTTTTAACAGTAAATATTCTATATCCATGCACTTTATGTTCATTCTTTTCCAAATGTCCATTGTTCCCACCGTAAGACCTAGGTCCTATTTTCTATTGTCGAGAGATATCTACGGCACCATCAAAATGTGCGGCCAATTTAAGTGTACTACTTTGTGGATTCTACTTTAAGAATGCGAGACGTCTGTCCAATTCGTCTAGAGTGAGCTTCCAATTTCCTAAAAAGAGTGTTTCTAATAACATTTCATCTATGCTGTGGACTAAGTAGAATTTTTATAGCAAAATTTCTAGACTTAGAACGTGTCAAGTGTTATCATTATATTATTAACATTGTAATAATTTACCCTTATCAAAATTATGCGATTTAAAATATTATATTTGACTTTAGCTAGTGCTAAAATACTAGGGAGAAAATTTTAAAAGACTTGGTAACACTGTTTCTGAAATTTGAAAGCAATTTAAATTTTATTTCTTTGCCCAATGCACTCATTATTTATTTTTATTATAGATAATTACAATATTAAGAATAATGTTTAACGTCTAACTTGATATTATTTAGTGTGATTATTTATCTACTTGCGAGTTGCGAAGTGTACAATAATTCTACATTCGTCTTGTTCTTATATTATTTTTATAAATTTTATTTTTCACCTATTTTGATGTTTTAAAAGACTAATTATTATGGCTGAAATATTTAAGAGTCTGCTACTTTCTGTATTAACACAACAGTGTTATGATGAATATTTTGTCAAGTACAATTTTTTTGATGGTGAGTTATTAAAATGTGTCTGTTTGAATAAAAGATGTGTAAAAACTTTATATAATATGGCTCTAACTTTTAGAATTATGTTTTAAAAGTACATTAAGCAAAGGACTTGGAATCGGTATAATAGCAGGCTCCATACTTGTAAAAGTACCTCAAATATTGAAAATTCTTGGGAATAAAAGTGCAGAGGGAATCAACATATTTGGAGTTTTTCTAGAATTATTTGCAATTACTGCTAACTTTTCTTATAGTTATATTATGAAATTTCCCTTCAGGTAAATATTTAATAATATAATATTAGTATTTATTACTTATTTCTATTAACATATTGTATTAACTCATATATTTTTGTTATTTCAGTGCGTGGGGAGATGGCACATTCCTTGCAATTCAGACTGCAACCATAGCAGCTCTTGTATTGAACTATAGCGGAGCTCCAACAAAAGCTGGCATATTCTTGGCAATGTACACAGGACTTGTATCAATATTAGTCAGTGGATATACTCCCGTCAATATCCTGTGGAATATGCAAGCAATGAATGTTCCTATCATATTTATAGCAAAGGTATTCATTACTGTTTTATAAGACTGTTTAGACTGACATATATCATACAGGTCATTTAACTAGTAAGCTAGTTTGTTTGATACATCACTCAATAAATTTGTCTTAATATAGACAGTCAATAATGTTAATCTGTTTTATTAATGAACACACAACTCCAAGTTTTAAATATTTCTCCCTGTCATCATTCTGTAGTGACAAAGGTAAGATAAAGACAAAATGTTTTAAATTTGGAATAACTTTACTTCACATTTATTAATAACACAGAATAAGTTTTAGACTCATACCTATTGACTTTTATGATAAATAGTAATTATAGGTACTATACAGCAGGGTATAAAAAATTCATATTCCAATTAAATCAAATGAATGTTATATTGTTAAATAATTAATTAATTGTTATGTTTTTAGACTATTCAAGTAGTTACAAACTACAAGAACGGTAGTACTGGACAGCTCTCTGCACTGACTTGTTTCCTTCTATTTGGTGGCAGTATTGCAAGGATATTCACTTCTATACAAGAGACAGGAGACTTCATCATTATCCTTACATATTGTGTGTCAACACTGGCTAATGGAGCATTAGTCTTTCAACTGTTGTGGTATTGGAATGTTGATAAAACAACTAAAAATAAGAATAAGAAGAAAAAACGCAATTAAAATGTTCATTTAGAACATGGAAATGTGTGGTATATATATGCATAATAATACTAGTGAAAGAAGGCTTTATTATGATATAAAATGAGTACCTCCAAAAATACAATCTTTATAGAAATCTTTGACATTTCATTTTTTCTTATTAGTGTTTTCTAATTTCAAGGTTCATTCAAAGTATAAATCTATTTTATAACACTTCCTATGTTTGTTTGAGGCAGTTACTGATTATGACAGTAATCACAACCATCATGTTCATGAAGCATCCTTACACAAACATTGAATTGAAGCTGCAAAGGTTGATGCATCTAATATATGATTATTTATAGAGTTTATTATTTATTACTTTTATTAAAATATTTGATTAAAATAACTTTGAACATGATTCATAACATATTGGATAGAGCACAGCACCTTGTATGTTCTTCTCATGAGCACTTCTTCTTCTGTACATATGGTACATTTAGTAATTTAAACTTATTTGCTTTTTTTTTATAATAAATGGCTCAATTTGGCCAATGTCAAGGTGGAGAGATTTTTAATTTAGCTGAGTGAAGTATATAAAGAGCTGGTTAAAAGGAAATGATTGGTTGATATAGCTGTGAATTTTTTTTGGTGAACTGAAGAATAGGTAACAAGAGTTAGTATTGTTAGTAATAAACACCCATAATATTAACTACTACCTTGTTAATATCTAATCTAAATTTAAGGGAGAAATGTGTGAATGTAAGTGGGTGTATGTGCCTAATAGAAGCGTAGAAAGTATGCAGGATAGAAATTACAATTTAATATTATTGCGGGAAATAAATTTGTAAAGAATCTTTATGAAAGGGTAATGGCATAAAGTAAGAAAAGGAATGTTAATGGGGCAAGGGATTTCCTTCGGTAGTTGGTCATGTAAAGGAATTGACAATTTAGGGCAATAGAAAAAAAAATGTTCAAGAATACCCTCCTCAAGACCACATTCACATATACAATGGTCCCTTACCCGGATCTTGGCCAAAAATACTGGGGAACAGACAAAT
The DNA here is from genome assembly GCF_905404315.1 of Leptidea sinapis. Taxonomy (NCBI): domain Eukaryota; kingdom Metazoa; phylum Arthropoda; class Insecta; order Lepidoptera; family Pieridae; genus Leptidea; species Leptidea sinapis. Next base: position 15,799,588 of record NC_066268.1, read on the forward strand.
CCCAAGCGAATTTGTATGATGACAGAAGTGAACAGTTTATTTTGTTTTTTTTTTTTGATGAAAGAACCAGGGCTTAGAGGGGATAAAGGGTTGGATTGAACTATAGAATTTACCTTTAGTTTGTAATGTAGTTTGCCATAAAACATTCCATGAATCAACCAGAAAGGGTTTAGACATAGCACATAGATCTTGAGGAAAACAGTAATTATATTTTAATGTTCCATACTGAATCGCGTCTTTAGCGCATGAGTCTCGCAATTTCATTGCCAGTTATCCCTAGATGGCTAGGTATCCAAACTATTGCAACTTCTATTCCCATTATGTGACATCTGTACAGGGATGCATTTGTTCTTAAATTGATTGTGAAGTTGTTTGAAGATTTGAAAGAATTTTTTGTTAGGTCCATCAAGCAGCTTAATGAGTCAGACAGGATTAAAGCCTTGTTGATCTTATGTGATTCAACATATGACACCGCCTCTGACAGGGCAATTGATTCGTCAGTAAAGATAGAATTCTTTTTGTAATTTTAAATTATATGGAACTTAGGGATCCAAACTGCAGAACCGACCCAGCTATTGTTGGATAATTTGGATACCTGTACAACATCACCCAATCAGACCAATCACAAGATAGAATGGAATTAATTAATTTCTATTGGCTTCAGGGCAGTGTTTAGTAATTCCAAAGTAAAAGAAAATTTTAGGTTGGAAAATGAGAGACTGATATTCTACATCAAAGAGTGGACATAAGGCTGATTGGAAAATGAGAACTGGGATGGCTTTAAATTTAGTATAAGAGTTAATGAACGGAGGCAGATCTTTATGAGACCAATATAAAGAAGCTTGAATAGTTAGAGACATAGAGTACAGAATATCAAGAAGGGGGTGTGCGCTAAGTTAGATTACGTTGGTTAGGAATCTATCGGCTAGGTACTGACGGCGAAGGTGAAGAGGTGGGTCTACACACTCCACTTGGAGAGCGTTGACGGGAGAACATTTCATAGCACCAGTTATGATTCGTAAGCATTTGGACTGGATTTTCTCCAATTCGGACAGGGCTTTTTGCTGCACGGCTCAAGTAGAAAACTACCGTAATCAAAATGACTACGAACGATAGCATTGTATAAAAGTTAACAGCTATGAAAACGTCAAAAAAAAATTAAGGTTGACAGCCCCTATTTTGAGCCCTATTTTGATTGTTAATTAGTTAATCGACAGATGCTGTTCTATCAATAGAAATAAAATGATGTAAGTATTCAAGTATTATATAGTCTAAAGCCAATGGAAATATGTAATCAATGTAAATGAGTTAAAAATGAAACAAAAACATATTTCTGAATAATTTTATAATATTAAGGACAATTATTGCCAAGTCCCCAGACAAGACCCGCTCGTCAGAACGGGGCAGATGAAAGAACACAGTCAGAAATGAAAACAATAGAGTCGCTCTTTTTAACCGACTTCAAAAAAGGAGGAGGTTCTCAATTCATCGGTATGTTTTTTATGTTTGTTACCTCATATCTTTAGACTGGGTAAACCGATTTTGATAATTCTTTTTATATTTGAAAGCTGGTGCTTCCCGTGTGGTCCCATTGCAATTTGGTCCAGAGCTGACAATGGCAACCATGAGAAAACCATAAAAGTCTTAAATTTGCTATAAGTGTGCGCAACAAATTTACAAATAACGCAATATCGCGCCAACCGATTGCGATAATTCTTTTTTTATTGGAAAGATATCCTTTAAAAAAAAGGTAGTTTGAAGATAGTTTGGTTACGGGTTCCTTATGGGATCCATGATAAAATAACGGAACTCTTCAATTATTAGCATCAACGACACTAGGCCGAACCTTTTTTAGGCTATCCGGATATTTAAGCCACCTACCTTAACGTCGTTATGGTCAAGTAATTGGCGTAGTAAAATATGTTGATCAATGGAACTCTTTAACGACTTACAGTAAAGGTGCGATCTGTGGCAGAATTTCTAACAGTCTGTAATAATATAGCAATGCGCTTACGTTAATTACTGCATTGCAACATTTAGTAGATCGACACAAATTTAGACAAATTATTAACCAGTTAGTGTAGTTCAAATTCAATAAAAATGGAAAAATAAAAAATTACCAAAAAAAAACAACTGACTTCAAAAACAGTATTCCAAAACAATAGATATAATATGCAATTATTTCTATACTTTTTAGTGCATATTGTTTAGTTGTTTTTTAGCTAAATTTTTTTTTAAAGGCCTAGTGAACCATGATTTGCAATATTGTATTTTGTGCAATATGAACGGCTTACAAGAACGTGAACAATTACATACCTACTAGTGCTATTCACACGTTATCATGGAAATATAGTTACCTAGTGATAATTGATACTTATTTACACCGCAAATATGTAAAAGCTAATATTTTTCAGCTATCCCTTACACGAGATAATGAAAGAGAATTGGCGTCAGTTGGTAGCAAGAGAAGGTGTGAACAAATTAACAAACCAAATAAACATATTTATATTTCACCACTAAGGTATTTAAGTTTATTGAATTTAACTACATTTAAAATTTGACAATACCTGTCATACAAATATATGTTGATTTCCGCTTACACTACATATACCAAAAAGATACCATGGAATACATGTCCAAGTCTAATAGACAAATTATATTTAATTCAAGGAACCTAACATTTAAATAACCAGTTTAATTAATTATTTTATGTGATTAAAAATATTATATTTGGGTATTAGTTTCTCTCATTAAAGTTTACCTTGACTTATTAAATCCAAATCACTTTAGAACCGGCACCTAGCGTGATAAAAAGTAGCCGAAGTAGTAGTATATTATGTTATTAGCAATCTATTTAGTAGCTGTTTTCGTTTAGCTCGGACCTACAGACACATTCTATAAAATACATTTTTAACCTCCGTATTGTTTGTGGAAGCGAGTTTTCCTTAAAAAAATTAATGTACAATTTTATTATTTTTACGATTTTATTATATTATGCATATAATAGTCGTTCAGGATAATTTGGATAGTTGATTAAAAATATATTAAAACAATTATTTCTCAATGATTTTTTTTTGTTGGAAATATTATTATTTTAATCTTTATTATAGTTAATATATTTTACCTTAGATTGTTTTTTCTTATCAAATTTTAGCGGAATAATAATTATTAAATAAACAAAAATGCAATAAATACGCGCGAAATATAAAACATCGAAACGCAATGCTATTGGTTGAAGCGCAGTGTGACGTCAGCCACGATAAACATACCTAATCACTGGTATGGTTCCGAAATATTATTTTCGGTCGTTATCGGTTATATTACAATGACTGAAAGTTGATTTGCTAAAGGGCTATCAGATAATCATCCTTTAATAGACACGTTTATGATGCTATTTATGTATGTATTTGATGACTAGTTTTTTATGTTTCAAACCCAGATTTTTTTTGTGCTGAATTAAAGAGTGAAAGCTACACGGAAATTATGTGATAATAAATTTAAATTTATAGTTTTTTCAGTTCATATTTTCTCACATTAATTTGTATAACCGAGTATGATCTATACATGCAGAAAATATATTATATCCATTGCTTTTTTCTGTGATAAAGGATCTCAGCGAGAATCATATTATATATCATATTAGACTAAATAATTTATCTCTTCTCATTGATTTCTTTGTATGGAAGAGAGGACAAACGAGCGTACCTACGGGATATATGTCTACTGTGGTACGGTTCATCTGATGTTAATTGATCACTGCCACCCACTTTCTCCTGCAATACCAGAAGAATCTCAAGAGCGTTACCGAGCACCTTGTCGGTACGCGCTTTTTTAGAAGGTACCCGTATCGTCCCGGGAACACCGCACAAGTAAGCTCATTTCACAGCATTGTTGTACGTGGAAAAAAGTTCCTTGAAAACCGCTTTGTGGATTAACGCCACACGAATGTGCCACAATCAAACAGCTCTTCGTAACACTCCCGGTGATAAATGCTTGCGTCCCCTAGTCTAATTTTTGCTGAAGTATTTCTGTATCCAAAGACAACGTTAACAGATACAGGTAAGGTTAACGTACGGTGTATTATTTATTCGTGACGATATTTGGAAAGTTTTTGATATGCAAATGTAATAGGTATTTACCTACATATTAACAATGGTGAATTTTATCATTTTAATTGCGTGCTTAATACACCCATAGATAAAATATATCAACTATGAAAGTGTTATATCAAAACGTTTTCTTCGACAGACCACAATTTTTACTTACCTACACTTAGTATTTTCAGAACACCATTATTGGATAATTTTTAGGTAGATTAGAGGACAAGAGGTTATAGACTCGCGTGGGAATGGGAAGTAAAAAACAAACCGCCCATTGACTTCCGCAACAGGTGTGAGATTGGCTTGATAGTCTGTCAGTGCAGGAATACAGGAGCCGGCAGATGATTCCTCTGAGTGGATTTGTGTGGAAATAAATTATTACAGAAGCGAGCGGTTGTGGAATGCCAGAAATGAATGTAATGTCTGGTGGTGGAATACGGCTGCTGGTATCAACCCGAACAACCCCTCTGAGCTCTCCCCGTGACATGCGGTAAGAGAAGCGAAGAGAACCCAAATTTCTACGCAACGCTTAAGACTCAAGGCGACTCGAAGATGACTTGATCAACGATGATTCGAACCGCTCTTCGTTGTATGCGTTCAAATGGAAGAATTTGGTTCTGGGGAGCGCCCGGCATGAGTTGAGAACAGTACTGCATGTAAGGCCGAATTTGTGCCTTATATAGCTGCAGGCGCTGGGTCGAAGTAAAAGTAAAAAAGTACCGTCTAGTCTTACTGAGTAGGTACACCAAGCTTTTTAGAAGACAATTTGACCTTTTCGCCTAATTAATTCAACCTCAAAGAAATTGAGAAACTAGGGAATTATGCTATTAAAATTTACCTTGATATAATTATAGTAACATTTAAAGTTAGTAACTACTGTAGAATAAGAAACACTGCGTTTAATAAAATTTTCCTTATTTTAAGACTCTATAAAACGATTTGCTTCATACTTCCTTCCTCAAGGCTCAAACAACGTTGCCTTTGTTAATATTTATATCACGACACGCTCTATTGTCAAATGTAAATGACTACAAATCCATGACATTAAAGATATTAAAGTCAAATTTAATTACCTTCTATACTTAGGTACATCAGCCGACGTACAACCATATCCCAAACATTAGCTAGGTAACCAATAGTAACCACATTTACTTAGCGCAAAAACGCAAAATTCGGAACTTTTTCGAGAGAAGTAATTGAATTAAGTTGTTATTAAAATTATTTAAACACGACATGCCGTCGAATGACTTAGTAAGGGGTACCTAATTAAGATATATAAAAGGCTTGGAAAATAGCTTAGTGTTTTTTTTATGTAAGTTAGGTAGCGCTATTTGGCTATCATTAGAGGTGAAATTATTTATTTAGGAGATAGCTCCGAGATAGCAGTAGTAGGGATTCGCCGGTTCTGGCTCACAGTAGTGGGGAATTTTTCTGGCAAATAAAGAACTTTGACTTTGACTATGCGAAAACAGAACAAAGAAAAACCGAAGTCATTTTTAACTTATTTTGGTGCTAATAACCTTTACGGATAGGCTATATCTCCTTTCCTTTCTACAGCAGGTTTTGAATGGGTAGATGTCCCTACAAATTTTGATGTTCCAGATGATTTTGAATTTGGTTTTATTTTGGAAGTAGATCTAGAATATTCTATTGAACTGTATGATTTACATTCTGACCTATCCTTATGACCGGAGAATATAAAATGTAAGTATTGATGATACAAAAGTTCCAAACCTTCGTAATAAAAATACATATGTCATTTACTTCAGAAATTTAAAGCAATGTCTCACACACACACACAGAAATTACAAAATATTCATAGAATTTTAAAATTCAAAGGAAGCTCATTGTTACAATGTAACATAGATTTAAATACAAACACACATAAACAAGCTACCAACATCTGATTTCGAAAAGATTATTATAAATTAATGAATAACTCAGTGTATAAAGAACAATGGAAAATATTGAAAAAAGAGTAAATGTAAAATTGTACAAGATTTAATTGCCAAGATAGAATTCCATAGTTTATCTATTTTAAAATGAAAATTTGGTTGGAGTTCAAACACGAAAAACTAAATTGTTCTTCACTAAACCTATTTATTTGGGATTTTGTATATTGGATATTTCTAAAACTCTAATGCGATGACTTTCACTAGTTAAAAAATAAAGATGAAAACAAAGTTAACATATTTAATGAATTCCTAGGACTTAGACCTAAACGGATGCTTTAGAGTTTAGATGTTGAGGGAAAATTCACATTCAAATTAAATAAAATTGTTACTAAGTAAGTATATGAAAATGGAAAATTATAAGATATGCCTATTTGAAAATAAGAATGAATTTTGTTCAATGCATATAGTTAAGTCAATAAAGCATAATATTTTCACTCTGCGAATAAATAAATCTAGTTTGTCATGTAATGATACCAAACGGTATATTTAAACAAATAGGCTTCGAGTCATCATAAATTAAAATAAATAATATATAAGTTTTAAGGTTGAATGTTTTTTTTTGAAAAGAATGAGATACATCTTGTATTAACTTGTAGAGTAAGTTATGATGTAGGTACTGTATATTGTTTTACTTATAAATTTTTCTATTTAAATATAATCAATAAATGTTAGTTTAACAATAATTCAGTATTTCAGTAGTTTACCGCAGTTATGTTTATGTTTGATCGTTTGTAAGGGTGTGTATTGTTTTTAGTTAAACTTACTACTATATTGCCTTATAATTTTGAATTAAAATATGTACATAAATTAATGATGTTTTGTTGTATTGTAAGTTGCAACCCAATAACTTTTAAATACATGAATAAGATACACGAAAGCCATATTGAGTGCTTTTGTTATTATGATCCACATAAATATTCAATCCCTCAACTGACAAGACCTTATTCTAAACTAATATGAATACAATCGAATACGAAAATAATGTTTACGCAAATCGATTGTCGATATATGTCGTAACGCCCTGTTATATTGTCAGCAATGTAGATAGTGAAAACAAGCCAGGCTCTCACTGGGTTGCAATACACATTGATGAGCAGGGTATTGGCCAATACTTCGATTCATACGATCGTCCAACTCAGGGATTCCAGCTGAAGTTTTAACAAAGCAATTGCAGAATGTATATCTACAATACTACAAAAGTAAAAAAAAATTTACCGCAGTATATGTTGCGAGTACTTTTTAATGTACCTACCTATACTTTAAGTTTAATAAGAAGAGTTAGAATGATTTTATCAAATTTTTGAAAATGATACAATCTGCAACTATGTTTTAATATACTTTATTTATATCATCTTTTAAAAGAAATAATAAACACAGCACAAAACTGTCGTTTTAATCGTAGTAAAGAATGTGAGAGGTCATTTACTAATTACATCTATCAGTTTCAAAGAATCGACATGGAGTCGCTCACCAATCATTAGGTTAATTACCACTGATTAGTAATGAGTATGGATCTGTTTAATTTAAAAAGCTAACTTTGAAACTATAAGAGATATCGAAGAAAGGATCAGCGCAATCGCTCGGAAATACATCAAAACCCCCAGTTTGACACCAAACTTTTTTTTTTTTAGTAGGCATCAAGAACAAGTGAGCCAGAACCCGGGAGGCAGAACCGGCGAATCCCCTCTACTGATAGCGCCTTTCGGCTTAGCTGCATTACAGTATTGTTACAGTATTACGTTAACGTTATATCTTAATATATATAAATTACGTGACACGTTGTTTGTCCGCGATGGACTCCTAAACCAATGAACGGATTTTAATGGGGATTACTTCATGGAGTGCAGTTAAGTTCGATTTGGGACCCATAATTATTTTTATTTTCAATATTTGATTTGTATGGACATATTTTCTAGGAGAGAATTTAGTGACGCACGGTTTGACAGTTCCTCTGTGAAATAATTTCAGTATTACAACAGGGAGCATTTCTTACGAAATAATTGTGAAAAAATGTAAATGTTTAGAAATATTATTGGCAAATTCCTATCCTATCTATTCCTATAAAACAGTATTTTTTTATTATCTACAGAACGTCTGTAGGGGCAACTAGTATTATTATATAAATTATTAGGTATGTCTGCTCTGGGCGCAGACTAGGCGCAGGCCTATACCTTAAGGCATAGGCCTGCGCCTAGTGTTTGTATAATTTGCATTTAATTTTTTTTTTAAATCATTTTTCATACTTACACTGGAGAAAATACCCACTCCATTTCCATTTTATAATAATAATAAATCATATAATTCAGGCTACAAAGCCCATAATATAAATACCTTATTGTCTAATATATCTACATAGTTATTTATATAAATCAGATCTATGGCACATTTTCGCAGCGATGTGATGCACGGGCCCGGTAACTTCCGGCGGTCTGCAACGTCCGCGATACTTGCGGAACACGACCCCCTTCGGCCACAGCTTCACGTCCAGGAAGGTCGATATATTATGTTCTATCGGGACGCGAACAACAAAAGAGTTGAAGTCTACTGCGTGACGCGTCACCAACTTTTCGACCCCCAACCGGAACCTTGTCTTGTCCACCAAGTACTGAACAATATCGGAGGCCTTGGTAGTGAAAGCGAGACACGTAGCTTGCACTACGAGACGGAGGAGCTGGTTCTGTCCTATCGGTGCTGTGCCACATTGATTACGACCAGGAGGCCTCCTCTTCTTCCGCTCCACCTTAATGAAGCCATCCTTGTCGATCTAGCCTTTAGACACAGTTCCACAAGCGGGTTTGTTGATGATCTCCTCACTCGTAAAATTTGACGCACTGATGTGGATGATACTGATCTCGCTATACTATCAATTGCGTGCTCAAGCTATGAGTTTATCGGACCTAAATCATAACAGCGTGCAGCGGCGCGACGTCGCGGGCAGCAGCTACACCCCATAAATTTTGATTCCCTTGAGTGTCGATAAACACGTTTTGCAGCATAAACGACCGTATTATATTATAGAAGTTTGAAATTTTCACAGCTTCAATAACACCCACTCGATACCTCCACGCGTTCCTGAGATAAAGGATCTTGACAGACAGAAGCCCCAACGTTTCGAATTAATTGATAGGTCCAACTACATTGTATCAACATTTGAATTAATAAAAAATATCACACCCAGCAGCAACCTTTCACGTACATGGATCAGAATGACCCAGGCGCAAGCCTTTCGAAGATTTTAGAATTACTGAATCGAATTGAGTTATTAAACTTTAGACACATTCGTATTCGTACCTGTTACTGTCGTAAGACTCTTTTCTATTCAAACAAGAAAAAACCAAGTAATTTATATCAATATAAAAAATATGATGGAGGTTTTGTAATGTGCGCATTACGGAAAAACTATTGGATAGATTTCAACTCTAACGTATCTCTAGTTAGTGATAAATTGCTCATCAGCCGGAAGAGGTCCACACTGCTGGACAAAGGCCTCCCCCAAAGATTTCCACGACGATCGGTCCTGCGCTGCCCTCATCCAACGTATTCCGGCGATCTTGACCAGATCGTCGGCCCATCTTGTGGGGGGCCACCAACACTGCGTCTTCCGGTACATGGTCGCCATTCGAGGACTTTACTGCCCCAACGGACATCTGTCCGTCGAACTATTTGCTCTGCCCACTGCAACTTCAGTTTTGCAGTCTATGTCAGTAATTTTGGTTCGTCTACGGATCTCCTCATTTCTGATTCGATCTCGCAAACTCGGGAAACTCCGAGCATAGCCCTCTGAGCGACCAGTGGGAACGAAAGTTAGTCTATAGCTATTTAGATAGCAGAGTTTAAAAAAATTTGTGTTAAAAAACTGAATGGCTAATAACTTGGGTAAAAGATGTACCAAAAGACATATTCTTCCTTCATTTCTTTAATAGCAGGGCGTTTAATGTCATTTATTTCTTGATTAAAGTACAGTGAAAAATATATAAACTTGCTATTATTAACAAGATTTAATTCAAATAAAAATATATAGGATAGATGCGGGCATAGTATTTTTGCTGCTTTAATGTCCACCCGGATGACGTCGCTGGTATCAGCTAGTTCAATATAAAATAAAATTAATGAAGTTATAAGAACCATAGATTTTTTATAAGTACTACGTGCTTAGTCATCTGTGTACGCGAACGAAGTCATGGGAAACAGCTAGTTATAAATAAAACAAATATAATTTGACATTTCTATTTTAATAACACGTATTCACTTCAAATGACTATCATTTTTCATTCGATTTGGAATGAAGGTAAGGTACATACTAGAGTCAACCCTGGGCAACCCAATCACAATTTATTTTAATATAATGTGCCTGACCATTGTCACCCTGATATTAATATTTACACAATATATTTAATAACGTAAGTGCTGAAAAGTATAAGCACCCTACAACAAACATTAAAGTGGTCAGTAAAGCTAACTATGGCTAACTTATATCGCTGTGGACATATCAATTGGTGAGGGTTTATTCTTTGTTAGGCGGCGGTGGTTCTTCTGGTTGTTCCTCCGTGTGGTTTCGTTCAGGCTCGTTGCCGTCCGCCCACTTCCCGTCATACTCCTTCCTGTCCACGTATCTTTCTTCTTCATATTCGCCTTCACTGCGGTGACTGTCACGTTCAGAGTAGCGAGAGTAGCTGCAAAGTTATAATACTTGTATAATTATATTACATCATACTGTTTGTGTTAATACAAATGATATCCTATCCTATCTTTATGACCATAATGAGATGTAAAATTTATTATTACAAAGCAGAGTAAATATTTCATTTTTCCTATTAAGTTGCGCAAAGTTTGACCACTACAATTGAACATTCCCGCACGCTCAAATATAATAAAATATTTATCACTTCATGTGATGTTTATTACCTGTCTCTATCCTTATCTCTCCTCTCAGGGCTGTAGGACCTGGATCTGCGCGTTCTGTCAGGACTGCGTGAACGGGAATAACGGGCCATACGCCGATCACGGAAATCACGAAAACCACCCCTACACAAAGAAAATTATCTCATTGGATTTATAAAACAATTTGTGCTTCTCAATAAATTATTCAAGACTATTTTTCACTGTTACTGTAAATCGGTATGATGACATTTATCTATAAAGTATAAACCAAATATATATTCACCTGAAGGGTCTGCCCCGGCCGCCGCCCCCCCGGCGCGGTCGGAAGGGTCGGCCGCCCCGCGAGCGGTTGTCGCGCCACTCGTAGGGGAAGCGGCGGTTGTCGTCGCGGCGGAAGTCCCCGCGGCCGCGGCCGCGCTGGCCGTTGTACTGGAAGCGGGGCCGGTAGTACGTGCCGCGCTCGAAGCCGCGCCCGCGCCAGTTGCCGCGCCGGTTGAACCGACGGAACCTACCACCAACCAACAACATACATTCGTTTGCGCTTTTTGGTGATGCAATACTGAAAGGACTCGTTCCATCTGATCACACGTGGTGTCGTGTCACCCAGCTCTGATACTGTTCGATAGTTTACCTGGAGCCGGAGCGCGACCGCGAGCGGCTGCGAGAGTAGTACGAGCGGCTGGCGTCCGAGCGGGAGCGGGAGCGCGGGGAGCCCGAGCGCCGGCGGCGGGAGGCGGGCGAGCCGCTGGCGCTGGAGCCCGAGCGGGAGCGGGAGCCCGAGCGGGAGCGGTACTTGCGGGGCCGCGACCTGGGCGGACAGGCAGGCAGCGCTGTTATATTCGTGGCACACTACTGCGATTCAGGCTTAATATATATTAACATAGAAGCATGAACATGATTATTAAGTAGAGCGAGTTGAGAAAAAATATTCAGAATAAAAGTTAACCACGAGTAATTATAAAATTATACTATACGTAACATTTTTTGCGTCACGTATTTTTTTTTTATTTTAGTAAAATAACTTAGCCTGTCAAAAATACCGCTTACGAATTCTGTGGGTACTGATGCTGAAATTAAGAATCAAAAACATGCATAAAATTTATAATATGATCTCTACCTGCTGCGAGATCTTTTATGAGATTGTCTGTCGTCAGAAGAATTGGAGGCGCTCCGTCGGCGATGCGACGGCGGCGAGCGGGGCCTCCTGGCGGTGGGTGACGGAGGTTTGATTCTTGTCACAAACTGTTCGGGTCGAGTCTCGCCGACTGAAACTGGCGTTTCTCCCTCCTTAGCTAACCGGAAGGAACCGAACTTGTCGAGTACAATATTTCCTTTCCGAACAGGCTGTAAAAAAATATTTATTGATTAGTGCCCTGTTTTAATTGAAACCTAATTTATTGTCTGGTGACTGTCTATAACCAAGTTGATATTTATATATCACGAACAGCTCTCTTTTGCAAAGCAAACACTATATGAATGTCAGCAGCATGACCCAGTAAAATACCATACGTCATGATGCTGTGGAACTTACTGAAGTACACTAATCCAGTGCTAGCGACATTCATGCAAGCTATAAAGTCTTTTCACTAACATATCTATAAGAGTCCTATGGTCCGGCCGTACAAAATTTGACCATGTATTTAGGCTATAAAACGCGTTAAGATATCGGCGGCTTTTATTTGATGGCGTAGTACACGTGCCGGCAGTATTTCTTTGACGGTCGCGGGCAGCGCTATTGAAAGGCAAGGTCGAACTTCGTACGGCGTAGGGTAAGGACATCTTCTATCGATAATCAGCTTTCTTAAAGGAAGTTGTAATCGATAAACAATAAGTTGTTTAAGTTTATCTTAAAATTATTCTGTAATGATTGTTGTAAAAATACTAAACTGGATTTTAAAACTAAACAGCTTCGTTAACAATTACGTTAAAAATATTAAAATATTCGAATAACAACAAAATACTTGTTTTTAATGCTTTGTTTAGGATGTTGGTTAGTAATAATTGTAAATAAATGATCGATAAACTAGAATTGTGGGGTTTGCCCTATTTACGCCTTTATTTTTTTCGCCATTTTAATGTTTGTTGATTCAAGAATCCGTTTTCCGCTAGTTTCCGGGACGTGTGTCCGATCTGTCAGGGTCCGTGAATCCAAGTGGGTGCCTTACGAAGGGCGCGATTGGTTTGATTGAATGTATTTAAATTCCAATGAAATGTTTAAATCAATTTTCATTTCTAGGCTAATTTTTAAGAGCTTGTTTACGAGAAGAGAAGTAACAGCCGGTTTGGCGCTCGTGTACTACGCTGTCGCTCCTCGGGGTCAAAGTACGTTGTCTAAACGGACTGTTTTCTTTTTCTAATTCAATTTTGATATTTATTTTCTTTGAAAATTTCATTTTTATAATTTAGGGATTTTAATTAATTAATTAATTCGACTATACTTCTGTGGACCAGTATGACTTGTGTTTTCATTTATCTGATATAACATATACTGACGGGTGCGTGCGGTGCGTGCGGCGCGTGCGGCGGGTCGACGCCGGGCGGGTCGGGCTCGCGGCTCTTGGGCGGCGGGCCGGCGGGCAGCGGCGGCGGCTCCTTCATGGCCATGGCGCGACGGACCGACACGTGCTTGTCGCCGGGAGACGCCTGCGGACGGGGCACTGCTGATGACACATCACTACCACGGACTAGCAAAAAGAAACTCCGCGTGTGCGGTTAAGGGGTTACACAATTTTGCTCCCTTAAATAATCATATATCCACAAATACTTTTATGTTATAGTTTTTATCTACACCCATGCTTTAAATCCTCTATTAAAGATTCTGAAACAGTTAGCTTATTGCCAACATTAAAACACCCAATGTCCTGATAACCATTACATAATCCAAAAGAATGTTGTAATGCTGTACTGAATTTCATAACAACACTCTTATGTTTTTTTTATTCCCTTCATTGCTCAATGCGCGGTATCTGTATGAATATCAAAACAAGAACATTTTCGTTACAACACTACCAGAATGTCGCGCGCCGTAAAAAAAAAATAGGTTATTCGAATCCCCGCCATTTTTCTTCGATATTTTTATTGTTTTGTTTACAAAAAATGAACGAATCATTTTAAACGCTGCAAAAATACATTATATTCGAGTGAATTTTAATTATTGCACTATACAAAATGTAAATTACTACTATAATAAATAATTGTTTCATTCATACTTATTTTAATTGTATATAATCAATAATGAATGATATTAGGCTACTACTAGAACGAGTGTTTTAATATTAACAGTAAGCTAACTGTTCCAGAATCTTCTAAAGGATTCATATTCTAAATGTAGATAAAGTCTTGTATGCAACTGTTGATAATTAGGTATTAAAACACTCATGTAATACTATTATCACATAATCCACATTCGTGCTACAAAAAACTGCTGACATTTTTTTTGCAATAATATTTTAAATAATACCTTTGGATGATCATGCGAGTCATCTGAACTGTCCTCGAATGCATAGCGATCTTTATATCCCTTCGGCACTGGGGTCTCCTTTTTCTTCACCCTACTAAAATACCATATGTTAACCATATAAATTCAATTCTTTAATTGTTCATTTCTAATTTATTAAGTATAACAAAAATAGGAAATCTAGATAAAATATTCTTGTCACACAATATATTTTAATGCTAAAAAATTTACGTATTAATTATTGAAGATAGAAGAGTTGAAGTTATCAGCACACTAGATGAATCTGAGAATTCTTATTATGCCAGCTTCAAATGTTTTGTTACTTCCCATCCATCACGTGTTTCTTGCTGAGTCTATTTTTCAAATATAAGAAACCCACACCCCAAATCTGACAGACAGCTAAGCTGATTGTTTATCACTTAATCACTAGACCTTGCCATACCCTTCAGTGTTTTAATATTTGCCCTTAACTAAATTTAGTGCTTTGCATTTAGGTAAAAATTTCGATCAACAGCAAAAATCCGTGAGGGTTAGTAGTAAATGAATGGGAAGTAACAAAAAATTAAAGTTGCTGGCACACTGCTAACCTTTTACCAAATAGAATAATAAGGAAAATATTGTAATAAGATATATACTCACGGCTCTTTAACTGCCCCCATAGTCATCTTCCACTTAGGTTTTTCCAAGGGTGGTGGTGGCTCTTGGTCAATAGGACTTATAGAATTTCTGTCACGTTTACCCAAAACTTCCTTTTCAACCATGGAATGATATGCATTCAGTTTCGATTCTAGTTCTTCAAGGCCGTGCATTTCATGTTCTATCATGCGACTGAAATAACGTTTTTAAATAAATATTCTATATTCCTAACCAAACAACAAATATATAATTATCAATTATGCCATTAAATCATACAAACCTCTTTTCACTATGTTTTCTATCATATTCGCCTTCAGAACTTAAGTCACGCTTTTTGGCCTTCAGCTCCTTCCTGTAAATTAATCATTAAAACTATTTCACATACATAACATGGCATACATACATAATTTACTATGAATAACTTTAGAATTAATAATTTTTTATTGTTGAAGAATGAGTCAATACTCAGCAAATTATTATTTAAAATCAGTTAAATTTTTTCATAAATGTCACATACCTGATGGCATCTCTTAATTTCTTATCACCAATGTTATCTAGATCTCGAATACTATATTCGGAGTTATTTGTCATTCTGGAGAGTTTTTGTTTTCTCTTCTCCTCCCTTTCTTGCTCCTTGCGTTTCCGTTTCGATTCTTTCTTCTTTTTCCTTCGAACAACAGAGTTTTTGTTATCAACAATAATTAACAACTAGTAAATAACTAGTCTGGCCTTAAATAATGCTACTATTTGAACACTTCTAATTTCTATTTTTGAACTTAAATTTGGAATGTGTTTATTATGTTAGAAACTTCGATAATTTCCCACCACTACATATTTCTTTTTTATGGTAAATATTAAACAATGGAATGGATGTTAAAGAAAAGATAATTGTTGTGATTGAAGTACAGAACAAAGCGGGTATGGAATAATGATAGGTTCCACACATCAAAACTTAGGAATCTGTCTTATATTACAACTACTGATAAATATCTTTAATCCTATGAAGAATCCATCACAGCCCATAAAAGATTGAGTCGGCCGCTTGCTATAAGAACTAAAAAGGCTGGTAACCTTCAAACAGGCACGCGGTGTCTCGACCACACTTAAAACATTTTCGTTAATTACTTCTACAAATTCTGTCACAGCTCTTTCTCGTCTCAAATAACCTCTATTAAGTTCAAGAGCTAAGAATCAAAAGACTAGTAACTTGTGAAAGTGTTGCGATACATCTTCACAAATACGCTTAAAATTATGTACCTTGTTCTTTCAACATTGTACCATGTGTTACAAGGAAAGAATTACCCTAGCTTGGCAAGTCAACCTTCCAGACTTAATAACGAGAATGGCCCTCGTGTCGCCCTAACCTGAACTCCTTGAACAACAAAGTTTGGTTAGTTTTAGATGACATGGCCTAATCTAAGTAACGAAATTTCCCATGGAAACAGTGCGTAAATCCATAGAATCGTATGGGCAGTCAGTCATTAGTCATTACTGAGACAAATAATTACACATATTATAAGTTTGATGAAGATTATGTCATAAAAAACAATGTGCGTAACAGAACATAATATGGCCAGACTAGTAGGCGTGGCTTCTGCGATGTCATCTCTTTTACGGCTATTGTTGGCCAGAGTAGTAGGCGTGGCTTCTGCGATGTCATCACTTTTACGGCTATTGTTTTACTTATTTTGACACTTATTCTTACATTATCAAAAATAAAGGTGGCATACTAACTTATCTTTCTTTTTCTTCTTTTTCTTTTCATGCTCAGCTGTGGGTTGTGGTTGTTGTCCTAGTTCTTGCATCTTACGATTCCTCTTGTACTGTGCAGTCTCTTCAAGGAAATTACGTACTTTATCTTCATAATCAGAGTCCTCTTTCGTCATGTCCAGGAATTTACGAACCTGGATTTGATAATAAGTTATAAAAAATCCTGTGATTTTTAAAATGTATTAATAAATAAGCTCAATAGTATTAAATTGATTGCTGATCACAATAACTGTACACAGATAGGTTTGGGATTTAAATGTACAATTTAAAAAAAAATAGTTCCTATCTAAATTTTAAAATTACATTCATAGTGTTCTTTTCTGAATGAGTTATCCACGCCTATGTCTAGGTGTATAGTGTCACCACACATATGGTATGAAGTTCTATTACCATTTAATCCAATCCTTCATCAGTTGCGTTATAGTAGAATTGTCCAATGTGATGTTGAGGAAAATGGATAAAATATAGATTATGTGTTGTAAGTAAAGAAATAGTTTTCAGGTTATTCCATTTATCCACCCTATGGTATACTCAGAGTTCTGTTCCTCTATCCACAGACTTTATTTATATATTTCCTTCTACTTTACTCCTTCAAGTAGGTACATCCTCACGTGGTATACAAATATTATTGTCTAGCACATTACACAATGCATATACAGTTTTTTTTTAACTGGAACAGTATAGAGATGATATAAGGGAGCCATTCTAAGGACCTTTTTAGAAGGAAGTATTTTAATTTGCAAAAACAATCTTGGCATAGTCAATTTCTTAGTCAAATGTGAATTTAACCTAAAAATAAAAATGAAACATTTACAAAAAATATTCACTTCAAACATGCAATTACATTAAAATAAGTAGGTAATCTAAAAACTAAAATTATAATGTCTCTACAACATTTTAAACTGGGTGCCAAGTTAGCAAACAAAAAGATACCTAAAGTCATGTTTAAAACACAAATAGCAATAGGTGTGAGATAGTAATTTAAAAAAAGTATATCTGATGATGACAATAATTTACTCAGAGATTCTATCATCAGATATATTTTTTTACAATGACATTTCTCTGGGAGTATATCTATAAGAAGTTGTTTCAAATTACCTTCAGCTCGTAATCAATATCGCCCTGTGACCTCACGGGGGCGGCTGCGGCCTCCTCCACGGGCGGCGGCGGCTGGTAGCCGTACGGGTGGTTGAACTGTGAGTTGTGCGTGCGGGACGTGGAGTCTCCATCTCCCAACATTGCCATCCTCTTGCTTAGTGGAGACAGTGACCGTTGACGCTTATTGTTCGACTGAGACCGGCGCTTCTTCTTGCGATTGGGACCTTCAGAATCTGCTAAGTTAATTAAAATAGCAAATATTTTAAGATTATTTTGGGTCGAGTTGGAAAATGTATGATAGAATAATGTGAAACACTCTTTTAGATATAATATACATATTGTTATGTTTCAAAACAAAATTATTAACACTTCCGAATTGTTTTTCTTGGACCAAATAATAATTAAACAAAATTCTTTCAAAACAATAATAAATTATATAGTGACTTACCGCTTGTATCAGAAGATGATGAGGATGAGTCGGAAGAATCACTCGAGCTGCTCGAGTCACTCGATGAAGAAGAAGAGCTACTAGATCTCTTCTTCTTTCCTTTGCCTCGTTTCTTCTTCTTTTTCTTTTCCTTCTTTTCAGTAAGATTCAACAGCTGCTTCAGAGTTTCTTTCATTTCATATGATTTAGCGCCAGTCAGCCCAGGTAATAGTAGTTCTGCTGGTTCTATGAGTGGCTTTGCTGTTGATGTTTTACTCTTTAGAAAATCTAACGAATTTTGTGCTTCCTCATGAAATGGTATAATTGCTAGACAGTCTTCATAAGCCTTCTGTGCTTCTGCAATCTTATTCTCATCCTCATAACTTCTTCCTAAGGCTACAAGTGTTTCTCCTAGATATTTCCTTGCATTTGCATGGTTTGGGTTAAGTTTTAATGAAGTTTCAAAGTCTTCTATCGCCTTTTTGAAAGTGCCACTGTTAGCATAGAGTGCTCCACGTGCAACAAGTCCTTCTACATTCCTTGGATCAATACTCAGTGCTTTGTTCAGACACTGGAATGCTTCTGAATGTCTTCCTGCCTTGAAATGTTCTATTCCTTCAGCAACAGATCGAAATGCCCATTTACTGGCTTGGGCTTGTCTTAATTCATCTGCATATTCTGTCGAAGTGAATCCACCTCTGTTAAACAAGTGACATTTTTTTAAATCTTTATTGAAAATACTTAAAAATACAACAAATAATTGTAAATAATAGTAAGTACCTCAAAGCTGAGAAGTTTGTGCAGTGGATGTTGGAGATTCCAAGGAGATCAGAGAGGTATTGTATGCAGTTTGGATTGTTGAAACCGGGGCTCTTCTCCAAAATGGCTTCATAGTTTTCACCTTTCATTTCCATCGTTTTCCTGGCACAAAACAGTACAAATTACTAACACAAATTTAGGCCAGATACGAATGACAATGTTGGAAAATTCACTTTAATTGTATTCTAATTTGAATGTTTACTGAATTAAAAGTGTTAAATGATCAAAAATACCTAACAAAATGTCAGTCAACAATGTCACACGAACATTATCCTCACCTGTTCCATCTAGCTGTTCAAAAAACTGTTATAAACTTTATTGCTTTCACACAAATATAACATCATATTATAGTATTAGATGATGTCGCCTCAACTATGTCATGTTAACATTACCAAAATGTCTCAGCTAACACAATGCAGGTCTAAATAGATCCTTGAAGTTGATGGAAAACCTAGAAAAAAACACCCTAAAATAATGGAAATCCTTTTACATTCATTTGCTATCCCCAGTAGAAGACAAGTGCTGCCACATATCATTTCATCCGAGTGCCTCCTTTCAGCTAAAAGTGACTGTCGCAATATATTCCAAAAAATTCCAATTGGCTTAACAATTAAATAACGCCAACATCCAAAAAAAGCTGATTATATTAAGTCCAATCAATTGTTTCTAATAGTGCTGCAATGTTAAATAGTAACTTTAATATAGGATTCTTTTCATAGTATGCATCATGGCCCTACATTATGTACTGACCTTTTCCAAAGTTATTTTGTGTAACATTTAAAACAAGAAAACAATCCTCAACACAAATTAAATTTCTCCACTGGGACTTTGAAACATCCATGGTGAATTGCAGTTTTAATAACACAAAACAGTGCATTTTTCTCATTTTTTGTGTATTGTGTGATTTGTACTGAAAAAGCAATCAAAACAAAGGTGAAACACTTTCCACACTTGAGCACTCTCATATTGTTGAACATCTAGACCACTCTTATTATTGGGATACAGCTGATGGTGAGAAGTTTCAATTTGTCATAAGCAGTGTGTCCTTTCTTCACTTTCATATTTCAGTTTTAATTTCAATAAACCACCATAATACTTGTAGATGAACACATCAGACTATCACTTGGGTACATAGAACAAACTTAACTTTTATCTTCACAATACAAAATACAAACATGAAATCAAATAAAGCTGTGTTTATTTCTCTGCTAGTGTAAATACTCTAAACAATGACAGTGTGATCTTATACATACTTGTAAACCAAGGGGAAGTCGTCTGTGCTGAGGAGCCCTAATGGTGGTTTAGGAGGTGGATCATCTGGACCCCGAGTGACACCTTTCATGCCGCACACCATTTTGTCTGTGTCTGGGATAACTTCGAGAACCTCACAGCAGACAGTATCATTCATCAAGTAGTTTCTTGACACATTTTTCTTGTCAACCGCCGGTATGATATTAGCAACGGGTAAAAAAGCCTGGTGAAAAAGAAAAGACAATGTTAATTTTATTCTCGCACATGAACATAGCCTCATGGAATAAAATTAAGTATTATGGAATCATATTTTGTTCTGTTTGTTTTTTTTTATATATTTTTTTCACATGCAACCAGTGAACGCATATATAAACACGGAAGCATTTCTGACGCTTTAAAATAGCGCAACTAAAACTATACCGCTTACAAAACTGTACCGACACGCGGATCAGTTTGGTTAGGCGAGTGGATACGATTGAATCCCTGTCAGACGAAATTTTAAAAACAGATAAAACAACATTTAAAATAAATTCATGTGTTATACAGTGGTGCAGAAATTATACGGATCATCATCCCAAGGGGAATTGAATCACTTTTCATATGTAAGTAGGTTAATTACTTAAAAATACAATAAAATGTATTTTATTTGGGGGATGGCATTATGGCCATCCCCCTCCACCACATTTTACTAACTTTTTATTACAGAACTAAAATATTTATTTAGTAACTAAAGATATTTGGTTTTAATTTTGCCTTTTTGTGGGATGGTATTTCACTGTTTTTTGTTTGTCGGTAATGATCACTTTTTTCGACTCTTACTTTAATAAAAATATGTGTACGTGCTAGTGCCTTTATTATTACACGTTATTAGGGTTCCATAGGCAAATGGCAAAAAGAGGAACACTTATAGATTCGTCATGCCTGTCTGTCTGTCCGTCCGTATGTCACGGCCACGTTTTTCCGAAACTATACTATAAAAAGTATTCTGTAAACCGCATTAAGATTTTAAAACAATAATAAAAATTTGGGAGTTCCCCATACTCAGAACTGAAACTTCTAAAGAGAATAATAAAACTAAAAAATCTATATGATGTACCATGCAAACTTCCACCGAAAACTGGTTTGATTGAGATCTAGTGAGTAGTTTTTTTTAAATACGTCATAAATTGGAAACCGCAATTAACCTTTAATTCAATCAACTCAAATATTAAGTAATTAAAATGTTTACTTATCAATAACTTAATTTAAAAAATACACTATTATTAAGACATCGATTGAAGTTACAACTAACTACAAGAACTTTTATGTTATGTTATAATGTTACTTGCTGCTACGGAACCCTTCAACATATTTTCAAGAGTTTGTATGCACACATACATTGCAAAAAGAAAGTGCTTGATATACTTGTCTTGCCAAAAACTATTTTTGCGGAATATAAATTATATGCATGTAATAAAGTGAGTCATTTAAATATTTCACATATTAAAATATATTCAGTGTTGTACCAATAAGTTTCTCTACATTTTTTTTGAACCATATCAATTTTTTTTTAAGTTTTGTGTGCATATTTATTGTCCTGTAATTAATATTCTGGTTATAGTTAATTTATTGGTGTCTATTCAATTATTATTTAAAAAAAATATTAATTGAAACCATCGCTGGCCATATTCTCCTTTAGTACAAGAGGAATCACAGAAGCGTTGCCGGCCTTTAAGTAAAGTATACGCATTTTTATACACTAATCTAGCTAGTATGTATAGTTTAAAAATCCATTTCTTTTATCATGACTTATCCCCTCATACAAAACGCATCCATCGACGACATATCAGCTGACAAAAGCATTGACAATATGTCTAGCACGTGAACAGTTACCCCCCTGGTGACCGTAATCATGTCATGTCGAGAACCAATCATGTAAACCATGTTGTGCGCATGACAAAATAACTGAAAAAGCACATCCTAATATTGGCCTAAATTCGATACCAATAACACTTTTTAATATGCAGTAAGTTTATTGTATTGTGACTAAATTGTGTGAATTTTTGCCGCTAATAATCTATGGTAGTTAGTATGACAAGACTGCTCCCATGTTTAATGTGTTCACTGCATGCACCACACTAATCAAGATTTTGCTACTTTGTATTGAATTATTAGATCTATTTCAAGGGTTTAAAAAATCACTTAGAATAAACTCTTATGCTGAATACTGAGTGGTAATTTTAATTGTTCTAATTCATTTATATTGTAGTTTCCTGCTTATTCGTCTAAACATACACAGCTTAAGAGTTATTGTGTGTAGAATAAATATTTGACTTTGAATTCCTACCATCAACTAAGCTTGCTAGCTATGCTAATAACATTGTTATGTACCTTCACATTGATATCAGCTACATATCTTGATGTAGGTCCTGCTGTGCAGAGTACTTTCAGCATCATGCCAGAAGCTGTTCTGTTGATTACTGCTCCAATTATAAGCTCTCCTGTTTTAACATTCTACAAAAATAAATTATTACTTATTATGTGAACTATGAATGTAAATTTTAGCTATTATACATAATATATTAATGTTATAATATATCATAGTTAAATTTCAAATTAAAGTTAAATTTCACTGCAAGGTGTACTGCTTGAACCAATTGATGCTCTCAGGCATTTAGAATCCAAACACCCACATGGTGTTCATCAACTAGATAATTTCCTTTTGTACAAAAAAAAGGTCAAAGGAAAAAATAATATATGCCATTGTTGTCATATAATTAAGAACAAGATCCAGATTTTTTTTCTAAGTAATGTGAAGCAATGTGTTCCTTCTTAGAAGTAACTACTTATTCAGTGTTCAGTTTTTAAATTAGAATATAGAGTACAGCATTCTGATGTGTAACTATCCAGTAAGTAGTACAGATCTTATGTATAAAGTTTGTATCTTTATCTTTTCTCAATCATGTGCGAGTGTAGAAATACAAAAAAACACATGCAATAGTTCTTTTTAGTTTGAAAAAATCTTCCATCTAAATAAATGTTGTTAATTTTATATGACCACCTTTGTAAACCTGGTTTTTTGAGATTTTTGAAAATTCTGGCATGAAATATACATAGGCCTCTCCTGATAAGCTCCAGCTACTTATCCTGAGAGGTGTAGGTTCAAATCCTGCTTTGTCCAAAAATGTTATGTTAATTAAATTCATATATTATTTTATTCATTTAAATCTCTACAACTTCCAGACCTTGGCAAGTCAAAATCTTTCATAAGATAGACCACACAAACAAGTTGGATCAAAATGGGTGCATAAGGAAAAAATAATTCATAAATCTTCTCAGACCATGTCATGAAATGCATCACATTTATAGCATAGCAGACAGGGTTTTAAGTTTGCACAAGAATAATTACACTATAAGCCACTTACATCAAAAAAGTGTCGAAGTCTAGCTGATTTATCAACATTTAAAAATGTTTCAAATGGTGGCATCAAGGCATACAAATCTGAAACAAAGAAATATTAATTTAGACAAGTAATAAGACAGATAATATTTAGGATATTCTTGTTTACTATCCTACAATGACATCCTCTGAAAGTTTATTGCTCCAAAATTATCAGTTTCTCATTTTTTTAACCATTCATTTCCATTTCCATGTTTCAACATAACTATTATAATTAATAAATAATTAAGTTATTGAAAAAAATTGATTGATTTATTAAAATATTATTTGGAAATGGACCAAACTCTCTTGAGGCATTATTTAATTATAAAAAAATGCCATTGAGTTACTTAGTTCGTTCTTCTCAGGTCTGAGGCATACCATTTCAAATGGGTGGTAGTTGTTGACATTAAATAAGTGAAACAAATTTAAGAAAAGTCAAAAATAATAAAATTATATCAGGTCCAACCACATTAATGTAAGGAATATTTATTTCAAAAATATTATTTTAGGCCACAACTTTTTGATACAGACATGACCACTCAGTTAAATGTAACAAAAATGAAAAATTTTTACCAATTTGGTAATTGCTATAATTATATTGTTTACCATATGTCATATAATTATACCTAATCTCTTTGCATAGACTTAAGCCATTTAATTTGCTAATAATTTAAAATATGGTATTGTTACATATAGCAGATTTATGTATAGATAATATTTTTAATATATAATGTAACTTACTGTCTTCGGGAGTAGTAGAATCAGTTCCAAGGCTGGAAGATGTTGGTGTCTCTTCTAATACTGAACTATCAAATAACATATTAGCTTCTTTTGCAATGAATTGATGTAGTTTTAATCTTTTTCCACGGTCTTGGAAAGTAAGGTGCTTGTGACGTGATTGGTATACGGCAAAGTCGAGCGTACCCACGCCAATTTTCGCCAAATCTTCTTCGCCTCGTTCAGACTCCCACGTTTTTTGTAACTGCTGGCCATGATAATTTATGGATTGCGCCACTAAGGACGCATCCAATATCGGTTCCATCTTCTCTGTAAGATTAAAACAATTTTATAATTTATAATAAAAACTAAAATGCCACATAATTAGTCGTACATACAAAGTGTAATAGATTTTAACATTATATTTTATTATAATCGCCCTACTATCGCCATCTTGATAAACTTGTCACAGAACTAGAAGAATCAAATTTACTATTGTCCTAGACGAAAAGCTATTAGAACAAATGATTATATTTATATATTGTCAGTAAAACAATATTACCTCTTTTTCCACTCTGTTGAGTTTAGGAAATTTTCATCTACGAAGAAAACAATTTCACCGTTTCACAAAAATTTTCCCCACCGCACTGCAACTCACAACTTCGCAAGGAGCAACAATTACAAAATGGCGTCCGTATTTTTAGTTTTTATTGATTTTGGCTTTTGCAGTTTGCTACAGATTACGTAAAAATTCCTTGTTTTTTTTGTGGATTTCTTCTGATTTTAATCTGTTATAATTTATAATTGTGATTGTGTGTGCCAGCATAATAATTTTATTATATATTTATTAATTTATTTAGATTCACCAGAGGTAATTACAATATTACATTTATTATTATGCTAATTTACAAAATGCATTACCTTTTAAGGTGAATACCGCATGCTAAATTATGTGTGAAATAGTTATATGAAATTATATAAAATTATATGTTTATTCTTATTTTATACCACGTCCCTCGACCTGACGCGTGATATATTCTTAGAGCTTTCATCTAGATGATCTATTCGACGTACTGTGAACGATTGCTGAGAATGGAAGCAAACTAAAGTAAGGACTATTTAAAAAAAGGATGGATATAGTAGCAGATATCATAGTTATCTGATGGATCGCCTGATAAAGTGACAAGCATTTGACAAAATAATGTCGATTTATATAATGGTAGGCGAGCCTAAGAGACTAAATAGGGAACTCGAGCGTCGTGGGCACTTATTGGATTGAGTAGGTTAGATGCTCAAAAGACAAAAAAGGGCTATATATGTCACTGTTGGGGGGTGCGTGTACAACAAAGTAAATAAGCAGTCACAAAGAAATACTCAAGCGCTTCAGATATTAATAGTGTATAGGCCCCACGTGTTACTGATAACAGAAAAATTAATGTAATTAATCTGCCGGTTTACATGGTGGGGGTGGCCAAACGAAAGGGTAGGAAATAGGGAAAAAAATCTTTTACACAACCTCATTGAGAGGAGATGTTAAGTGAACCCTATTGTAGCTCCTGGTCAAAACACTGACGATTTGGACGTGACCAAAAGTTATGACCGATTTTGATAATACAAAAAAGTCGTGACCATGATTACCCATGCGCGTCTTGTTATTATAATCATTATAGCTTACTTTTTTTTACTAATCAGATCGGATGCTCTAGACGTTCGACCCAGGACTCAGGTATGTTGCGAGTTACCACAAGGTGCCTCTTATGTTATTCTGACGCACTCGAATAAATCCTAAAATCCCCACTTGAGCTGCTCTACTACTATGTGTCAATGACGTTCTATACATATGGACATATCATTCGCAGTCTGATAACGGAACGGCAAAAGTGTGCTTAAAGCCAATGTAAGCACACTATTCTCCTTAGTCGTGTGTCAACTGTGTGTCAATCAACAAGCCTAAGAGTGCTATAAAAAGTGCTTAAATAATACATTAACGACTCAAAAAAAAAGATGGTGTGACTTATCATCAGTAAGGTTATTTTATTATAAAAGATTGATATGCAAAAAGCGAAAGTAATGTAATAAAACGTATATTTTTTCATTAAATATGGTACAATATTATTGACAAGTCCCCAGAGAAGACCCGCTTGTCAGAATGGGACAGATGAAAGTGAACGGACACAATCAGAAATGTATAGACATAGCAGTCGAAGGTTATTATGGTGTCAGTTGTGGCATGTGCCATATTTCGGCTTTGATTTTGTATGAGGTGCATTGTCTATATGTATAGAACGTCATTGATTATGTGTACATAAACTGTTTGACACATGTTTGTTTATGACTTATTGACAATTATGAAAGGCTAGTGATAATTGATTAGTTGACATTCTCAAATTTCGTTATACGGAAGTGGAGTACAATTATGTGATGATTCATTTTATTGTGAAAATAGTAGTAGAGGTGCTATAGAAATATGTACAAACAGAAAACTGTAAAATATGGAATAATATTGTGATCAAAAGCCATTAAGCTTGTGTTACGCTATTTCATATAAGAAACAGTCTTTTTAATATTTTCATTTCGTCAAACGGAACTATTGAGTGCGAGGTTGCGAGACCAATCTGCAAGATAATTCATCTAGAAATTAATAATAATAATATGATATATTAATATACTTATAGTGATTGTGAAATGCAATCTGTATTGTATGTATGTATGTCCAGATATAATCTGGAACTTTTATGCCGCCACTATTAATTTATCTAGCCTATGACAATCTGCTACTTTACTTAGACATTGTGAAATAGCCCCTTTGTATAAAGATTAACAGTTATAATTTAATAAGGTCGTTAGACTGATTCTTAAAGTTTCCTTACTCATACAACTACAACGTAACGTATGCTTACATTCATATCAAGGTAAATTTCTATTATATATTTCATTATTAAGTAATCTATGACCACATAATATAACATCTTGGTCAAGACTGTGGCTCTCCAAACAAAATCTGAATTATCATTCAATATACGAAGAACAGCTTTACAGATTGTTGGTTGGTTGATTTTATTATTTACACGTATTTATTTTTCAATTTTGAAACACAGCTTTTGAATGGTTCCTAAACTCCTTTGCAAAAAACCCATTCCCGACTCGTGGTCACACCAGTTTTTCACACCAGTGTGACCAGTGTACTAGTAATTTATTTCCTCGTCGTCACACCAAGGGTTTTACTGCACCCTGTTGGTAATTGATACAAGTGATGAATGATGATCAATTTCTATTCTCATGATTTTGACATTCTCGGTAGTTTACATAACGAATTATTATGGACGGAAAAAGTTTTTTGGTATAGTGTGTTTGTCTCCTAACTAGACCAACAAAGTTCCGAAGTGAAAATTTCCGCTTTCTACCATTCCGTCCACATAATATCTCTTGTGAGGGATATCCTGATTCACTGAAATAAATTGAAAAAAAAACCAAGGAAAAAGGGACAAAATATTGAAAAAGATTAATTGGTCATTAATGCGCAAACGAAATTTATTAATAATAATATATCTTTAGGCCACACATAACTCTTTACCTATTTTGACAGATTGTCCTTATCACACCACTAACGTTAAGATATAAAATTATAAAAGGTGTAGTAAAACCCATGGTGTGATGACGAGGAAAAAACATTTGCGTCCATAATTATTAGTTATCTAAACTATCGAGAAAATCGGAATCATGAGAATAGAAATTGATCATGACTTGTATCAATTACCAACAGGTTGTAGTAAAACCCTTGGTGTGACGACGAGGAAAAAAAATACTCGTAGTCACACTTGTGTGACCACGACTCGTGGTCCACGAGTCGGGAAAGAAAAAACCGGCACATTCGATTTATTCTTCTAGTATTAACTGTTCTATTTTTGGAGCAATAATATAAATTTTTCACATTTAATTGTAATATAGTAAGTAAAGTTTCTAAGTAAGTTGTTCGCTTTCATCGTAAACCTAGGGGTGCGACATGCGGCAATAAAATTTAATTCAAATCCATATTATGTAGCCGTTTTTTATTTCAGTAAGCTATATACTAAGCTTATATATATGCTATAGTTTTGGGTACATATATTAGCAAGCCCAATACATATTAACTTTTCCGCATCAGCCGTGCCCGCAGGCACTGGTAATTCAAAAAACAGAGTGAGCGGCAGCGTTGCCAGATGTACCGCTTTTCCGCTTTTTACACCGCCTTTCTTGATAATGGACCGCCCTCCGCTTTTAACTGACGCGGTTCCGCTTTTGAGACTTGTTAGTTCCATGTCATGTTCAACTTTGAACAAGTTGAAAATTTACTCGGTTGAATGAATACTTCCAATCTGAAAAGACTTGTAACAGTAGTACCCGAAAAAATGGTGACTTATTGAATGAATGGTGAAAGACAAAATTGGTGAACGGCTGTTCACAAATCTTCCTAACTTCGCGCTCACAGCTCTGTCAGTTCTTATTTAAAATGCAGATAATGAGAGGAAATTTTCAAAAATAAATAATATAAAAACTGACCAGCGAAATCGTCTTATTACACCAACAGTCGATGGAGTTCATTTGGCGGACTAGGCTGTAAGAAAAAATAAAGGGGCTGTTCCAAAAATTTCAAAGCTTCTCCAAACATGTTGGCAAAGATGACTGTCAAACAGATTTACAACATTCCAAAAGCAGAGGTCGAAGAGTCGGGAGACAATGCTGAGGATGTGTTTTCCATCGAACAAGGAATAAGAATAAAATTCCTATTAAACACTCACATTTTTTTATGATCACTGACATATTCCCTTTCATTTATAAAATCTCTTTTCCTGGTTTGAATAAACATCTAAAAGAATAAAGCTTATGGAGAAAGAACAATTGATAATGTTAGGTACATTATCGATTGTTCATGTTAATATATAATGTTTAAACAAGAAGTTCCGCTTTTTTTGTTTAAAATCCGCATTTTTAAAGTACCGCTACCACATTTTCAACTTTCCTATCTGGCAACACTGGTGAGCGGCAGTGCCCCAAGGCACTCTTTTACCTCACCCAGTTTTCACCCTTATTAGGTGTACAAGATGCTTTATTTTATTGAAGATTTATTTGCCTTCGCAATTATGAACGAGTGAAATCCGATACACATTTCGATCCGTTACGATTCAAGGCCACCAATATTCGACGCCATAGCTTTACGGACATAGCTGATAGCACTTTTGTGTTCACTTGTTCCCGGGCGACGCGACTAGAATTTCGAATGTTATATTTTTTCCTTCTTAGTTATAAAAAAAAAATTGGCGGGAAATCATTTGTCTATTGTTTTTTATCACACATCAAAGTTCTACGTATGCAACGAAAATATGGAATTATGTCGAAAAGATTTTAGAGCGATGATTATTTATGATTTTAAAAGTTCTCTCTCTCCGCAAGACTGTGCCGCTCGTCTTCAAAATACTTTTGGGAGAGAAGCACCTTGCTTGAGCACCGTGAGGCGATGGTTTGCTGAATTTGAGAGAGGTCGGGTTTCTTTACATGACGAATTTCGTGAAGGGCGGCCTTCAACGAAAATAATGTGGCTACTGTTGAGCGGCTAATTAACCATTGGACCCGCCGATTGCTATGAGACAATTCGAGGACTATTGGGGATTAGTATGAGCCAAATTAAGAAAATTTTTCACGAAGAATTGAAAGTTCGGAAACTTTTTTGTCGTTGGATCCCTCATGAACTCACAGCGATGCAGAAGCGGGCTCATGTGGAAAATATGCTAATGAAGTATGACCACGGACATTGAAATACTGTTTATGATAATGTCAAAGGAGACGAAACGTGGATTAATTGTTTTGAACCCGAAATAAAAACAACGATATTGTGAATGGGTGCTTGAAAATGAGAACAGACCAACAAAAGTGAGGCAGGCGAGAAACGTTGACAAAAAATGATTTTTTTTTCAGCTACGGGTCCCACCTCCACAATTCCACTTGAAGATCAAAAGAGTGTTAATGCCGAGTGGTATTCTACCATTTGGTTTCCCAGGGTGCTAAAAAAAGTTTGCGAAAGACGACCACGCTTGACACTTCTTCACACACGGCCAACAAAACTAAGTAATTTTTAGCTTCCGAAAATTCAAATTCAAATATTTTTATTCAAAATAGGATGTGACATCACTTATTGAAGTAAAAACTACCACCCATTCCAAAATGAATGCCTCAGACAGTTTTGAACATTTTCTGGGATATACATCGCCCCACAAAAGACTTACTAACTCGACTTAGTCGAGTAGTAGGTACTATAAGTTTATGTCTGTTCCTGGTGTTAACATTATGGTTATGACAGTTTCCAGCAAATTCACTTATGTGCCTATGAACATACATTACATTATCAAGCATATATTGAGAAGCAACAGTCAAGATGTTAATTTTTAGGAATTTTGCTCTCAATGATTCTTCAGGACCTAGGTTATAAATATCTCGAATTGCCCTCTTCTGCAGCACAAATAATGTATTAATATCAGCAGCGTTGCCCCATAGCCAATTTTTTAATGTTTTTGCATTTTCAGCATCTATGGGTCGATATACACCTACTGACTTTTTTTTTAGATTTTTTGACAGAAAATTCATAAACTTATAACAATTTTTATTTTTATTCTACGGAAATCATGTAACAAATTCTTCCCGTAAAAACATCGTAGTCGTTCATTATGGAGCGAACGCATGTCGCGAGTAATCGGTAAGGCATTAAACGATTTTATTCACGCAAATAAATTGATAACTCTTTCCAATAACATGCTTTACCTAAATTAGTTTGGTAAATCTTGAACGGTAAACGTATATTACTGCTTTATTATTACATAATTAAGAATACTATTTCACGTAAACACCTATTACAATATTCTTTATGAATTTGAAAACATGTAGTAATGTGATACTATTTTTTTCTCCTTCTATTAATAGAGTATTTGGTTATTATTGTCTTTTTCGCTCGAATTTCGGCAAGTTTTTACAAGTTACTATGCGCAGGCGGCGTGATCATGTACAATAATCAATCATTGCGTAATTTGAAGTCGTTGGTATGTGACGGTATTATATTGTTTACAAACAAAAAACATAATTAGTATTCTGTGATAATTATAATAATTATATAAATCGATGTAAAAAATGACAATATTGATATAAATAAGACTTTAACCTCAAAATAGATCTAATTTAAGCCCCACTAAGATGGTTATAATTATAAATAGCGATAAAAGCCCAAGGCAACAAGGTATAGAGGAGAATGAAGATTCTGTAACATTACAAGTATTAGGTACATCTGAATCAGAATCACTTACTACAATTTGAGTATCAGGGTCACTTCCAAGCAGTTCTATTGAACCTACTGATGATGACGATAACTCTCTCTCTATCACAAACAACTTAGCCCGTAAGCGACGCCGAATTGAAAAATAATGGATAGCCAATAAATCCAAAAATTTAAAAAACTCTGGAAAAGCCTATGTTGGATGTCATTCTAAATAGCAGTTCCTTGCAAAATCGGTAGGACCTTCTTGTAAATGCAAATTGAAATGTGGTGAAACGTTTTCCTATAATAATAGGAATGCCATTTTGGAGACATTTTATAAATTAGGTGACCATGAGTTGCAATGATAATTTATAACTAAATACATTATGTCAGATTCTGTCAAAAAACTTCAAGTTGTTCGAAATAAAAACCGAACTCAAACTATAAGTTATTATTTGCCATTAGAGAATAATAAAGTCCTTGTATGTAAAGTATTTTTCCTAAATACTTTACGAATATCCGAACAAATGGTTTACACTGCTATAGAAAAATACAATAGTGATTCTGACAAAACTGACTGTAGAGGTAAACATAACAATCGACCACGCAAAATGTCAGTTCCAACAGAAGAAAGCATCATATCACACATAAACACAAAACACACTATGTTAGAAAATCTTCCAAAAGAAATTATTTATGCGAAACTTTGAATATATCAAAAATGTACCGTTTATACACAGATTGGTTAAAAGAACTGACAGGTTATAGTGATGTTAAGATGGCTACCAAAAGACAGTATGAGACTATATTTAATACAAAGTTTAATTGTTCTTTATTTCATCCTAAGAAAGATTTATGTGGTACTTGTACGCCTTATTAACAAGCAGAAGGCGGAAGCATTAAACGATAAATACACAAAACATATACATAATAAAGAAAGAATTCATGAAATCAAACATTCAGAAAAGGAAAATCTTAACGCAAACTTCACTCTAGCAATTTTTGATTTAGAAAAGGTTTTAGGCGTACCTCAGTCACAGGTAGGAATATTCCATTATAAACGGAAGTATCCTGTGTATAACTTCACTGTTTTCGATGCTTCAAGAAAGAAAGGATACTGTTACATGTGGCATTTGCAAATTGCTAAAAGAGGATCAATAGGAAAGGTTATTTTATTAAAGGAAATTTTATTGAAGAACAATATCATAAACAAATTAATAAAATTTCATTTTATTCTGATGGTTGCGCAGGACATAATAAAAATAGATTTGTGTTTGCCCTTTATCTGTTTGCTGCTAATAAGTTCAAACTAGTTATGAATGCTTAACAAACTGGTGAAAAACACAAAGTCAAGGAAATGAGACAAGATAATTTTTATGACATAAAATCATTGATTACTGGACAAAATTGGCTAAGTGATGCAAAGGGTAACAATATATATTGGTCAAAGATCAAAGAAATAAAAGTTGCCCATACAGATCCACAATCTGTTTACTTTAAATATGATTATGATGACGACTATATTGAAATGAATATAAGATCAACTACAACTAAAAACACTAGAAAACGAAAATTTGCCTCTACCGCAGCAACTTCGTAGGTGACTGAGTGCATAAAAGCACCCACAAAGTACCCAGTACCTAGTGGTATTACAGTAACAGTGTTACAATAATTTATAACCAAAATTCATAAACATTACTGCATATTACAATGAACTCTCTAAGCACATTTATACAAAAATAAAGTCGTTAAATAGCTATACGAAAAAAGACACTGGTAGCTTTTACAAGAACAAAATCGTATTAGTTTATTACAATTACCATTCATTCATGAAAATACTTTAGATAAACATCGTAATGTAGGGATATAGTTTTCATGATATTACAATTTCACGAGAATAAAATCGTTATGTGCCGTTACTTAGGATACACTTAAATATAAAATCAGTATTAGACATCTTTCGTAATAACTTTAAAAGTATACATTATATATTTTTTTATTATAGCTGCTTATTAAGAAAAAAAAATACTGAAAAAAATGATGTATTGTATGTTAATATAAGCCGGTTAGTAATATAAGCGTCGACATGTCCGCAGCACTATCGGGGTTGCCCTCGGGCCCGCTCGATTTGTGAATGTCCAAGGTGAGAAGCGCCTTTAGCGCCGGCGCCATGCCGGATTTTTACCTCCGGCATGTATGACTCGCTCCGCGTAATAAGTGGTGATGGTGCATCTTGGTCATCCAGAGTCGAGTTGGACGCGAAGAGGGAGCCCAGGAGATCAGCTTTCTCTTTTGCGTCATGGGCCAGCGAGTCATCATCCCTGTGCAGTGGCGGAATGGCTGGCTGGCAGAAGTTTCCTTGGACAGCCTTGGCGAGCGACCAGAACGCACGAGTTCCCGAGGGAAGGCGTGCAAGTCTCTCGCCAATTCTGCCAATGTGCATCGACTTCGCATCAGCAATAACTCTTTTGAAGGACCTGGAGGCATGATTGAAGTGTTTTTTCAGTTCGCTGGAATTCACAACCTTAGATACCACCGCATTGACTGTAGCCTGATAGCACTCCTGCTTTCGGCGAGAGGCAATTTTGTAGGAGCGGTCAAACCATGGTTGGGACCTGCCACCGATAGGCACAGAGGAGGATGGAATAAAGAGTTCCATACCTTGCAGTACCACATCAACAACAGCGTCAGCAGCGGCATCTGAAACACTAAGCGAAAAACAGATCTGCCTCCACGGGTAGGATGCGAAAAAACACCGCATTTCGTCCCACTCTGCTGACCTATAGTACCACACGCGGCGACAGCCTAAGAAGCGGAGCCGTGTTAGGCGCGTGATCGGCACAGTGCTCCGGATCAGGCAGTGGTCCGACGATCCCAGTGGAGGGTCAACGGAAATTTGGTAGCCGTCCGCATGTGAGGTCCACAGAAGGTCCAACAGGGAAGGTGTATGATCTTCCACATCTGGGATTCACGTTGGCGCAATAACCAGTTGCGTCAGACCATATTCTAAGGAAAGTCGTAAACAGATCTCCCTGCATGATCGGTGGTACTTGAGCCTAGCCATTCGACGTGGTGGGCGATAAAATCGCCAAGAAACACAATATCTGCAGTGGGGATCTGCTCCAACACGGAATCTGTAGCCATTTGGATATGTTTAAGGAGCCGGTCAGTCTCTGCGTTACCGCTATGGGACCTATATAGGCATGCGTAGATTCGCGGATGGTCATCGCAGTCTACACGCATCCAGATGATGGATAGGTCCTGTCCTTCATAAAACAGACATCCTCCCTGGAGTAGTGTATTTATTTTAGTCCGTGCTGCCATTTGTATTTGGGGGGGGGGGGTAGGCCTCCGGATAACCGGTTTCGGGTGGGGGAGTGGTATTTCTTCGGCCGTGCCGGCCCAATTCGCTTGTGTCCGTGAGGACCCAACATGGTACTATCACTCCTAAAAGATTTTCAAAAGCAATAAGCAAAATATTTTGGTTAAAGCATGTTGTTTTTTTAAGTAACGCAAAACTTATAACCTAGTTCGTAAAGAATCATTACGAAATAAACTTTTTGATTGTTGCTTCTCAATATATTCTTGATAATGTTCTGTATTATATTCATAAGCACATTGAGGAATTTGCTAGAAACTGTGACATTCATAATGTTAACACGAGGAACAAACATAAACTTGTTATGCCTACTACTCGGTTAAGTCGAGTTAGTAAGGCGATGTATATGCTTCTGAAATATGATCCTAGAAAATGTACAAAACAAAACAATGTGTTACGAAATTTAAAAGAATTGTGAAATATATAATTGTAAAAAAAAGCGTGGCGTGTAAGAATTATTATAAAATATATTTTTTTACTCTACTTTCAACTCAAATTTATTAAAATATATTTTCTATTTTTTAGTTGAATTTTATGTAAAGCGTGCTTTTTAGTTTTTTTAAGCTATTATTTATTTTTCATTTTTTAGTTAAATTTTCTATTAAATCATCAATCATCAATTCCTGCCTTATCGACTATAGATAAAAATTATATAAATTGACAAAAATCTTAGTTTGCAAATTGAATAATGGAACAATCTTATCAAATTAGTGTATTGTCATCGGTCCTCGATAAATCTACAAAGTTTGAATGAAGTTGTTTCAAGTAGGTAATAATCGCGTCTAAAGGAGTGAGTTACAAACATACATATAAACATACAAGTGAAGCTAATATAAAGAGTATAAAAACGTTTGTGTGGGATAGGTTACTATATCATGAACGATTTTCCTAATGATAGCACAGACTGGGAATGAAGCGAACACCGTCAGGCTTTTTAACTATAAATTTTTAGTGTACGATATTACATTGTAATCCATATTTTATTTAAAAAAAGCCGTCTGAGTTTCTTGCGCCCGTTCTTCTCAGGTCTGAGGTCTATTTTGATTGGGTGGTAGTTGTTGACGTTCAATAAGTGATTTTGAATACTATTTTGAATAAAAATATTTGAATATGAATGAAAAGATAGATAATAGGTACCTATTACAAAAACAATATTTTGTGTGCAAAGAGTTTTGTAATATAAATATTTATATTTATGACATTTTACAAATAAATATAATTATTTTAATATCAAAATAACAAAAAAACAATAATTTTGTCTGTCTTCTTGTTTATTTCGGGGAATCTCCGGAATGACCGAAATTTGACAAGACTTTCCGGTGAAATAATAACTAAACTGTAATATAGAGAAAATATAAAAAAAAAACTTAGAAATGATAGTTGGCCTTTATTTTCAACACGATAACAAGAGACATATTGCTTATTTTGGATTATACCTTGTGTAAATAAGTAGGATAACCATATGGTCGGCACAGCATATAATTTTTCACGTCATTTTTTTCTATAGAGCTGTTTCGAGTTCGTGTTTCACGTGTACACTGTCTCACAGTTTCCTGATTTCAACGATTTTAGTTCCATGTGGCACGACAATTTTCGATAGATGCCTTATAGTTGTTTGGCATTAGAGTTACCATTATATATATTACCACCACGCATACGTATAGCCCCAAAAATATTGTTTCGCGGTGGCCATCGTGGTTCCAAATTCGTTCTCTGCACCCTCGAGACCCTCGGATTCGATATCCATATTGTTGAAAATAAATGAGCGCGGCGGCCAACTTTGTTTTCAAAAATGATCCCAAATTCGTTCTCTGCACCCTCGAGAACCTCGGATTCAATATCCATATTGTTGAAATCATAAATTAGCGCGGCGGTCATTTTGGACTTTAAAAATGATCCCAAATTCCTTCTCTGCGCCCTCGAGAAGCTTGAATTCGATATCCATATTGTTCAATACATAAATTTGCGCGGCGGCCATCTTGAAAAAACCTGCACGAATGATGATAGTAGGGAACATCTTCCCTACTTACTGGCGGCCGCGCTCTAAACCTGCACGATACAAGGCTAGTAGGGAAGCCCGAGAGTAAGATATACTCTTTGTGAATCGGTGTCAATCGCTCTCTCCCTTGAACAAAAATCTCCTCCTCTTCTGGATCAAAAACCTCCCACATTTTCGCGACACTTTATTGCGTTTCATTCGTAATAAATTTACCCTCATGCGCCTAAAGAAGTGTCACTTCAAAAAACCACGTTTAAACCAACGGACTTCAAAATCTGAAAAGTGTAAAACAACTTAATAAAGATTTGTATACTTCAGTACATAAAGTTATGATTGACTTTTACGTACGTGATAAGGGAAAATAGTAATACCTACAGGTTTAATGAAGGTCGAAGTAAGACAGGGGTAGTAGAGTATTTGGCTACAGCGATGGATGCGCAACTCGCAAGGATCGCGCGGGAAAGCTCGCTAGTCCAATCAGTCTACTGTCGCCTATCATACGCCGACGACGGTTATTCCGTGAATGTTGTTCACGTAACGCGCCCGCCGAGTGTTGCCAACTTTCCCGCTCATAACAATTGCCGCCAAGCTTTCGGCGATATTTTCTTTTGTGCAAGTGATTTACAAAAATTTTGGTGTACAAGTGAAGTGTCTAAATCTAATTGGAATTCATTTGGATTCAAAAGCTGCCACCTTTGGTAAGTGTTTTCTAAATTTTACAAGGTTTTTCTATTAAAGTTGTAAAAATAGAATGATGGTCAATAAATATTAAAAGTAGGAACTTCAATAAGTTAATAGGTAGTCATTCTTATAAGATTTTAGGAAAGTCGAAAAAAAAATGTCCCTCCCTAGGTTTTGGAAATGGAATGTTACGGAAAATTTTGGGATTCATTTTTCTTGATAAGAATGTTCTTAGTGGTTATTACATTTTCCAGATAAACCTACTTATATAAGTATATACAATACATATATTTAATATAATACAGTGATATATTAAGTACCACTTTAATATTTAATTAAATCATATTTTAAAAGCTATATTTCATAAAAAAATATATAATAATATAAATATATAATATTATTCACAATAAAAGAGATTTCCCAGGTTATTGAGGATGTGTGTTGTAGGATCTCTATGCTTACACTATGTATGTAAGATAGAGTATGTATGTATTCAATGATTTTGATTATAAACAAATAATATTTAGTGTAGACGTCACCAAGAAGACTTAACTGATAAATTAAAAATCAAAACATTGATTCTCAAAACACACACGGTCTTTGGAAATAGTTTAGGAGTGCCAATATTTATTCCTATAATATTATAATTTCAAGTATATGGATGAATAAAACATCATCTAAATCCCTGGTTACTCTTTACAAAGAGGAGTGTTAATTGACATTGCTTTAAGTTCCGTAACTGAATAATACTGTTTTTAATGGAAATATTAATAGTTACACGTCGTAGATGATCTTATAGGCCATAGCTATATAGTTTCTGATAAGATACTTTTATGGTATTTCGATTTAACAGCAGCAATGTATAAAACTTAATTGGTGACGGAACGTGGTAAGCGAAATACTTCATAGAGACCGAAAGCGATCATAGAATAGTTTAAAGGTATTTGTGATTATAATGGTAGATAGTATATGAAATAAATAAATGTTTACTTACTAACTACTTCTTAATTTTTGAGTTTTATGTTCAAATATTACCTTATAGTAAGTAGTTATTTTTTATAATAATTGGTATTTTTGCGGAGCCACTACACAGGCTTTGCGGTAGCGCTCTACGAGTATATCTGCTCTACATTAACTGTGATTACTTAAGGTATCACAGTTAACGTCATTGTGCGTCTTTTATGCCGCCGAACTCTATCAACGCCATAAAATCATATTGTAACCTATATAATTATGTATATATACCACATCTCTATTGCGTTCATCTACAGCGGTTCTCAAGTTTGTTAGTACCCTTATCGTATCAACCGGGGTTCTTTTAACATTGGTACCTTCGAAAATATCATAATATATACACGTGTGGGGTCGTCAACGCGACGCCGCAGCGATGAACACGAGGATTCGAATCCTGAGAGGCACAGCGTTCTAGAAGTAAAGTAAAAGAAATATCGGTTAACTATCAGGTGAACGTCAACCTCTTCATTCAAAAGGGTCCGTTGTACTTCAGTTATTCTTGATCTTCACATATATAGATTTATACAAAACACGCGCATGTCCCACGCATTAATGATTTATGATAGATCAGGCAGTGAAAGTTTGACATCAAACATCTTTTTAATAGCAAGACTGAATAGGTAAGTCTAGATATTATGCAGTATGCTGTATGCACCTATGTTCAATGTATAGTAGTCCTTTTGTTGTAGCTGTTAAGAGCTATTATTTAGTCTATGGATAGCAATATTGTTACTTATCAGATTGCAATAGAGCTGTTCTTTTCAACGTGCTTCTATAAACTATACTTATTAAAACTAAAATGGTTGTAATAACGTCCTGAGATGAAACTTTAATTGTATTATATTTCAAATCTACTTTGGGAGCCAAGTAAACGACAAGCTAGTCAGATAGTGGTTTACAAAGAAAACTTGTTTATTTTCATTGTTTTCATACAATTATTGCTGTAATTTTTTTAATTAGGAACACAATACGGCCGCGAAGCTCTGAATGGCGCCAATAGTAGCGAACAAAAGCTGAGCGCGATCAAATCGATTGATGCGATAAAGTTACAAACAACAAAATAATGGCAGACTCGGGGAATTAACGCGTCTATTGTGTTAGTACAATAATCCGCTATCTAGGCCAGGCTCAGTGCTGTAGACGAACCTTTTGTCTTTCATGTTCGCCGTTAATAATGGCGAGCACCGAAACAGCCGCGCACAATGCCGCGAAATGTGCGCGTTTTCATTTGCAAGACAAAACGTGCTTTGTTATGTGTCCGCTCAATACTGAATTTATAGCGAGTGGACCGGGCACTATTGACGCTCGGCTAACGAATGGCCAATGCAGTTTGATCGGGCATCTGATTATATACTACACATATTATGACACTCTCGTTCAATAAAATAAAATAGTAATATAAAAAGTAGCGGCTCACAGTTTTTTTTTATAAAATAAAAACAAAATTACGGTTTAATTAAGAATCTATTTCAACCATTATTGTAACGTAGTCGTCACTTATTTGATGTGTAACATCTTTCCTCTCGGTTGCAGAATATTTTTTGTGGAAGTGATTTCGTGAAAAGGGACGTAAACCGGAGAAACGCGCGCTTTTGATATGGCCAATGAGCGCCCGCGGTGCTTTGGTGGCAGCCCATTTCTCGCGAGGTTGGTACTACGACGTTCTGTCGGCCAACATAGTGTTTACGTGTGTGTGACGAGAAAGAGAATTAGAGATGGAGAATGCATCACCTGTACACTTATCTACAGTTATACAGTATTGTGTATAAAATCTGAGGTTCTATTTTGTGTGTAAACTATAGGTACTAATAATTATCTTATTCAATCAATCTCAGTTTGTCTTTTAATAATTTGCATTGTCAGACGCTATTAAACTCATTATTCTTAAAAAATGCGAGTGAATAATATGGAATTATTGTAATAAATATTCTAGTGCGGATCTTCTTCATATTTTCAAGGTTTAATTCCTGTCATTGTCAATATCCCTAATCATTAAAGTGTGATTTAAAAAAGTAGTCTCGATTAAAGAAATAACTAACTTATTAATTATACGGGTATTTAGTTTTTATGTAATATTTAAATTTTTAAACATTTACAAATTTTTAAGCATTTTCATGATTTTTATGATTCAACATTGAATATATGCGAAAAGATCGACCAAAGAGTACATGTCTGATATCACACATCATATGCGACTACTATAAGACTTGTTTGTACTTTTTAATTACACTGTCCCATACAATGGCACCAGTGACCATGATCTTTTTCTCATTTTTTCCAACACAGTCATTTCGTTTTCATTTTTGGTGAATTAAAAAAAGGCGAACGATACCAGGTCAGGACTGAAAGGAGATTGATAACCTTTTTCCATTCTTCAGTTGACAAATACAAAATCTTATGCCTGACGGAGTGAGCTGGAGTGTTGTTGTGATACACAGGAGGATCCTAATTCTTGGCTGCTGTCGAACAATCTCAATAACAAGTAGTAAACAATAACTAATCTACAGAAACAGTTCTTTTTATCCTCCATAGCAATTATAGAGAAAAGGCGTCGATGTGTATTAGTATAATATATAATAGTATTAGTTAGAATACATTACTTGTACCAATACTAAATCAAACCCCAACCTGAGAACATTTTAATATCTCAATCAGATTCTATGATTAGCCCTACCTACAGAAAATGAATGATAGCATAATATGAAACTTAATCATTATCATTAAAATCTTTATCATTTAATTATACCCAAGTGCTGCATAAGCATTAACCAGTGGGAGGCTCCTTTTCAAAGGCTGCCGGCTAGATTATGGGTACCACGACAGCGCCTATTTCTGCTGTAAAGCAGTAATGTGTGCATTATTGTATTTCGGTCTGAAGGCCGCCGTAGCTAGTGAAATTACTGGGCAAATTATGCTTAACATCTCATGTTTCAAGGAGATGAGCGCAATTGTAGTGCCACTCAGAATTTTTAGGTTTTTCAAGAATTCTGCATCAATTAATGAATAGATGAATATCCTGCACGTCTTGTCACTTATTGTAATCAAAAAAAGTATCGGTGTTCTATGAAGATATTAGTTTGTCTAGTCGAATAGGGTAAATTTCTTTTAAATTACCCCGAATTTCTACAAAAGAATGAGATATTGGTAGCTAAAATGTATATTTACAGCTCCCTAAAAAGCGCTTTATTCAAAACTTAAATGAATCTTTCATCGGCAACATTCGTACTGGATATAGACATCGTTTGCGCTAATATGTTAGTAAAAATAATATCTCCGTATATGGCAATAGGCTACTATATCAAACAAAATGCGCTATCCAACGAGTGCAAAACGATACACGATACTGTAGGAATATTCCGCCCAGACAACACATTATTCCTTACTTGTAGTAGTGTCTTGTGTAGACGCCAATATCGTAAATATGGAAGGACGGACGCGTCTTAATTTGGCAACACTGCTATTCGGTACCATACACGGCAAAACACCTAATTAATTGTATAATAAACTGGAATGGTTAGAACAACACAGCGCAACGAATATAAAAACCAGGTCTGCCTCTCAGATATTAGTAGTACCTAGGCATCACTCTGCAGCTTTCAGGGGAAGTTTCCGATACATTAATTGCTTGTAACTAATTCTAGTAGGCTCCATAAGATACATAATAGCTTTAAGGGTAAATGTATACAATCCTATAATAAAGTCCCAGCCACTGTTCAGGCATTATCTATAAATAAATTTAAATGTTTTATATAAAATGGCTCTGTCGTAAATCCTATTACTCCACTGCTGAATATCTAAATGATCGGACAGCCTGGGACTAGATTGTGATTATTTTATAGCGATAGAAATGACTGTACAATATTATATATTTTTATTGAAAAGAGCGCAAAATAAGAATGCTGGGAGAGCTTCTTGCGCCGCTTCTTCTCTCTCAGAGCGCCATTTGTTTCCGAAGCGGTAGTAGTATCTAGTAGTTATTAGAAATGACATCAAAAAGAATTCTAAAGGGATCAATTTTGAGAAAATAAATGCCTCTTATGCCTTTTACAATGCCACCAAGTGTTGAAATAATTTACCTCCACCAATACGTTATTACCAATATTTTAGATTCTTTATATAATTAACTGTATATTGTATCCCTGAAACATACATATGTTTTTGCATAAAATATAAGTTATATTATTTTATTTTCTATGTATTTTTTATTTATTTTGATTTGTAGTTACATTTTATATATTTGATTTATTAGTTATTCATAATATAAATAGAACCCATTCCCATTTATAATCATTTATGTATTCATTCTTAATGAGATTAAGTATAAAATAATATATCTTAGAACACTCTACCTACCTATGTAAATATATCTAATATATAAAATTCTCGTGACCGACATGAAATTTTGAGTGCATATTGGGTAGGTCTGAGAATCGGACAACATCTATTTTTCATCCCCCTAAATGTTAAGGGTGGTCCGCACGATTTATTTTTGACGTTTATTTTTAAATTTGTTTGAGCAGCATTAAAAATACATACAACTTCAAATTTTCACCCATCTACGATCAACAGTTACTTATGTATCGCGATTTTAATATTGGCAATACAACGTTTGCTGGGTCAGCTAGTAATATATACATTGCATACAAATTTATTACAACGGGAAGACTACAATATTTACTGTCTACTACAAATGTCACGAAGGGCTGCTGAAAACCAGTGGTGTGTTGGTGTCTCAAGCACACAACTTAGTACTGAGTCAGCTCCTTTTAGCAATGAATCACGCGACGCACAGTTTAATATGAGTATTGTTACTTTAAATTTTATATTGCTATTTTTTATCTCTCTTTAATTAAGTATATATAATTTTTTTTCTTCTCTAATGTTATTTAGAATTGTAAGATGTAATTTAAAGATAAGATTAGTGTGTGGCGTTGAATTTTGCTATTAAAGATTTTTATATTCTATTCTGTAATGTAAAATATATGCACATAAAAAATGTTTTAAAAAAAAATTAAAACAATTGTGTTATATAATATATAGGTATACACAGAATACCGGCGTGAAGTAGCGGCCTAGTGCCGCTACTTCTCGCATAGGTTAGTGTCGAGGACCGGAGGCCATCCCTTCCCCCCCAACAAAATATGAGAGCGGTCCGTAAAAAGATATTACCCCAGTAGGGTACCGGCTCTACCAGAGCCGGAGAATCCCTCCCCGACCACTCTCGCTCGGGCTGCCCTTCGTATTCTGGGGTGGGCACAGCACCGCGCATGACCGAGGACAAACGAGGCAGTAACACCACGGCACCCCGCTCCACGCTCAACGTGGACTTTTGCAATATCAGGGGAATTCACTCCAATTTAAACGCCGTCCACCACCACCTTGAGACGGCGCAGCCGGCCTTGTGTTTCCTTACGGAGACGCAGATATCTCGACCTAGCGATACGTCATATTCAACGTACCCCGGGTACAAAATTGAGCACAACTTTTTGCCTCACGCCGGGGTATGTGTGTACGTTAGGGAGGATATCTGCTGTCACCGTCTCGGCAATTTTGAGCGCGTCCGTATCAATGCGTGTGTCTACAGGTCCCATAGTGGTAACGCAGAAACCGATCATCTCATGGGCTGCGTTCAAGCGGCAATTGACGACGTGCTTGCACAGATCCCCTTTGTAGTCTTGGGTGATTTCAACGGGCACAATAGCCGATGTGATACTGCAGGGCATGGATATTTTTATACCAAGCTCTGTAGTACCGATCGGTGGCAGATCACAGCCCTGGTTCGATGCGTCAGTTAAAGCAGCATCTGACTGCAAAAAACAGGCGTATCGAACTTGGGTTGCGGCGCTGGGCACAAAGGATCCGAACTGCAAAGTTCTTAAGAGGAAATATAACCGTGCCTCCAGATTTTTTAAGCGGCAAATCGCCCGTGAGAAGTCT
This sequence comes from Leptidea sinapis, assembly GCF_905404315.1. Classification (NCBI taxonomy): domain Eukaryota; kingdom Metazoa; phylum Arthropoda; class Insecta; order Lepidoptera; family Pieridae; genus Leptidea; species Leptidea sinapis. The sequence continues at coordinate 15,844,409 of NC_066268.1, forward strand.
AAGCACGTCGTCAAAATCGGCGAGCAGCTTTCCAGTTACCCGACCGGAACACGCAAGTTCTGGTCGTTGTCGAAAGCTGCTCTTGGTAACTTCAACCAGCCGTCCATGCCGCCGTTGCACATGAGGAATGACATCCTGGCCCATACGGCAAAAGAGAAAGCCGAGCTCCTGTGCGCTCTTTTCGCCTCCAACTCGACTCTTGACGACAACAGAAAAACACCGCCGACCATCCCGCGGTGTCAGAGCTCTATGCCTGAAGTACAGTTCAGACAGAAAACTGTTAGGCGAGCTCTGTTTTCATTGGACGTCAGGAAGTCGAGCGGGCCGGATAGCATTTCTCCAATCGTGCTTAGAATGTGTGCCCCTGAGTTAACGCCGGTGCTAACGCGTTTGTTCCGGCACTCTTATTCCAAAGGCGTGGTCCCTGACTCATGGAAGTCAGCCCTTGTCCATCCGATCCAAAAAAAGAAGACAGTTCGGATCCGGTGAACTACAGGCCTATTGCTATCACCTCCCTGCTCTCCAAAATCATGGAGAGCATAATTAGCCGCCAGCTTTTAGTATACCTAGAGGGTCACCAGTTGATCAACGACCGACAGTACGGCTTTCGCCATGGACGGTCGGCAGGTGATCTTCTGGTATACCTAATACATAGATGGGCGGCGGCTATTGAAAGCAAGGAGGAAGGCCTGGCAGTTAGCCTGGATATAGCGAAGGCCTTTGATCGTGAATGGCACAAGGCGCTCCTCTCAAAGCTTGTGCAAGTGGACCTCCAGCTTCCTCACTGGGCGTAGCATACAGGTCGTTGTCGACGGATATTGCTCGAACCCGAAGCCCGTGAATGCTGAAGTGCCCCAAGGCTGTGTGCTATCTCCTACGCTGTTTCTTCTGCATATCAATGATATGTTGGACACCTCCAACATGCATTGCTATGCAGATGACAGCACTGGTGATGCCGTATACACGGGCCATGCAGGTCTCTCTCGGGAAATCGTCGACCAGTGCCGGGAGAAACTTGTGTCTTCTATCGAGTCCTCTCTCGAGAAGGTCGCGGAATGGGGTAAATTGAACCTTGTCCAAATTAACCCCCAGAAGACTCAAGTTTGCGCGTATACCTTTAAAAAATCCCCATTTGTCGTATCACCGCTCTTCGAGAACACTTCTCTTAAAGCCGCGCCTAGTATAGGAATACTGGGTCTCAAAATCTCGAGCGATTGCCAATTCCGTGGCCATCTGGAGGGCAAAGCCAAATTGGCATCGAAGAAGCTGGGCGTCATCAATAGAGCACGGCAATACTTCAAGCCGGCCCACATTCTAGCGCTCTACAAAGCGCAGGTCCGGCCACACATGGAGTATTGCTGTCATCTCTGGTCTGGTGCACTCCAGTATCTGCTCGATCCATTTGACCGCGTGCAACGTAGAGCAGCTCGAATTGTCGGGGACTCAGTGCTCTGTGAACGGCTGGATCACTTGGGGTTGCGTAGAGACGTCGCTTCATTGTGTGTCTTCTACCACATTTATCACGGGGAGTGTTCCGAAGAGCTGTTTAACCTAATTCCTGCCGCCGAATTTCACCTTCGCACGACACGCCACAAGTTAGGATATCATCCCCACCATCTGGATGTGTGGCGGTCCTCCACAGTGCCGTTTTCAAGAAGCTTTCTCCCTCGTACTACAAAGCTGTGGAATGAGCTTCCTTGTACGGTGTTTCCGGGACGATACGACATGGGTACCTTCAAAAAAAGCGCGTACACCTTCCTTAAAGGCCGGCAACGCTCTTGTGATTCCTCTGGTGTTGCAAGAAAATGTGGGCGGCGGTGATCACTTAACACCAGGTGACCCGTACGCTCGTTTGTCCTCCTATTCCATAACAAAAAAGGTATAGTAACTGAAGCCTTAGGCTGGGGATGAAAAGGATTGAGACGAAAGTCGCTCCAAGTAAGTTACGCAACGATGTAATATATTTACGAAGAATTTGTAATTAGTTAAGCGTAGTTTAACGTTTTTTCTAGGGCTTCGGTAGCAAAGTTCGGAAAGAAGGAAATTAAATTATTTTTAAAGTTAACGTCGCACGCTTGACTTACTTGGGGAGTAAGATGCGTGATATGAGCGTTACGAACATACATACAGAGAAACGAACAAACTGACAAAAATTGTATAATGTAGATATTTTTTTGCTTCGGTAAGTATTGTCGTAAAACACACAACAAATAATCTTGAAAAAGAGTCCATGTACTGTTTTTACTTTGTTACGATTTTATTATACTTGTAGATCACTCACACGCTGTTGTTTAACATAGTTCAGTAAGTTAGAGTAGGTACTCATAATATTATAATATTTACTATACAAGCTGCCTATCACCACCACCATGGTGCTCAGCAGGATTTTCTTGTATCTCATCCATTAATGGGCGCAAGCGGTTGAGTCGAAGGGAGAGGCCTTAACGATGAGTCAGGGCATAGCGAAAGCCTTCGATCGAGTGCGGCACAAAGCGCAGCAATGTTGCCACGAACCGCGAATGAAGCCCTATCAGGAGGAAAACCCTATGAATACTTACCAGGATGCTAAATAGGCACTGTCGCTTAAACAGGCACCAACTACAACCACTAATGCATAAGCGTAACACCATCCTTGGCGTAATAAGACTGCACTCGTAATAAGTGTAATACTCGCGTCAAGAAGATACTGCGGTTCGTAAACGCGGCAGGGGCTTGACGAACTTCAGCTTTAAGTATGAGTAGTTCAACTCTGGATGCGGTGTTATTAGGACTCATTAGGACTAGACAAATAGTCACCCTCTCCAAATAATAGTAATAATGCAAATGGGTCATTAGCTTTTTGTTTGCATCGGAGCATCAAGGTTGTTATCAGCAGGGCTTGCTGTCCCCTACACAATACACTGTACTTCTGGATACCAATGATACACTGCAAATCAGCAGTATTCATTGCTATGCAGACGACAGCTCAGTGATATGCCTCTTAAAGCAGTCGTGCTATCTCTGAGGATAGTGTCCCCGAGAACCGGAACTAACTTGTATTGGAGACTATGATATACTAAGTCTCGGAATGGGCAAAATTAAGTCCAATTCAAACCTAAAAGAAAACAGGAGTTTGTACGTGCACCGACAAAAAGTCTCCTATTGTTGTATCTACTTGATTCGAAATGACACAGCTTGTATCGGCATACTCGACGTCGATATATGAAGTAACTTTAAGTTTCGTGGTCAATAGTCCAGCTGTTATACCGTTGTAACTTAAAAGAGTCTTAATTTGTTTTTTTTCTTGTTTAAATTTGGAACGCATTCATTTCTTTAAAAACTTGGATCATTTACGGTCATTTTCATATACTTATCAGAATAATATTAAATAATTAAATGTTAAATTGGTAATGAAACCAGAACTTGAAAGATTGGATTGCAAAGAGCTGATTTTTTTCTCAGGACAGCGTGGAGAAGATATTATGTTGAAATTTACATCAAATCCATATGTCTGCGTTAGTTTTGACCTAGATTCACAACAATTAGGGAGTAGCAACTAAGCAAGATGCCACGGCTCAAGTAAAGCAGAAAATAGTTGTTGGTGATATAAAACAAGTTTCTTAAGATATAAACCAAATGCACTTTTAGCATCTACAAAATACATAGTGATGATCAAAATGTGGCGCGTCACATGTAATTGTACCTACTGTCTAATTACGTCATAAGTACATACGATAGGTCCGTAAGAGTTAAACTATATGTAACCATAAATGTAAGGTTTTTTTTATTATTTTCTATATGATAATAAAACTGCAGAGTAAACGTGTCTGTACATTGGATATATTTTTTTAAATAGTGTAGGTGATAAAGGGAGTGTATTTGAATACATAAATACAAATTTAAGAAAATTGTCCGTCTGTCTGTCTGTATTTTGTACGCGCTATAGCGAGCGTGGAGCCTGGAGCAATGATGATAATGTCCTCGCAGACGTATCTGTCGACGGCGACACCGCTAGTCTTCGTCTGGGCTCTTGCATGAGCGCGAGCATGACTCGCAAAACCAAATTTTGTTTTGAAGGTTGCTATTAAGGCTGTATTTAATCAAATACCGATACGCATTAGGGACCTTCAAGAGGATAGAGCATCATCCCAACTTAGGGCGGCAACGCACCTCTTGATCCCTGATGTTGCGGTTTGCGGATGTCTTAAAAAAATCAGTGCTCTGGGGAAAAAAGCTATGTTTTTATTGGCATGATTTAAATTAAAAATATTGCATTGACACAAATACACAATAATACTTTTATATATATCTTATACGGATATCCATCGCGTATTGAAATTAAGATTCACCCTTATCATTATTGTGAAAGCAGCATATTTCAGATTTGAACTAAATGAAATGTAAAGTTTAAAAAGAAAGAAATCTGAAAGAAGATAAAAAATAGACGGCGGCATCGGTCGCTTATTGGAAAATATTCCTGCTTAATGGATTCTATCTAGCTCTTTTAAAACATGAATCTTTTGATTTGAAAGACTTCAGTTGAAAGGGAGGCGAAGAAACGGAAAGGTAGCCGCAAAAGCTCTCCGCACAGTCGGTTGGTCAGGCAAAGGATTACTTACTCTCAAGATGTAAGCTAAAAATATTTTAATAATATACTACTCGGCTTTAGATAGATATTTTTAGAAAATATGTTTCGATATTGATTTGTGTATCTTCTTGTGCTTCTTCAATAGTAGACAATTTATTGAATTAGCCGTTATTTTGCGGAGGTCCCTAATTATCCAAATGTCATTTCTATTGTGTGTAAATTCCGCTGTTTAAAAACTACACCGATTGGATGTTCTTCGATGGTATTTATTTGCGTCCAATTTCTTTTGAAGTGAACAGATCTTTACGAGTTCAGCACTTTTTGGGTGAACTAAAATCATGGAACTCGCGTCATCGTCACCGCACACTTTCTTTATTATGTATTCTGTGTTTATATAATATGTACATAGATATAGCTGCGTTATTAGTATACATTACATATATACAAAGGGTCTCTCTACATATAATAACCAAAAATAATTCGCAGTAATAATCTAATAGCTCGACGATACAATTTACAGGTTACTTACCCCCTTATTCATAATAGTCTGCTAACTTAAAGCATTGCTAATTCGCACTCTGTCTTCTTCTATTGATCTAAGTCACACTCCTTAGCGGCTGTTTAAAGTTAGCGGGCCCATTATGAATAATTAGTGTTTACTTCTATCGGCAGTCCCCAAAGACTCCTTTTTTTTGTGGCGTAATGGTTAATGCCCTTGGCATTCAACTGGGATACGCCAGTTCGATCATCGCCCGCCTTGTACCAGTGTGGTCTCTGTTTTCCGAATTTATATGTTTATTCGATTTACGGTGAAACTAAACATCGCGATAAGTTAAATACACCTGCAAAGTTATTCTAAGACCATATGAAAAATTGACCAACTGGCTTCCAAGGGCTTGAATTTTGTTGTATTTATTTACGCACAGAATACGCCCAATCTGACGCACTTCAATATCAGCTCGAACCATTTGATCGCGTGCAACGGAGAACTGCCCGAATTGTCGGGGACCCAGTGCTCTGTGAACGGCTAGATCACTTGGCGTTGCGTAGAATCACGTGGCTTCATTGTGTGTCTTTTACCGCATCTATCACGGGAAGTGTTCCGAGGTTTGATTTGATTCCAGCCACTGAATTTCAACGTCGCACGACACACCAGAAATAAGAATGTCATCCCCACCATCTGGATGTGTGGCATTCCTCCACAGTGCGGTTTTCAATAAACTTTCTTCCAGTTACAACCAAACTGTGGGATGAGCTTCCTTGTGCGGGTTTGCAGGACGATACAACATGGGTACCTCCAAAAAAAGCGCGTGCATTTTTCTAAATGGCCAGCTACGCTCCTGTGATTCCTCTGGTGGTGGTGGTCATTTAACATCAAGTGACCCGTACGCTGGTTTGTCGTCTGTTGTATGTACTATTGGTATACGAGAACAACGTTGTAAAATAAAATAATCTATTTGTTATTTTTATAGTGATAACCCTCACCTCTTGGATTAATTACACAATTTGATTATGATGAATTTGATTTGAAAACAAAATTTATGAACGTTTCGTCACTCGAACGGTTGGCTCAGTGGAAGAGCGCTCGCACAGAACACGGAGGTGGCGGGTGAAAAGTGAAAAAAAGGTGAAAACATCGTATAGGTAAGGTTATTAATACATGCAAATACTTTTTTGTTCCATAACTCTAGTGAATTTTGCCTTATAATATGATCGCACTCTCTTTGTTGACTCGACCCGACGAATGAGTGTCACACAAAATAGTAGATATAGATCAGAATTTCGCAACGGAGGGTTAACATAACATCTCTTCAAAATTTTATAGGAAAATAGTTGAGTGGGGATGATTTTTAACTCATTAATTTTTACTTATCCAATGAGAAGTTTATTATTCGGAGCCCATAAAACGACAACAAAGAGTTACCGCGCTTTTCTGAGATAATTCTTCAACACTTTTCAAAATATTGGTGATTAAGAAAGTTGTTCGGAAACCTGCCGAATTTCTTATTCAACATTAAAGGACAAAGTTATGCATCAGGGCAAAGGATAATAAAAAACTGAACAGACTTCCTCACATAAAAGTTACTCTCAAGTCTTCGAGAGGTCGCGTTTCCACAAAAGCGTCGTAATTGGCCCGTACTTTTTCTACTTTCCTGAAGCATTCATAGCCAATGAAACGTGTGCATTTAAATGACGTTCCACAGCTTTGTGGGGGTCACACTAAAGTTGTTCGTGAAACCGCGTATATATACGACGTTGTTAGAGTTTGTATAGACTGCGTCGGAGGGATCAGTATAAAGAACTTGCCTTTTACTTGAGAACTCATTAGTCATGCTTATTTGGAAATGTAGTTACTCTGTGGTCGCTAAACTTACAGGTGAGACTATAATTCAAGTAAATATCTAGTCATGATCTATTTTTATATATACCTATTCGCTTCTAACTCTTCTAAGTTTTAAAGATTTTTTTTGCGAATTAGTTAAAAAAATATTTGGGTTACGTACGTGGGTAACACTGAAAATGTTTAGAGCTGGCCAGTTAGAAACATTTCTAATGAAAACTTTGGTTACACGTGAAAATGAACCTAATGCGAGAAAATTTTCGGTCAATGATTTATTATGACTTTCGTTGTGGGCTTTTTTACAATTGGTTTAACGAGTTTAGGCGTGGACGTAGCAATCTCAATGATGATCCGCGTGAGGGACGTCCTTTAACAGCGACTACTGAAGATAACATCAGTGCTGTGCAACGCATGAAAGAGGAAGATAAGAGAGTGACCTATCAGCAAGTACGGACAAGCCTAGGCATTGGTATGAGTCAAGTTCAAAAAATATTACACGAACATTTAGGCGTCAGGCAGCTTTGTACTAGATGGATTCCTTTGACTCCATACTTTGACCGACGACCAGAAACACCTTCGCATGGACTGGTGTCGCCAAATGTTAGATAAGTTCAACGGCGGTGACTCAAATGCTATATTTGACATCGTCACAGGTGATGAAAGCTGGATATATTGCTACAAACCCGAAACCAAAAGACAATCAGCTCAGTGGGTTTTCCCTTTCAAGGATCGGCCGTCGGATCGGTGAAGAAAGGAAGAAGTCAAGGAAAAAAGATGCTTGCCTCATTCTTTGGTTAGACAGATCATTTGGCGACAGTTGTGCTAGAAGATGGAAGGACAGTTACTGCAGACTGGTATGACAATCGCTGTTTGCCTGTTGTCAAAAATTCGACAGCAGAACCCTCGAAGCAGGATCCTCCTTCACCACGACAATGCTTCAGTTGAATATTTGACTATGGCAGGTGTCGAGATAATGAGTCATCCGCCATACAGTCCTGACCTGGCGCCCTGCTACTTATATTTATTCCCAAGAACTAAAGATAAAATTCGAGGTATTCGCTTTACGAGCCCTGAAGATGCGGTGAAAGCGTACGTAAATGCCATAGAAGAGACCCCTTAGGAAGAATGGGCCCACTGCTTTTCTCAGTCGTTCCATCGAATGCGACGATGTGTAGAGAGGAATTACTTCGAAAAATAATCAAAGTATTGGCAACTTTCTACATTAACCCGTTTTTCATTTTCTAAACTTTTTCAGTGTTACCTAGGTAATAATATACCATTTATAGCAGGAAGTATTAAGGCATGGCTGACGTATCTATAACTTATAAGTGTGGCGAGGAATATTTTATACTTACCTACACCAAAGCCTTTAACCATACTACATCAATTAGACATCATGAGGCATGATCAGCCTAGCAAAACTCTCTGACACGAGCAGTCATTGATATATTGACAGATGACGGCTATAATCTTGTAAAAAACGGAGATAGCTGAAAAGATGAAGTCAATAACATTTTAATCAACTGCTCGCTTTCAATATTAGCCGGATTATACTACGTCGCCTTTATATTGTAATTACTATTTCAAACTTATGTCAAATGACTGCACGTTTCATACTAAACCAAATTTCAATTTTTACTTTGGCAGTCCTGCCTCTTTTTAAGTAGTATTTACATCCTCTTTGAGTTTGATTTGATTAGCTCGAGGAGCACTTGAGGGCTATCGAATTACTACTGTCGTAGAATGACTCCTTATTTTCAAATGGAAATTAGACAAATATAGTTACTTCAATGTATCTATACCCACATTAAAAATCTATATACAAGCTAAAAAAAACGGGTGAGTTGGCTTCTGACTCGAAAGGTTCTGTACCGTCGTACAAGATTTTTACTTGGTATCATTACTTTAAATACTTCTGTAACAGAATTATTTTTTGGTTTTCTATAGGTATTTATTGTGACAGACAGATGTGCGGATGAATAAACAGCGGAGTCTTATCTGAAAAAAAAGCTGAAAATTGTATTGAACCTCTATTGCATGTTTATATTACTCTGAAACAAAATTGGAACACGATCCTGGCAAAGAAAAATCACTTAAAATCAAATTCGTCAGCGCCGAACACTCAACAATCGTTGTATTTCCAACAAACAGCACAAAACACACTTACGTAACACATCTCTTTTCTTCTATTCAATAGTCACCTCCCCTCCCCCATCCGACCCCACTTCTATTCATTCTTTGCAGCTTTTGTACACTCGTTGAGGCTTTTTGTAACATCCCGCGGAGAATAGCGACTGACGAAATATTGTTACATTAATATATCTCTCGAAATAAACGTACATTCAAATGAAAATTAGTATATTTTATTGTGTCCATGTTTATTGTATATGTTTTGAATGTTAGAACTTGGAGCGTCAAATTTTTATGTGGCTTGTGTTCATGTTGTCAGTCAGGAGATTTCACTCATAAGAAAAGGGAGAAAAACTTCTTGGCATTTCATGGATATGTAGCAGTTCCTTGTAACAAACAACATCAATCCTTGTGTAATACTTTCGTAGAAATAGATCGCAGATATAGAAATCATACATGTATTGTATTTGTTAGTAAAATACGAATTTAGAGAATTTGTTTATATATGTGTGTAGTTGAGTCGAAAATGTTATCCTCATATTCATCAAGAACCATCGGCAGTTTTATTTATCAGAAAAATCCTTACCCCCTTATTCATAATAGTCTGCTAACTTAAAGCATTGCTAATTCTCACTCTGTCTTTTTCTATTAACCTAAGTCAGAATGAGAAAAAACACTCCTAAGCGGCTTTTTAATGTTAGCGGACCATTATGAGTCAGGGGGTTAGTCTGTAGATAGGTGCGGGTACCGGGCACCGGGTCCATCGCGTGGCTGAGCGAGAAAATCCGAACAGTGCCTAGGACTAGGTTAAAGATATACTAGTTCTACTATACTTGCTCAGAGGTCGAAATTCCAATAAACCTATTCATAATGTTGCCTATAACGCTGACAACACTTTCAAGTTCAAATTTAGATATTTTTATTCAAAATAGGACGTGATATCACTTATTGAAGGTCAAAAACTACCACCCATTACTACAAAAAGTATATTCCTTATACCTGAGAAGAACGGGCATAACAATCTCAGCGGGCTTCTTTTTTTATAAAAAATAATATGGTTACAAAGTAATATCGTACAATTAAACTTATTATTTAATAGCCTGAGGGCGGTCGCTTCATTCCCAATCTGTGGTATCATAAAGAAAGGCATTTATGTTACAGCAACCTTTACCACACACGTTTTTTTAGACATCTTTTGAATTTTGTAATATACTTGTTTTGAACATTTTCTGGGATCTTGTTGTAATAGCATATACATCGCCCCACAAAAGATTTACTAACTCGACTTAGCCGAGTAGTAGGCAATATAAGTTTATAACCTAGTGTTAACATTATGGTTATTACAGTTTCTAGCAAATTCATATGTGCCTATGTACATATTGTCAATACAAGTTTTCCGAATGTCAAACAGCCTTGAAAATAAACGCGGGAAACGTCCGAATAAACCAATCATAGGCAGAATTTGTAAGTATTTTGTAAACATTTAGCATATTCTTGGTTTATTCACAGGTATATGTTTATGCTCTCACTGCCTTATTAAGTAACCATATATGTACTTACAATATACTAGCGTATAAACAAACAACGAAAATACAGCAAAAAAAAAAAAAGAATGGTTAGCGAATTAGTTAGTATTATGAATACTAAACAACCTTAAACATATTGAGCAATCTCGGGCTGTTCCGTCCCTGTCGTTTCTACGCTAGTATATTCTAAGTCTATGGATATGGTGGGTCTAAGAACAAAAATAAAAGTCAAATCGAAATCACTTTATTAATAGGTTCTTCTTTTTTCGTAGGTCACAGATAAGATAGGTCACACTTAAGAATGTCAAAAATTTTTTTTTTCGTATTGAATCTACTGCTTCTTCGTTAAGGGTTGAGCTAATGAGAAGAAGTAGCAAGAAACTCATTGCCACTCTTTTAAATCAAGAGAACATATTGCAGATTTAGATTTTGTTTCTTGCAAAATCTTATTGCATAACTTAACAGGTCATGATCGTTTAATAGCTTGTAAGCTTGTAACCTCACGCGCTTCCTCTACATTCATTACTCTTTTCATACATGCTCGCCGGTTGCTTCGAACCTCTCCTTTTCTCAAAACGTCCCCAATTTGGTCGTCCAAGCAGCGTAAGGAAAAGACTTGATCCGTATCCGATCCCATTCCCTTCCGAAATCCCGCTTGCACATCCCATACCTTGTCATTAGTCACATTTGTTACTCTTTCAATCAATATTCTGGCATACACTTTTCCAACAACACTAAGAAGGCTGATCCCGCGATAATTTTGACATTCCTGCTACGAACCTTTGCCTTCATAAATTGGGACAATCACTGCCTTCGTCCAATCGTCTGGAACTTGCCCTTGTTTCCAACATAAATTAAATAGGCGATGCAGCAGGCTCACTATTAGTCCATCGCCAGCCTTCAACATTTCAGTCGTTACTCGATCATACCCAGCAGACTTTCCTGACCTCATACCTCTCAACGCTTTCATAATTTCATCACTCGGGTCCACAAACATAGCTATTATCTCTTCTTGTTCTTTTTCACTTACATCTTTCTCGAATAAGCTCTCAAAATAATTCTTCCAGCACTTTAGTATCATACTTTCTTCATGTATGACCTCACCTCGTTCATTCCTAATCAGTTTCATAGATGAATTTATATTTCGGAAACTTGCGCCGAATTGTTCCTTATATTTCACCTTTTTCTCATTGCTTTTCTTCTCTATACATTCTTTAACTTTCGCTTGCACGCATCTATATTTGTCCTTGATTTCTTTAAAATTATCTTCATTCATACCACCACTCACTCTGTTTGTTGCTTCTATTGCCATGCTTTTTTCTTTTCCTCAACTATTCTTCTAGTTTCATCATCCCACCAGTCGGCATTCTGGCATTTCTTGCGCCTTCTTTTACTCACACCGCACACATCTTCAACACATTTAATAATGTCGGTTTTAAATACCGATCATACTTCATTCATACTTTCCTCATTAACATTACTCCAGCTTTTTTCTAGCCGTTCACTCAATTGCTTTTTATACATCTCTTTTACTCGCTGATCTTTCAATCTTTCCACTTGTATACGTTTTAATTCAGTAGTTGACCCTTTTGATCTGTGCCAGCGTTTAAACAAACCACTTATTCTGCTAATTACAAATAGTGATCTGTGCCGACATCTGGTCCACGATAGGCTCTAGTATCCACTACTTTCATTTTCATGTTTTCATCGACTATCACAAGATCTATCATACTCCTTAACACAACATTGCCTTCCTTATTTTGCCACGTGTACATATGTATCATCTTATGCTGAAACCACGTATTCATCACAGACCCATCTCAACAAGTATACGCCGTTGTCATTCACACTCTTATCCCCAAACGTCCCAAGCACATTTTCATACCCATCACGCTTCACTCCAACCCTTGCATTGAAATCTCCAAGCACGACAATACGTTCATTCAACTTATGCAATAACAAAACCTCCTTCGTTCCCAAAATTCTCTTACCGCCTTACTATGGGAAGAGTCCGGAGCGTATACACCTACCAAAAATAGAGGTGTCAGACCTACTTTCAATCGGACCCAGATAAGGCGGGGACTTACGCACTCATACTCTCGCATGCATTCAAACATTCGCTCTGAAAGAAGTATACCGACGCCTTTACTGCCGTGTTCTTCATCGGGAACTCCCGACCATATTACTGTGAACGGGCCGCGCGTCAGTATCTTTCCCCCCTCTTTGCCCTTATCTTTCCCCTTACGTTTTGTCTCATTCACACACAGCACATCTAATTTTCTTTCATTCATTAACTCGTAAACTTCATCCAGTTTCTCATTCATTCCTCCTCTAACATTCAACGTCGCAAAACGGCATTCCGAAGCCCACTTTCCGCCCCGGCGAGAACAATTTTGACTTAGGTTTTGGCGTGACGTATTGCGAATATCGTCGCCGCCTACAGCTGTTAGGTTGCTCCCCAGAATACGAGGAGCAGCCTCATCCTGCAGATACAAGAGGAGGAGGGGATTCTCCGGCTCTGCCGGTACCTCCCTGGGGTACAGTTACAGTATTTTTTGCCTGCAGCCATGTTCCCGACGGTAATTGTTTGTTAGGCTGTATGATGTCTTTGGGGTTTGACAGCCAGCCTCTAAGCGGCGGGACAGAATACTGGGTTTATTTCAAGTTTTCCTTCTCTAAGATTGGAGACGTCAAAAGCTTGATGATATTACGGATGTCAAAATACCGTAGTCGGCTTTTACGACGCCTCGGTAAGAGTGAGGGAGGTCTATTCTACTCTGCCGGATACCCCACGGCCCTTGATCTCAACTCATAGATATCCAAATATACTTCCAAAAATTATAACTTAAAAACTTACGGTGTCTACTGGCAAATATAATAATTTGACTGAGTGCTTTTAAATAAACACACGGTAAAAAAAAGGTAACATTATTTTATTTATAATAACGTATATATGAATAAAATACTAATATATTTTAACATTTTTCATACTGCTTTGCTTGGGTCAATTAAGAGTCTTACGATATCTAAAGGGTATGTATGAATTTTCCACCAATTTGTAAAATAATTTCTTATAAGAAACATACAGACACCGTTCTATTAGCAGGTAATAGAGAGCCAATTGGGTGATACAATAGGGGTACTATATAATTGAGTAGACCATACAACTCAAGTGATATCTTCAACAAAGTGAGTTAAATAATACTAAATACTTACTACGACTTCAAAAAGGTCGACTTCTCAATTCGACGGTATTTTTTTAAGTTTGTTACTTTAGAACTTTCAATTGGGTGAACCGATTTTGACAATTCTTTTTTATTTGAAAGCTGGTGCTTTTCGTGTGGTCCCATTTCGGTGTCAGCCAAGGAAGGTTTGTAACTACATTCTATGTATATAGGTGAGATGTGCTTGAGTCACACGCGCGACGTGAGGCGAGGCGAGAGGCGCGCGGGGCCGCGGCGGGAGGAAGCCGATTCCAAAAATAATATATTGTCGTGATAATTTTATTGACTTTTAAGTAGTTTAATATTTTTCATTTCATTTTACTTAGAAAACCTTAAAAATAAGTTCATTATCAAGTTGTAGAAGGATACGCAAGTATTTTTACTTTTTAGTGCATATTATAATGTTTTGGAATAGATTTTTTAAGGTATTTCTGTAAAAAATTTTTGTTCTATATTCACAAAGGAATAATATTAACAACTTATAAAATTATAATTGTGTAGGTATATAAGTTATACTGTAAAAATTTGCTCTGACTCTCTTAGTCGACGAGAGCCGACTTTAACCGAACCAGCGTTATATATCGAGCGTGACTGCTCAATCTCGTTAAACACCCGCAAAAAAACTGCTCAGCGCGTGTAATTAAGTTTTTACTTCAATAATAAAAATGTATAATTGAATTTGGCGTTAATAGTGTAGCTATAGGCAATATAAAAGTAAACAATGCCATTGAATAGTCACCTACCAGGGTGGTAGATGGGGGGGTGCGGTATTCGGTGCTCGCATTGTCGTCGAATAACTTTTGTCCCTATTGTGTTGCTGAAAGAGCCACAAAGACTCCGCGTCGGACGTAAACCGAAATTCATCAGGGTGCCGAACTCCTATCTCAATAGTGTTTGAAGAAATATTACACTTTAATGCTGGCTTTGTGTTGAACCGGATAATTTACTATTTACCCTATTTTTATTCTATATATGACTACATACTCCTGATGTCGCGTCTAAAAATCTTCCTATCATACACTACCAATTGATAATCTGCACCATTCACTTTCCTCATTTCAGACAGTCTGAGTTTTTGCTTTTTTACGTCTCGTTTCGAAAGGAGATTAAAAGGTTGTAAAGCTGAACTATTGAAACATACTCTTAAAAGTTGTCCCTACGTTTCAATTTACTTTGACTAGGACTTACTTTCAGCAATTCTTAAGAAAACCTTGTAAGCGTTTAAATAATTGTTGGAAGATTGCTATTTTTTTTTATTTGATTGTTTTATGTAAGAATTACGTGTACGTAGATACAACGTTACAAGATGATGCCAATTATACAAAAAATCGTATAATATTAATCAATCATCTTTACGGTACAGATGTAATTTTAATAATTTTTTATAATAAATAAAATACATATGTAAAAGATGCTGGGTCGAAGATTTGACGGTTAATTAACAAGATATGAAAAAGACGTGAAGATAGGGATAGGAGTAGAAACAACTGAGGCTCTTAGGAGATGTTGAATATTCTTTGAGATGGAGTATGAAGTTCGTTGTACGTTGATCAGGATCCAAGTGCTATTCAACCGTTGCCTTGCTGGCAGAGCGCTTGTGACTTTTACGTAGTAAGGAAAAACAAAATTTAAGTTACTTGTGGCACACAAATACTCAGTGTGAGCGGTGATTCTGGCACAGTCATTTTCAGGGCTGCCCATCTTAAATTTAATCTTGTCGATCCAACCCACAGCCATCGATATAGCGCCTCCGAATTTCCTGGCTGACCCTGTGCTTATTCCAAGTAATAATTTCCTAATGCAGATAGAGACACTAATATTTTATGCATACAATCAATAGATCTTGATTAGAACTGAAGATTGAAACGTAAACAAGCACCTTAGCTTCTTCTATTCAAAAGATATTCTACACGAAAATTATTTAATGCAATAAAATTTAGGAGTCCAATCATGCGGAACAATGCAGACTCATCACTCAACCTAAGAAAATCTTGGATTATTTAGTTATAATGATACTTTTGATGTGAATAATATTTATATGTTATATAACCACATTTTATTTTTGCGGTCAAACTACCCTGGTGGGCTATAAAGTGTTTGTTTTTGTATTCGTTATCGGATTCCAGGCGTTCAAGGTTTCAAAAGTATCTCCCATCAGGTAGTCAGTATTCCATGTCTTGAGTATCAAAAAAAGAAAAATCTATGATCATTGGGAATCAGTAGGTATTGCTGCCAAGGAGACTGTAAAAATTTTCTACCCCAAAGTGAACCCGGCAAACAGTGATAATTACAGAAGAAAAAGCTTTTGGTGACTTAAGTGACTTATTTCTCCCTCCTCCTAGGTAGCTTCGTTTTTTACTGGAGAGGAAGACAAACGAGCGAACGAGCTACGCGATGATCGCCGACCAAGTTCTCCTAGAACACTAGAGATTTTTAGAACGTTACATATTGTATCGTTAGATTTGTTAATGTTATAAGTCAATAAAAATTATTTGATTGTTCTTGATCATAGTAAAAAATTGTTTGTATTCGGACCACTTTTTATTTTTATTATCCGAAGAAAATAATAAGCATAATTTAAGAGTCAGCCTCCCAACTTTCACAGCGCCTTTATCAATTTTTAACAGTTTGCAGAACACAATAAAATCAGCATAACTTGCGCATTCATGACATGTATCTTCCAGCTGACAACATAGAGGAAACAAATGACATTTAAAAGGTATCTATTTGTTAAAAAAAATTGAGCATACTTCATGAGTCTATGAATAATTGAATATACCGCGATGTTAATAAGTTTTATTTTTAAATTAAAACTGATAAACAATATGAAAGTGTGTTAAAATATAAAGCCATCTAGAATCTTCAAGAATCCAATAAGCTGCCATTGCAACCCTTTATGCATCAAAACGCCGTGATCTATCTCGGCTTCATTGAGCTAATCTCTTTGTTTATGATATTCTCTCAACCTATTGCATACTGACCTCTATTGTGTATTCTATTTTCAAAATACAAAAGCTGTTTCAGTACTTTATCGATCTTGTATAATATACAACATTTAACCATTGTTCTGGCATGAAATATCTTTTTATTATTTATCATTTAAATTCAATCCAGTAATTAAATACTTAATAATAATATTTAACGACATGCTCTATTAAATAAAACGTAACAATAAAACACTTTGAATAACATGTGGCTACTCTAAGTTTGTAAATGCGTGCAAATATTATAGATACGTTTTTATCTACCAAATACAAGTAAATAATATGGAATTGGAAATTTGAGTAAAGGTAATTTTTTTAAATTGAAAATGGGCACAATTGAGTGTAGGGCTCACCTATGTGGTCGCTAAAATTTAAAAAAAATCTTTATTATGGAAGAGGAGGACAAACGAGTGTTAGAAGTCGCCTTAGCGGTCGCCGCTCACACTCTCTTTAAACACTCCAGGAACCGCAGGAGTTTTATAGGCGTCCGCGTTAGTTTTTGAAGTTCCTGCCATATCATATCGTCATGGAAACACTGTATGGAAGTCAAACAAACAGTACGTGACCAACGGATCCATGAAAACTGCAACAAACATCCTGATGCTGAAGATGATATCTGCGTCTGTGGCGTGTACTGTGAAGATGGACTCAGGTCAAACAGTTTATCGAAACACTCGACGTGTTTCAAATCAACGGTATACTACACAAAATGAAACAACAGCAGCAAACAATCGAGGCGTTCAGATTAATAGATTTTCCACCACGTGTTTTCCACGTTTTCAACAGCTTTGCGTTACACGCGGTCAAATGGTTCGAGCTTATACTGGGGTGCACCAGGCTCCAAATATGGCCGGAGCTGTGCCTTATGTGAAGATGTAAGTAGAAAGCTGAAGTTTCTTCGAAGCCAATTTTCCTTTCCATTTCAGATTACCGCGGAGTTGGCAATTGGCTCAAGATTTCAAGACCCAGTATTCCGATATAAGTCAAACATTTTCTGAGAGAAACCTGCATGCCTGACATTTAAAATACCATTGATATATTAAATAAACATTGTAGGAGATAGCTAAAAACTTTGGGGAACTACAGCGGTCACGGGCTTCAGGTTTTAGTAATATGCGTTGACAACCAGGTGGTTGTCAACGCATATTCATACAGGTGTATGCTGCGCTCTGTGAGGAGGCTGGTGGTCCACTTGCAATGACTCTCGGGTAACCTAAGTAATGTAAGTTTTAAGTAAGGTCCACGCCGTTGGTTTATTTATCAGATTAATTGCTAAGCGTTCTCTCTAGCTTGTGATAGCCGCCGTTCGTCTAGCGACCATAGCAATAGCTGTGTAGTCGGTCGTTGATCAACTGGTGATCCTCTAGCTATACCCAGAGCGGTTGGCTAATTATGCTCTCTTGGCAATAGGTCTGGAGTTTTTCATATTACAGGAGACTCACGTGATTGGGACTAGTGATGCAACTTCTCATGGACATCCGCAACACCAGGAGACAAGAGATGCATTGTCGATCTTTAAGTTTGGAGTATGCTCTAAGCTACCGAAGGTACCTAAGTCGTATTAGTTCGGGAAATCTGCAGCAGGTCTTTAATTCCACAAAGTGGTTGAGAACGTCAAGAACCTTGTCTCTGAACTGTACTTCAAACATAGAGCTCTGATACCGTGGGCGTTGCCCTAATGTTATGAATAAGAGTCTAATTTTTGTGTGGAAAGAATTCTCCATGCGTAACAGAAACGGCTGGCTAAAGTTACCAATAGCTGCTTGCGACAACTTGTCCATAACTTCCAGCGGTTGATTCAATTTTTTTTCCTCACGAACGACGTACAAAAATTTTACTCGGGAGATTTGCCACCGATAGAAGAAT
The DNA here is from genome assembly GCF_905404315.1 of Leptidea sinapis. Taxonomy (NCBI): domain Eukaryota; kingdom Metazoa; phylum Arthropoda; class Insecta; order Lepidoptera; family Pieridae; genus Leptidea; species Leptidea sinapis. The sequence continues at coordinate 15,863,047 of NC_066268.1, forward strand.
ACAAAGGCAGTTTATTTTGTGTTGAGAGTTGCAGTTCAGACCCTCTGTGTCCACCGCTTTAATCCAGTTACGATACGCCCATTCTGATGCTGCTCTTACGGACGCATTGTAACAGGGCTGTGATCTGCTACCGATCAGTACTAATGAGTTCATACCCTATAGAGATCAGCTAGGTACTCCAACAGCAAAAGCATTACGATCATCGAGGGCAACCTAAGTAAAAACCCTAGTGTAGAGATGTAAAATGCCATGCAAAGTGTATGCGCATATAGCATATTAGTTCGCATAGAAGATTCGACATGAATCTAGTTTATTTGACATGAAAACACATTATTGACATTTATTTAAATTGATATGTAATTGTATGGTGTGTAGGGCTACATAATGTTCATGAAATTGTTAAGGAACTAACTTATTCAATTTGATAAGGCCTGAACTTATACTGAACCAGTCTAAATAGCTTTTGAATAAGCATGTGACCATTTCCTTATAAATTCGAATAGATTAGTTAATATCCCACCCTTTATTGTTTTGTTATATCTCAAAACCTTAAAATATAGACCTAACATTCCTTATGAATCACTTATAATTTAGTGAAAACCACTTTAAACATAGTTTAGTCTTTTTTGAGTTTATCGCGAACAGACAGACTTGACGTGCGACAATATTTTGTAATATGTAGTGATAAATGTAGATTCATCAAAATAAGTCCCCGCATGTATGCACCTTGATCAAAGATGGCGGACGCACCAAAATTTGATTCAAATACCATATCAAAGATAGTCTGTAGCAAAACACAGAAGAAGTCCTAACGTTATTAACTATTTTCAAAGTTCGCATTAGTTCCACAGTTGCCCCCAACTTCGAATCCCTAGGTGGAAAAACGCCAACGCTTTTTGTCGTAGGAATGCCCTAAACAATGGCCCGCCATAAGACACAATAGTTAAAGCACGCGATCATAGATTAGTCATGGAAGCTCGCGGTGGCTACTGCCTCCTGCCTAATGCTAGTGGCCCCTTCCCTTTTACTTTCTATGAGCATTTAGACTTTGAATAATGATTTCGAACAATGAAATACTAGCATCGATAAGAGAGACAATGGGTAGCATTTTTAAAACACAAACAAGCCACCGAATTATTACATGAATTTATTGGATATGCTATGTATTTTTCCTGAATATATCATATTAATAAATTTGGTTAATGAAAATTCTCATTTAAAACGAATTGTTCCTCCTATCCTCCGATTTGCTGAATCTCATCCGAGATCGGTGACCTTGAAGACCGTAGACTGCGATGAATCCGACGCGTTTAAAGTTTATAGGGATTTTAAGAGATCGCTATGGAGACTAAAACTGAAATACTTACTTATTTTACTACCACTAAAGGAAGTGATAATAATAGTGGTCTATTATTCATTACAAGCAAACCATAGATTGATAAAGTATTTATAAGATATCGGCACTTTTTCTAATCGGATACGACTTCGACCCAAACCCAGTAGTCATTATCGTGTTAAATTACAAATGTCCAAAAAAAATTGTTATAAAATGTGCTAATAATCTAATCCAGGTAAGGCCAAACAGGCTTAACATGGCTGTCTAAAGATTTCAAATAAGGTGTGAAACAGCAAAATGTATAACAGTAAAATACTAACTTGATTTGAGCTAATATAATTATCTTCGAGTTTTTAGGTTACTAATCCGACTAAAATTAAATACTTACTAAACTAAAAGGCATGAGTAATTGCATATAACGATCCAATGAACACTATGTGCATGAAAATATGCAAAACTATGAGCTCAACTCAGTCCAAAGTTTAAGATTCCCGTTAGAGTTGATTGCATCACTTGAACACAAAATACGGCAGCGAATGTGTTCGCGCAAGTTGGAGAGATTTGGATCCGAAGACTAAATAGCAGTTACGTACATCAAATACAAGTAAAGCCGCGCTCAATTCGCCGAACACTTAGCTGGAAGTTAGACTTAGTCAACCGCCGAACAAAAGCTTTTCGCCGTTCTAATTACAAGATCGACGCTGTATTACTGTATCATATTTGTCGACAATAGCATCCTTTATGTAACAAACAATCGAGAAACTGATGAATTTCGGTCTATGTCTGCACCGTGTCTTTGTGTAGGCCTCCCTTTAGTGGACAACACAATGGAACAAAAGTTGTTCAATAGCGAGGCAGCACCTAATACCCAGGCCCTCCCTCCATTGTTTCGCGTAATGTTCGACTTTTATGGATATTTTCAATGGATCGCTATAATCTGGTGAAGGAAGTTGCGAACTTCGCCATTAATCGCTTCGGTGTTCAGAATGTTCTTGAGGGTTGTACTTAATTAAATGTGCGGCCAAAACCCCATTATAACATGTATTCCATTGTCACACTTAGTGCTGGATAATCTCCATCTTGTAATAAAAGTACAAGTAAAATTACTTAGCCAGCTCTGATAACAAATGAAGCACAACTTCTTCACAATGATAAAATACTTACACAATATACTAGGAATCACTGAGCACAAATTAAAAGAATATAGTAAAGCTTAATATATTATTATGCACGTATATTAAACCATTACTGAAAAAAACATTACTGAATTCAAGAAAATATGTGATTTGAATTAATTCAGTTCAAGAAGAAAGAATAAACTATACGTGCCGTGTAATTAGGTAGTGTTAAGAGTTTCTTCATAGGTTTTGCTATTCAATTTTACAATAAAATACCAGACACTATACTCAGTAGGACTTACTGAACACAAATTTAAGAATAATATTAGTTTCTTTGACAAAGAAGGCTTACTTATGTTAGATTATATAGAATCTTTATATTGGTTATTCACTGATTCTGCGCAGGCTACCTAAAATTATATACTCGTAATAAGTACGCTAAGCATTTTGTAAGTATATGATTTAATATTACAAAATAATGGCAAAGGTTTAATGGCACCCAAAAAATAATAAGGCCCAAAATAATATAACCACCTACTAAATATTCTGCTTTTAAGAAATCGTCCTGAAAAACTACTGATTTCGGTCAATTTTGTTCTGGGATTCTGAGAAAATGTTACATTAAATTATCAAACCTGTGCACGTTATGGATAGCATCACTTTTAATCTTAACATTAAACTTGTGGCTAGAAGGGATTTACAAAAAAACTTCTATAATGGTAATCCTTCGATATTCAGTGTAATTTTAAAACAACGCCTGAGTAAAGTTTGACCATCTTTTCATGAAAAACAACGAGAAATTTTGACTTGTAAACAGAATAATAAGTAATTACATGACATATTTTTGCATTTACAAATAAATTTCAAATTGTAATATAAAAATATGCGCGCATAATCGCCACAATTACCACCACTTAATGGTCCCATCTCACTACTACTACGTTGAAATACTGTGGTCCTGTGGGTAGTGACGTGACTTTGTAAGATAGGGATCCCAGGTTCGAAGTCAGCAAGTAAACATTTGTAGCATGGTGAGCGTAAGATGTCTTATTCTTATTTTACAATTCCTTGCCCATAATGCAAAGGAGGCTAGGTGGGTACCACAGCGGCAACAAGATTCACCTGACAAGCATTAAGTAATGTGCAAGTATACTTGTGTTGTGAAGTGCAGAGCGCCGCAGCTAGTGACATTACTGGGCCACTGAGAATTAACATCCTGTGTCTCAAAGTGACGACTCATATACCAAAGTCCCTAGTGGCAAAGAATATGTATAGTACAAGTACTCAGTACCTACTGAGCTAGAGGTCCCGGTTTCGAATCTGAATATGTACATATCTTTGTTTCCGAGTCATGGATGTTTATATATATTTATGTATGTTTAAGTATTTAATATTAGTATTAAATACTTATTAAATGTATCGTTGTCTTGCTTCCATAATACCGAGTTTGGAGCAAGATAATTTATGAAAAAGTGTGTTAATACTATACCAAAAAGGGGATGAATATTATCTCAGAATATTGGGCTGCATTGTAAGCTTGCTCAGAATATTGTTTGGTATAAATTATTATTTAATATATAGATAAGTTTGTCGCGCACATAATTCAGTGCAGTTGAAAGTCTCACTTCCGATGATCGGATAATCCATGATAATGGCGACAAAAGAACTTTAACGTACTATGTTGGTGCTATGAAGTTAGCCAGCACTGAGTACATACAGTATTCAACATCTATTCATATCGACGCGACGGATAAGCCATAGAATATATCGTGTTCATTCGTTTATTAAACAAAAGCGTATAGATTTGCAGCAAATACACACAATGAATGATGATAATGGAATCGCTTTGTATGACGCGTTTCAATTCATAGATTTCTGTTTTACGGACAATACTTGATTAAGCGTTGTGAATGTTACAATGAAGGAGATAATAATGCCAATTTATGTAATCACGATTTTTAAATATACATTGATGAAATGTTTCATTGTCTAGTTGAAATCATAAAATGAAGGTAGTTCTGTTTTTCCTTATACCTAATTAGTTTATAGAATAGATAGAAGCGGGAGCGGCTATGCTCGGAGTTTTCCAGTGAGATCGAATCAGAAATGAGGAGATCCGTAGGAGAACCAAAATTACCGACATAGCCCAAATGATTGCGAAACTGAAGTGGCAGTGGGTAGTGCAGGATGTTCGACGGACAGATGGCCGATGGGGCAGTTAAGTCCTCGAATAGCGACCACGTACCGGTTGACGCAGTGTTTGTAGGCCCCCCAAAAGATGGACCGACGAATCTGGTCAAGATGGCCGGTAAACGTTGGATGAGGGCGGCGCAGGACTGATCGTCGTGAGGATTTTTGGGGAAGGCCTTTGTCCAGCAGTGGACGTCTTTCAGCGGATGATGATAATGATGATAGATAGAAACGTAAACAGTAAGGTAATAGAAGTGATATAAGTGCTAATTCCTTGAGAAATAACTGTCGTCTAAATATACATTCGGATCTTGAGTTACTTGCATATAACGATGTGCGAAAATACGGCAATACAAATCAATAACCTAGGCCCTAAGGAATCATTGAGAGTAAAATTCAAAGAAATTAACATCTTGACTGTCGCTTCTCAATATATTCTTGATAATGTAATGTATGTTCATAGGCACATAAACCAGGAACAGACATAAGCTTATAATGCCTACTACTGAGCTAAGTCTAGTTAGTAAGTCTTTTGTGAGGCGATGTATATGCTTTTATAACAGGATCCCAGAAAATGTTATAAACAAAAGTATTACGTTATTCAAAGGAATTGTTAAAAAACGTTTGTGTGGTAAAGGTTACTATAACATAAATGACTTTCTTAATGATACCACAGATTGGGAATGGAGCGACCGCCCTCAGGCTATTAAATAATAAGTTAAATTGTACAATGTTACTTTGTAAATGTTACTTTAGTTGTAAAACATATTTTTGATGAAAAAAAAAAGCCCGCTGAGTTTGTTGGGCCCATTCTTCTCAGGCCTGAGGCATTCATTTTGGAATGGGTGGTAGTTTTTTTGACTGTCAATAAGTAATGTCACATCCTATTTTGAATAGAAATATTTGAATTTGAATAAGAATTTATTTATTTTTATAAAATAAGACGATGTTGTTTGGTGTAGTTGCAAGTTGAGAAAGAGTTTCCGCAGTTATATAAATTTAAATTACACCACATCGATCTGCCATACATTATTTCCGCATTAAACATTGGAATATAAAAAAAAAAAAATCACGTAATCCAATAGTCCGATTATGTCTCACACAATTGTCCCAAGTTTTTGTCAGGTGAGTGAATCAAATTCATATATTTTATAAAAAAATACGATTTAAATCACTTTTAGAACGTCAAAAACTACCACGCTTTCGAAAAAGAATGTCTTAGACCTGAGAAGAACAGGCATGAGAATCTCAACGGATTTTTTTTCATAAAAATTTTGTTCTTTAGAATGTAGTAAAATATCGTATATTCAAAATTTATTATTTCATAGCCTGAGGATGGTCGCTCCATTTCCAATCTGTGGTATCATTAAGAAAGTCATTTATGTTATAATAATCTCTACTACGCAAACGATTTTTACAATTCTTTTGAATTTCGTATTACATTTTCTGGGATCATGGCCAACAAAAGACTACCTCGACTTAGCCGAGTAGTAGGCACAACAAGTGTACGATAGTTCCACGTGTTAACATTATGATTATCTTAAAATGTGCCCTACCCATTACAATAATGCTTGTATATTACTGCTTCACGGCAAAATAAGACGCCGTTATTCCGTTACAACGAATAATAGTAATATAAAAGTCTAGAAAATAAGGCCCCGGAACAAACCCCAAAAACAGGCACATTTATGTCTTAAAGTGACGTCGCTCCGAGTTTCGTGTTCAATCAAGAACCCTTGCATTGTAATGGGCGGGCCTATCATTCACCATAAGCTGAACGTCTTGCTCGTCAATATACGCTATGAAATTTTGGGATGTAGTCATGGAAACGGATACAGTGTGTAAATATAGTTGCAAAGAATTGCATTACGGTGAAATTATTAAGTGGAGCCGGAAGCACTTTACTTGAAGTGCAGTGTACACAAGCAATTTGCGTCCGATACATTCAAGAAGGGGACAGTGTTGTAGATTATTACGAAAGGACGATAATATTACAATAACAATAGATATTCAAATTCAAATATTTTTATTCAAAATGTGACATAACTTATTGAAAGTCAAAAACTACCACCCATTCCAAACAGAATGCCTCAGACCTGAGAAGAATGGGCCCAACAAACTCAGCGGACTTTTTTTTAATCAAAAAATATGTTTACAAAGTAATATTGTGCAATTAAACTTATTATTTAATAGTCTGAGGGCGGTTGCTCCATTTCCATCTGTGGGGCATCATTAAGAAAGTCATTTATGTTATAGTAACATTTACATAAACGCTTCTTGACAATTCCTTTGAATTTCGGAAAACAGTTGTTTTATACATTTTCTGGGATCATGTTGTAATAGAAATCAATAATTACTAACTCGAAAATCTTTATGTTTGATCATTTATTGTTAACATTATGATTATCGTAGTTTCTATCAAATTCACTAATGTGCCGATAAACATACATAACATTGTCAAGAATAAGAATAATTAATATGCTTACTGTTAAGTAAATGATTATTTAGGACCTAGGTTATAAATAAAGTGAGTAAACCTCTCCTACAAAGATGTTATCTAAGAAAGAACAACTGAGGGTTTATCAGTTAAGGTCGTATGTTTTACGGATTTTAAATACAAAAGTACACCTTCCTTAAAGGGCGACAACTAAAGTAATTTTTATTTATTTATGACACCATGGGTGGAGACGAGCAGGACGTTCAGCTGATGGTAATTGATACGCACTGCACAATGCTCCTCAGGATTCTTGAGAAACCCAAAAATTCTGACCGGCACTTCAACTGCGCTCGTCACCTTGGAACATAAGATGTAAGTCTCATTTACCCAGTAATTTCACTAGCAGCGGCGCCTTTCCGACCGAAACACAGTAATGGTTGCACATTACTGCTTTACGGCAGATATAGGTGCCGTTGTGTTACCCATAATGTAGCCGGCATCCGGGGCAGAGGATCCTCCCACTGGTAATAAACCTGGCCTGTTTTAATCAGTAACAAGTGTATCTAAGATTTGCAGTATCTTCCTTATATCCTAAGCAAGCATCTTCTTGCGACGAATGTCATTCATGTCAAAATATATGAAATAGTAATGTTATCTAATTAGATCGCGAAGCTCCCGCAGTCTATTGTGCCCAGGACAATGAGTACTAATTCCTGATCCATGTAACTTCCCCTATTGTTCTCATGTTGACAGATTCTCCTATTATTATTCGCGAACAATGTGCCCACTTGTGCTACAATGATAATTCAATTCAGACTAGAAACTTTGCTGAATTCTTATCTCATTTACATGATAATGGCTGTTTGAAAGGCAAAAAGGGGTGTGGTCACCAGAAATTGGAGCCACCATGAAATATATAGTTGCACTTGGAGTTATATTCCACCTTTGACTAGGCTTTTCGCGTGGATTTGTATATAAATGCACATAATAATTAATATTCAACAGCACAGACAATGTAGTGATTTACTGAGACGGATTGGTTGAGTCGTTTTGGTCATATAAACTGGATGTATAGAAATATTGTAATGTAGAATAGTAATAAGGCATGTTAATATTTATGAAGTGAAAACTTCTTTAACGACGTTTAGCACTTTTCTTGGGATGGCTATGAAATGTTAATCTCGCGCCAGGACATGTGACCTGATCGAAAATTCGTAAGACAGTCGTTGAAATTATGGATAAAAGTTGATTTTTCTGAGAGATAAACTTTTAAATGTAAAATAATTGCAATAGTTCTAAAGTGTTAAATTTTTTATGTAATATAAGTTGGTATTTTTGTGTACGATTGCGCAATTAATGAATAAATTGTCTTTAACCACATTATTACTATTTTTACGCAAAACTTTTAGTGTGACCTACGTATACCTAACACATAGAAGAAGACGAAGCCCGTGAACGCTGGAGTGCCCCAAGACTGTGTACTATCTCCTACTGTTTCTTCTGCAACGGCTCGATCACCTGGCGTTGCTTAGAGATGTCACTTCAATGTGTGTCTTATATCGCATTTATCACGGGGAATGTTCCTCCTCACCATCTGTATGTGTGGCGTTCGTCCAAGGAAGTTCAAGGAACTTTCTTCCAAGTACTACAAAGCTGTGGAATGAGTCCTTGTGCGATGTTTCCGAGACGCATTTTTAAAGGCCGGCAAAGCTCCTGCGATTCCTGTGGTGTTGCAAGAGAATGTGGGCGGCGGTGATAAACAAACACCAGGTGATCCGTACGCTTGTATGTCCTCCTTTTCCAGAAAAAAAAAGAAACTCAGTGGTCTTTTTTTAAATAGAATGACAATATTAAACATCGTACAATAAAATTTATTATTTAGTAGCCTGAGGGCGGTGGCTCCATTCCATTTCGTTAGAGTCCGATTTAAAAAGTACATGTTTCGTCTTGACAAGCATGTAAATGTTTACTCATTATAAGAAATAATTTGTGTTAATATGATTATAATAGTATAAATATTAAAATTAATCTGAATATATTGATATAGCCCTAGTAAGAGAGCGGCACTGAAAATTTCGGGAATCAAGGAAGTGACACAACATTACTATTTAAAAATGTATTTATTGCTTTTCGAAGTATTCTCCGCGAAATTTGACACATTTTTCCATACGATGGAACCAATCATTGAAGCAACCATTCCATTCGGAAGTTGGGGTCTCCAAAATGGCCGTTTTGTAGGCGTCCACAGCTTCTTCAGGTGATGAAAATTTCTGACCACGCAATTTATTCTTTATTTTTGGGAAAGTATAGAAATCATTAGGAGGTCGGGGCTGTATGGCGGATGGTATAATAATTCAATGTTTTCTTGCTCTAAAAACTCTTTAGTTCTGTGCGCGGTGTGAGAACTCGCATTGCGGTAGTTGCAGTTCTCTTTACGGAGTTCAGAAACGACCTGTGGCAAACAAATGCTAGCATACTATTCTGCATTAACCGTTCTTTGTCCCTCAAGAGAAATATTCGCACGTGGCCGGTTTTGGAGACAAACGAGGCCACCATTTTTTTTGCAACACTCCGTGAACGAACAATTTTTGTTGGCTTTAACTCATTTTCGAACACCCAAACTCGTGACTGGTTTTTTGTTTTGGGTTCGTACGCGTTCATCCAGGATTCGTCACCTGATACGATGTTGTATACAGCATTTGAGGATCCTGCGTGGAATCTTTCGAGAGTTCTGACGCACTAAGTAACGCGAGCCGCTTTTGCTCTTCACAGAGGAGATGCGGTATCCATCGGGAAAACAACTTTTTTATACCTAATTTTCATGCAAGATTATTTGTATTCGACTCATGCCAATGTCTAAAGTTGCCTGAACTTCGCGGTATGTCACATGTCGATCTTCCTCAATCAGCTTACGCACAGCATCAACGTTTTCTTTGGTGACTGCAGTTTTTGGACGACCTTGACGGGGATCATCACTTAGCTTGACACGTCCACGTTGAAATTCAGCAAACTAGCGATAAATTGTGGTTTTGGATGGGGCTTCATCACCAAATGCAGAAATCATCCGGTCAACACACTGTTTTTGTGTTAAACCACTTCGAAAGTCATATTAAATCATAGCTCTAGAATTTTCTCGAGTCAATGCCATTTTCTCAACGACTAAACAAGTTTGACAAGACCTTGTGACAAGACCGAGAATCTTTTTTTAAATAAATAAATGGTATTCGATTTTTAAAACCAAGGAGTTTTCAATTAAAATGATTTTAATATGACAGGAACAGTGGAAATATTCCATTCCCGATACTTTTAGTGCAGCCTATGTAAAAAGCCCAAATAAAGACGAAGATTTAGTACCTCCATTTTCCACGACACGGTGATCCTACCCTGCTGCCTTTTTCTCACACTACCTTCCATTCATTCACCAATGTAGTATTTACCTCTACATCTACAGGTATATTTTTTAACATTCTACAATAGAGTTGCTTTAAATTTTTTATGTTATGAGAATTATCTTAAGAAATAAGCAAACAAATGGTCAACAACATAATATATCTTATTAGCGGTTCTAAAGAAGCTCGAAAAATGTTTAGTGTCATTTTTTCTGTGCATTCTGGGACCAGCTCGCGGTAACATTTTCATCCCTAAGCGTTCGAGTACAATGCTATACATACTACCAGTCGAAATCTTTGTTTTTTTGGCTAGAAGACGTTGTGTGACACAACGATCTGCTAAAAAAACTTAAATATTTTTTTTGGATTAATACCAATGTTGCGCTGGTGAACATTCCAGTTTTAATTCGGTGCACTATAGAATACGGTTGAACATTTGCAGCTTAAGTGTCCTGTAGATGTTGATTAACTTTTTTTAATTTTCAATTATTTATTAATTATAATTATCATTATTTATTAATTATCATTATTATTATTTTAATGCAATATAATATTACGATATTGTAACAAAATTGCTTCTTGGTTATGACCTCGCATGACTTTATTCGATGTTATGCCTGCTGAGTATAGTATAGTAGTGGAGTATGCAGCTGGTTGGTGTAAATTCAAATTCAAATATTTTTATTCAAAATAGGATTCAAAATCACTTATTGAACGTCAAAAACTATCACCCATTCAAAATAGACTGCCTAAGTGACTGCCTACCTGAGAAGAACGGGTGCAAGAAAATCTGAGTTTTGTCTGTAGTACGGGCTCATAATAAACGCACGCAATTAAATTTTATTATTTTTTAACAACACTCCAGTAATTTCCGAAACACAATATAGCTTGGACAATAATTCTTGACGATAGAAAAAGGCACCGCGGCAAAACCACCTCGCCAGGATTCTGAAGATGCTTCCCACTGAAATAAAAGTAAATTGTTAGATCGTAGTCGTCTGACTATCATATCGTGATATATTTACCCATGAGCACTAATCATCAGAAACTTCAGGCCCCTTAAATGCTCGTAACTTCCATCTTCAGATCGGAATTATTTTTATGAAAGGACCATATTAATTGTTATCATAAATGTAAGTTGTGTCAAACGCAGTTGAAAAAACCTCGGGTGGCGGTTATACGTTATAGATACTCACAATTCGCAAGTCTGAGGGGTGGGTGGCTGATCCTGCCATCCCAGCTCCTCAAGGTAGTTTATCAAGCCTCTGATGTCAGCCATGACCTCAATAGAGTCCTCGGTGACCCCAGGTGTTTCGACTGGTATGTGGGCACACTTCCACACTCAAGAATGATGTATGCCGCCGTCTCTTCTGCTTCCATGCAGGCTCTGCACGGTAGAATGTCGGTGAGACCTATATTAAACAGCTGCTTGTCAAGGGGGGCGTGACCCGTTATTACCGACTCAAATATATCATAGACTTATTTTAATGATACGTTGTTAAAAATGACAACTGCAGCGCACAGCTAGCTATCTTATAAGATTTTAACAACTTGTCTATAATGTATTCAAATATCAATTGAACACATCGATTTATTACCCGTAGGAGATCGAAGTCCATTGTCGTCGCGACATCTAAAAGCATTGTAGCAAGCACAATCACACCATTACCGCTTCCATTGTGACAATGTTAACATATCGTTATCCAGATCAAACGCCATCTATTGTCCGCTAACTGAGACTTTTGTGAAGGAATTCTTTTCAACCCTAGCTAGTTGTTGCAATCTGAAAGGAAAATGTGTTTACCCTTAATAACTTGAAGTTTAACAAAGAATGAAAATTATTTATTAAATTAAACACATCTTACGATTACGGATAAAAGACGGACAAGATATCATGTTTATGATGTCGCTTGGTCAGGGTCGCACTGAATGAACTTTCCCTAATATGTAAACCTCAGTGGGACTATAAATATATCGCCACAGCGCGTCAGCGGACCGATGTACGTCGGACCGACGAGCTCAACCGACTATTCTCGTCAGCGCGACGTAGCTCTACGCGCGTAGCAGTACATCAGCGCTGGACTGAACGCGATCATAATATTAAGTGTTCATTATTATAGCTACGCTTGACCGACGCACGTCAGCGCTGACCGTCGATAAAGCACAAAATGCAGCCGAGGCACTACGCCTTCCTATCTACCTATTGTACGTTGATGACTTAAATAACAATGTAAAAATGTGCATGATCTACTACGACAAACTATTTAACATACCTTCAATAAGTCTTCAACGGTCTCCGATATAGTGCTATTTCGCGCTAATTCGTTATAATACATGTTGCAACATAGTGCTGCAATATGAAATATTCACATAGCCTACCCATTTTTATTCCCATTTAAGAAAATTCATTAAAATCAAAATTTTATAAAAAAAAGGAAGAAGCCCACTTAGTCTCTTAGACTCTTACTCGGATCTGAGGCATAAATTTTGGTGTAGGTGGTACTTAGTTTTTGACGTGCAATAAGTGATTTGAAGCTAACACCGAAGATCGTTTTCTACAAAAACATAATAGTAATGTTCGCTATTATGTGTGTGTTTAAAATAAATCTTTAACACCGGCACTACAGAATGACGCGGCTAAGGTAATCGCTGACCATCGGCCATTGTTACAGCAACACCACAATGACTGGTTAATGAGATCAGATCCATCCTTACTGGACAAAGGCCACCCCCGCCCGTTCCCTTTATTTTATTAATTAATTCATTACAATAGAACCGAACGGAGCGCCGGGAACTATCCGCCATTGTTCTACAGATACTGACTTAGCAACACTAGAGTTGTTGACATAATTACATAATGGTTAAGTTGATTGCTTCGCTTAATAATATGCAGATTTATAGTGTTTATATTTATATATTTTTTTTTAACTGGACTGAAACGTATTATGCGCGCATATTTGTACGAAATTAAATGACCCATCATTTAATTTCGTACAAATATGCGCGCATAATACTTGTCTAGCGAGGTTTAGCGAGTAGAAAAATGTATGATAATGTATTTATAACGTGTTTTTTTCAATTGTTGGATATTTTAACCGAAACGATACTAGCTTGTATCTATATAAACAAATAATATGACCTTTAAATATTTTAAAAATAACAACTTTAACTCTTTTAAATAAAACACTTTTAAAGGGTTAAAACGCGTGTAAATGTAACTGTGTTTTCACATTAAATTTTTGCGTAAAATATACCGTTTTATTATTATTTTACAAGAAACTACGGGTTACCTAAAATAATAAAATGAATGTAACTTTTACGCAAGAATCTAACGTGTAAACACAATAACAATTACACGCGTTTTATTCCTTTAAAAGTGCGCGTTAATGAAAGAAAATACGATAATAGCTCTCATCCTTAGTTAAAAAAAATTGTATTTGTAAAATCACAGGTAAAATTTGAATAACGGCATCATGTTAACGTCTGGCATTCTAAAACCGCGCGTGTTGCAAGAGATTTCTTGCATTGCACAGACACTATGTGGTGCAATTAACGGCTGCAGTTACTTACACACCTCTACGACTTAGGGACCTTGAAGATACTTTTATATGTAAGTGGAGGACAATCGTGTGTGTTAAGTGATCACCGCTGCCCACATTCTCTTGCAACATTAGAGGAATCGCATTTATCACGGGAGTGTTCCGAAGAGCTGTTTAACCTGATTCCTGCCGCCGAATTCCACCTTCGCACGACACGCCACAAGTTAGGATATCATCCTCACCATCTGGATGTGTGGCGGTCCTCCACAGTGCGGTTTACAAGGAGCTTTCTTCCACGTACTACAAAGCTGTGGAATGAACTTCCTTGTGCGGTGTTTCCGGGACGATACGACATGCCTTCAAAAAAGCGCGTAGACCTTTTTTAAAGGCTGGCAACGCTCCTGTGATTCCTCTGGTGTTGCAAGAGATTGTGGGCGGTGATCACTTAACAACAGGTGACCCGTGCGCTCGTTTGTCCTCCTATTCCGTAAAAAAAAATCACAGGGTAAGGTGTACGCTCTTTTTTGAAGTTACCCATGTCGTATTGTCTCGAAAACACCGCAAAAGGAAGCTTATTACTCCCAACTTAAAGGCAGGAACGCATCTTTTGACACTTGATACCGTCCATGGGCGAATGCCTCACGACGTTCCATCTCGTGAACCTCTCGCACGTTTGCTCCCGCATAATAAATAAACATGTTGTTTGAAGTACACAAGAGGAATATCATAACATCATCTATAACTTCACATTGCTCCTTAAACCTACCAATACTTGGTGCTGGTGGTGATGCCCGCGCCTTGTTGTTACTTGTTAAGCCAGGCACTGATGACGCGTGCAAGATGTACATAAACATAATATAATAGCATTTCTGACGGATGTTTGTCGTTGCACTCGAGGTAAATTTTAGAGATTGACATTTTTAATTACGAGATTTACAATCTATACTAATATTATAAAGCTGCAGTGTTTGTTTGTTTGTTTGAACGCGCTAATCTCTGCTAACTTTGAATGATTCTTTCAGTGTTGGGTAGTCCATTTATCGAGGAAGGCTTTTTTTTTCAAAATTAGGGATCCGTAATAAAATTGCTATTTTGTAACACAAGGTGTAAAATCGAAAACCTATTTTTGCGTGCGCTGCAAAAACTATTGACAATAGAACAAAATGATGTACAGGCTATAATATAGGCAATATTTTATTACTTATAAAACTATCGCGTGAATTAAACTTTATATGGCAAAACAACGTTTGCGGGGTCAGCTAGTATGTTATAAAATTTTAATATTTTTAATATAACCTGCATTGAAAGTGCGAGTTTCTTCGCCTTTGAGCGACCCGTTTGCGATTCTTCCCGGGTAGAAAACCGTCGTTGTCATACGGCTGTTCCCAATATTCAGTCTATCTCTTACTTAAGATAAAAATCGTAACTATCTTTGACTATTCTGTCCCAATAAACTTATCGACGGTAACTCACCTTATCCGTACACGGTACACACTGTCTGTCAATGGGACGACGTATAGCTTACCAGCGATAGAAGTTTGTATGGAAATTGCAATTCACGCGTCCAAATATAAGGCGATAAGAATGACTTATCGTATATATTGGGACAGCTTCAGATTATTGACAGCTAATTACTGACAGTAGTAGGTAGTAATTTATCTCTATCTGTAGATAGTATATTGGGAACGGCCGTTAACGTGTTTACGTGGAATGAACTTGCAACCCTGTTTTCGATTGTCATTGTTGTCATTTCAACCATCGACTAATCTGAAAGATATTTTCGCTATTAATTTAATATACTCTAGTTCCAGTTGGCTTCAAACATTCAGGCTGAGACTTTACTTACGTAGAATTTAGTTAAGTGTTCGAACTTGAATTTTGCATTTGGCTATCTTAGCTTAAGCTCAGCATAATTCCAGCTGTCAAATGACTACAAAAAATGAATTCAAAGATTATGCTAAGCTTACACTCATCTAACTTTTACGTAAGCAAAATCTAATCAAAGTCTAAGTACGATCTATAGATTTTAGCCTAAGACTTGCACATTCAATACGGATTATATGACGATATATCTGAATTCGTCTTGTTACATCCCTTGTCACACAATATATTATTGTATATGTTTAAAATATTCTGCGTCTATCGCATTACTATGTAATGATAGTATTTTGATAAAAATACTGCATACAAAATTAAGAACCACAAGTAACATTAAAAAACATAATATCCATAATGAATCACGTATAGAAAACTCTTTCAAATGCTCTATATGTAATTCAAACACAAGACGAGAGATGGTCCGAATATTTTGAACATGCATGAAACAAGTGAACTAAATTGAATAGTACCTCCACCAAAAGCAGACTCAGCCATAAGTCATGGTCGGACGAACTTGAATAGCTGGTTGGATAGTATACACCGCTCGCTGGCGTACGTATCAAAATACAATCTTTTACTAACCACGCGCATTGGTGATTCAATTTTATAAATTGGATTTGAATATTGAATAACATGTTTGTTTCGTATGCCAATGCAGACGTCATTTCTGAATGCATCCACATTGCGGTTCTCGAACCATGCTACCAGGAAATTAGTTGATGGAATGAACAAAAAACGTTCTAGTGCATGATTTGTTTCTTGTAAGGCAATCACACAAAGTAATGCTACCATATTATAAAGATTATTTACCCCCGATGATGCTGTGGTCAGATAAAATACAACTAAGTCTTGCAATATCATCATAAACTGGAATTGTAGGCTTCTTTCTCACCTTTTCCCTTTTTCCTCTTTATTACAAGTTATAGATCTATAAAACTTATGACATTTTCATGTACGTACTGCGCATACGGACAGGGTTGCCATCCCTTAAAACTCTACACCTGACTTACAAATTAAAATACCCGATTTTCAAGAAAAATGCCGGGTTATAATTAATTAAAATGAATGCACAGTAGGAAGAAAAAAGACATCACTGAATGATTTTTTTTGCATTTACCACAAAATCTCTTGACTTGATTAGTTATTACAAGTAAACACAGCAACGTAAAAGTTATGGGATTTATTTTGAATTGTGATGGGAAAAGTTTAAAAAAAATATTGGTAGTGTAAGATATTGTTTGTGGTACCTACTATTAAAAATTAACAACAAGTATTACGTCGTTTGGTCAAAATTTGAAGAATGATTTTCCTCGGCACATACACGCCTCAATCGAAGACTGATCCGGGGTGTTGATTCCATTGCTCTCACTGAGTATCGCAAAATAACAATAATTTAAAACGCTTTTAGCTTTGAACACAATTCATGTTGGATGGAACACGTAACAAACAAATTTGTTATGTACCTAACTATAAATAACGATAACTTTGTATTTTCTAACATTGACTCTACTAGATATTGAACGCTGAATCTAGATTAATATATTTGATCGAAAACCTTTAAAAAATATTATTTTTGTTAGCCTTCGAAATCTAGGCGACCTCTTGCTAAAAAAATATCCTCGAGAGAGGTTCAGAGCTGGAATATGATATCTGAAGCTGAAATTAGGATAATAAACTCATGAAAGTAGTAATTTTTAGTCACGCCAATTAAACATAATCCAAAGGTCACAGCAGTATGTTAAGTGGGACGAATTATTGAAAAATAATAGCTTCATTTTATATTGCTTTGCCGGACAAAGTAATCCTTTATAGCGCTGCAGAAGTCATAATGCGTGAGATCAAACGGACGCAGCCTTTCGGACCATCATAATAAGTGATGCTCTGTCACACCAGACTGCCTCGGGATATTTTAGGGTACGCGCGTCATTATCAAAGGGACAATAATAAAATCTAGTACCGAGGTACAGGAGATCAAATTCAGTTTGCTGCAACGATTTTATACAAAGTCGTGTGTTATTTATAATAATAACTATTTGCTAAGTAGGTACTATTATATTCTGAATTTGTTTCTTGAAATTTGTATTTTTATGTATTTATTTGTATTTTCCTTCGATAGAAATCTAGATAAAATGCACAAGGTATCTAATAGTAAAAAAAGCATGCATTGAAACGCTATAATCTCGTATCTTTGCGTGGAACATAATATGACGGGTTGGCCGCACTTAATGGCCCAGTTACTGAATGAATCAATGAAATATACAGCAAATTACGTATTTCTTTATTGAATATTAAATATTTACAAAAATACTTATAATCTATTTATTACAGCAATATACAATTAAGCCGTATTTGTAGGTCTCAGATAACTTATTCCTACATACCTATCTACGCTTATTATTATAACGATTATGACTCGACATCTCGCTTTGGGTTTGGCTTTGGTGGAAAATCCAGGAAACTACGAAAACTTGTCTATTTGCGAATAATGAATCAATGAATAATGCTCGGCACTTTAAATACCAGTAAGGAATAAGGATAATTCTAGAATTATAGTGAACAGTGTAGTACATCGATTGTATGCCGTTGTGTTCTCTTCTAAAATTGGTAGCAAGCTCACTGAAAAAATGGAAACGATTATGTACAAAGTACAGTGGCCAAGCGATTATAATTTCATCAAGATCAATTTCTGACCAAAACAAAGAAATGAACTAGACATGCACACATATTATCAAACAAAATTAGAAAATTAATCTTTGTTGCTCATTGCTATTCCTTACGAGATACACATGATAATTTACCACTTTAATTATTTGCTTAATATCTAAGTCACATATAACGCAATTCTGAATAAAAATAGTTTTTTTTGCATACAGAGCATTTTTCTAAAAGTATGATATGCAGCTCAAAAAAAACTTGTGATAAGAATCCGTGAGTTGATAAAATTTACAGAACAGAGTTATTGCCTACAGCTTACGTTACATCTACAAACTTTTCTAAGGTTTCCTTGGAGTAGAGGTGACTTGTTACATTTCTTTAAATTAAACCAGATTTTCTGGATGAATACGAGTATAAACTTTTTGTTTCGTATTCGCTGCCTTACGTCATCAGGTGTAAGTATTTTATTGTAACAAGTGACGGCAGGCGCCTACTTAATTTTTTATTCAATTATTTAAACACAAGATATTTATATAAATTAAAACTCAGACTGCATTATTAGCAAAGTTTAACAGAACATGTGGCACGTCAACGTCACAATGTTAAAGCCTAGCTCGAGTACGCCCACTTGGGCGTAGTATTAATTGCCGTACTTTGCGTTTATGCGGTATCTAGTTGGAGCGCAGCGGAGATCAATCCATAATCTAAGGATTAAAATTTTGTTGCATACTAAATGCTTGATTTCTAATTACAATGACATCACGAAATTTTAATGTTAAACAGAATAAATGAAAATAAATTATTAACTTAATATTAATAATAACATAACAGTGAACTAAATATAGCGAGCGGCAGACTAGATTATGTTAAGGATGGATAAAAAAAATAAATGGATGGATGTTACGATTAACATAATGATAATGCTGATGCATTATCTGTCTATAACAGAGACAAAATTATATTAATAAACGCATCACAGAACGATCTAAGGCGTAGAGTATCGTCACGTCATAGATACTCTGACTCTAATCATTTCGCCCTGTGACTGTCACTGGGAGATTTAAGATGGAGGGTCACTCATGCTAATGCTTTCACTCTCTACAAATTTATATCATAAACTAACTATATAGTAGTAACAATACATTCGGTTTCCTTTTCTATGTATGTACAAAGGTTGTTGTTATAAATTCAAAGGCAAACTCAAATAAACTTTATTCAAATATGTTTTATATAAATATAAAAACTAACCGCTTTTGAATCATCATTATAAATAATAAATTACTGGATCTACCATATTTTCGAAGAAAGTAGAGCTCTTGAGAAGAACATACAAGAAACTCAACTTTTTTCTTCTATTTTACATTCAAATTCAAATATTTTTATTTAAAATAGGATATGACATCACTTATTGAAAGTCAAAAACTACCACCTATTCTAAAAAGAATGTCTCAGACCTGAGAAGAACGGGCGCAACAAACTCAGCCGGCTTCTTTTTCATAAAAAAATATGTTTATAAAGTAATATTGTACAATTAAACTAATCATTTAATAAACTGAGGGCGGTCGTTCCATTCCCAATTTGTCAATCAAGAAGTCATTTATGTTATAGTAACCACACAAAGGTTTTTAACAATTCTTTTGAATGTCGTAGTACTTTTATTTTGAATATTTTCTGGGATCTTGTTGTAAAAGCATATACATCGCCCCACAAAAGACTTACTAACTCGACTTAACCGAGTATTAGGCATAACAAGTTTATGTTTGTTCCTCGTGTTAACATTATGATTTTTACCACCTCACCATTTAATAAAATATTAGCATCTACATTTTTGACATTTGGCGCGGTAAATTTAATATATTTGGTTTTATGACTATTTAACAATAAGTTATTGGCGCTAAACCAGTACACGATGTCAGATAGAGCATATAAAACATATGACGAAGTAAACAATAATTGGCAATTATATACATTAAGAAATTAGTTTGAAAGGTGCTGCATGCAGGATAATCTGAATCCTGTTCAACATTAAAAAACGTTTTAAATATGAAATATTTCATGAAAAGTAATAAAAATAAAATGTATAAAAAACAAGGGTCAGCTAAACTAACAACATCATATAGTGACTCTCTCCACATTAAAAATCTTTTATGTTTAAAATAAATAGATTGACTTGGCCAGCCCATAAATACACAATGTATCTCGCTAATATTTTATATTAAATTCAATATTAAATTAGATTGTTTAGTGTGACTTAGTCCAAGTTGCGAGACTTGTTTTTTTTACAATTTCTATTTGGTATCTCTATTTTTTTTTGTAGATAGACCTATTTTTTTCTTTCCTGTATTTTCTACTTCTTGAATACAAGAGATTTTCTTAAAACTCGCTCTCTGTCTTATGAGCTTTTTTATTTTTGAACGTCGTCTTCCTATCTTTTATTCCGGTACTACTTATTGAGCTTCAGCTACAGTTTTCTCAAAGCCCACTCCCTGTCTCTATGGGTTTTTCTCGGAGGCTCTGATGTTACGATTTTAACAATTCTGGACCGCAAATACTTCTTAGTCTATTATATTCACAAACTAAGGATTCCCGCGCTTTAAAACTTCTAAAGTCGACATTAATTACACGTAAGCCGCCCAAACTTCCAACTCTCGAAAGTGCCACGTAAGCTTGCAACACAAACACCAATTCCATAAATAATCTTGTAATTCTATACATTTTTAAGAGATTACACAGTCATTAATGCAGTTGGAATATCTAGAAACCTGGACCGAAATTGCAAAATATTTTAGTATTTTTGTATTAATACACTAAACACTTATTTTATTCTAAATTTAAAGCTTCTATTCTATGTCTGCTGGAAGCCTTTTTAGTTTTGATGATCGGTCAGGCAGTCAGTGAGTGACAAAATTAAGAAACTTTGAATAGTTATTTTATACTTCTTAAATAAACTTCTGGATACTGAAATTCGAAATATACCGTGTGTATCCAACGCATCCTTGGTAACTGAAAATTCAGGCTTCTAATTTTATCCATAACAAAGTTATAGGGGGTCGAAAATGGCCTGAACTGCTTCGAGAAAAGGCGGCCGTGCCGCTTGCTTTTGCTCGACTTGGCGAGGGCAGTGCCGTGGCCCCAGATTATATATTGGATAGATCGACATTAAGACCTTGTATTCATTGTTTGTGCTAGGATTTTTCGTGAACATGATGGTCGTGATTACTGTCATTATTATTAATCGCATCCAACATATACAATGATTTATTAACTATAACAGTTCGACCAGGCACCACAAGCAGCACTCACGATTTTAAGCATCGATGAAAGAATACTTTCATAATAGTAATAATGAAACGCAAAAAAATAAATAAAGACAAGATTAGAAAACACCAATTCCGAATAAAATTCTGAACGATAAATTATTTTTCTTCTTGAAGGCTTCTTTGCACATTACGCCGGATAGGTGCCTTTTTCAAAGAAGCTTTAATATATATATCTACACCCATGCTTTAAATCCTCTATTAAAGATTATGAAACAGTTAGCTTATTGCCAACATTAAAACACCCAATGTCTTAATAACCATTATATCATCCAAACGAGTGTTATAATGTTATACTGAATTTCATAACAACACTCCTTTGTTTTTTTTTTTCAATCCCTTCATGTGGTAAGAGTTTCAACAGACAGCCACATTTTTACTGCTCTATGCGTGGTATCTGTATGAATTTCAAAAAAGAACATTTTCGTTTACGCGCGTTCCAGTCTACCAGAACGTCGCGCGCCGTAATAAAAAGTAGGATATTCGAATCCCCGCCATTTTTCTTCGATATTTTTATTGTTTAAAAATGAGCGATTCAAGTTTTGACAGTACACCGCCAGATATTTTAAACGCTGCAATGTAAATTACTTCTAAAATAAAAAAAAACTTTCCTTAATACTTAGTTTATTTGTATATAATCAGTAATGAATGATATTAGGTTACTACTAAGACCTGGCTGTTTTAAAGTTAGCAGTAAGCTAATTGTTTCAGAATCTTTTAGAGGATTCATATTCTGGGTGTAGATAAAGTCTTGTATGCAACTGTTGATAATTAGGTGTTAAAACATTCCACATTAAAAACCCACATTCGTATTTTAATACCCCTTATTACACAACAGTTGCATAAATAACTATTCCTAAATTTGTGTTCAATGAGTCTTAATAGGTATTCTGTCTGGTATTTTATTGTAAAGTAGAATGAATGAATACACGGCACGTATATCAGTGGGAGGCTCCTTTGCATAGGTTGCCAGCTAGATTATGAGAACCACAACGGGGCCTATTTTTGCCGTGAACTAATAATGTGTCAGCATTATTGTGTTTCGGTCTGAAGGGCGCCGTAGCTAGTGAAATTACTGGGTGAATCAGACAACATCTTATGTCTCATGGTGACTTTTGGTGAAATTTTTGGTATTTCAAGAGTCTTGAGCGGCACTGCATTGTAATGGGCAGGGCGTATCAGTTACCATCAGTTAAACGTCCTGCTTGTTTCGTCCCTTACTGTCATAAAAAACGTATATGAAATCACAAATTTTCTTGAATTCAGTAATGTTTTTTGAAACAAACATTATATTCATGTAGAAGTTAGGTTAAGAAGTAGGGTTAGGAAGTTTATAAACTTGAACTTTTTCTGAAGCGATTCTCTTGGACGAATAATATTATAAAATGCTCCAATATCCCTCTTTAAATAAATAAAAGTACTCCGGGCAGTTATTGCAAGCAAAAGAAGCTGGCTCAGCGCTTTGCTGCATTGGCATGATACCAACACAGCGGTGATTAACAGCATCTCCTAATAATAATAATTTGTTTATTTCACAAAAAGTACTTATTATAATATACAAACAAATAAATGCTATGAACAGAGTATAGTATGTACAAAAAAGTTTAAACAACTGGGCCGAATTATGAGGAACCTGTATTGCGGTATACAGCGTCAATTGTCTTAAGAAGCTCGCTTGTGTAATCCTTTTAAATATTATTTATTTTTGTATAGGGCTTTGTGTTAGTGGTCTGTGGTCTAATCCTCTCTTATGATAATCAGCACAATGAGTGCAGCATGATGACCCAGTGAGTGCGTCACAAAGCAATCGTCACGCAAGGCCGTCGCCGCATGTCAAGTTCGCGTCGGTTCCGTACATATTTCGCTAAAGCGTCGCAACAGTAACAATAATAGCTCCGAGTCCCCATTGTTTGGGCTCGTGGCACATTAAGCCTTTGTCTCTGCCCTCTCCCGTTCCTCACAATGCGGCCAGGAAACAAGTGAGCCTTTATTTCGCCTCTTTTTGTCTCCGAGTATCGCTGCTTATTGTCTTCATTCGATTGTTCGGAGCTCTTCAGAGGGCACATTGTTGTGGACGCCGTTGTTAGCTCTGAGCTTGTGGATGCTCTATGTACTCCTACTAAAGTGTCGTTTCAATTTTAATGTGTCGATTAAATCTCCCACAAATATGTCATTTGAGTTGAGGCTTTTTTCATTAATACGATTCATAACATCGCATCTTTCCTCACTGTTCATTTCAGGTGTGCGGTTAATTAGTTTGAAAGAGTAAACTAACTATGGAATGAATGTTATGTCAAAAGCCGGCTACACTGTGGAAGTGTTTTAGTTCTCCAAGGGCGACAAAACAAATCTAAATATCAAATTTAGTCTTGGTAATAAAAGATCTAGTGGATACTTAATTGTACATAATTAATTTACTAACTGAACTAACTAAAGTTATTAATTATTCTCATAAGATTCATATAATCACTTTAGGTTCGTATTTTAGTTTAATTAGTTTAGCGTCTTTTGCTGTAAGACAACCAATAAAAACAGGCCAGGAATATTAGTTTAGTGACAAACTACGTCGCCATTTGTATGACACTTTGTTTTAGTGTGCGTGTATTGCTCAAAATAGTTTTAGTTCTAAACTCATTTTTTTTCTATTTTTTCACAGCTGTCTATGTGTATCTAGACGTTTAAATGATCTAATATAGCTACATAATATAAAAACTTTTTGACTACATCAAAATTGATACGGAATAAGAAAGACTGGATGTGGCCAAAGCTATGTTAAATTAATTACAAGTGAACTAGAGATATTCGTTTTGTGAATAATATTAATATAATTAATTCATTACATAATTTCGTGTGTGTAAATTAGTGTATGTCACTCTTATGAGATAGATTTTAATCGTTAAAGTTTTATATCAGAACACCAGAATATCCATGAAGCGATAATTTTTTATATTTTTTGTTATTGTTTGTGGGCAAACAGGTGGAAATGGACATTAATTGTGGTAAGTTTTACCACAATTAACATTCAGTAGTACTAGAGGCCTTGAAGATATGTATTTGACAAGATAGTATGCTCTAAGCTTGAGAGTTTCTAAAGCGGCGTTTTCACTGTTTGAATACATACGGATCGCATATACTCGTACGAAAACATTTTATGTGTGTAAAGATTTGTGTGATAAAAATGGCTTTATCTAAGAAAAATTGGCATATTAATATTTTATAAATAAGCATGTGATTTCAGGTCCAAAGTTTTCTTCTTCTGCTCTCCCTCCCTTTTATAATTATATATTTCAGTAGATTCAGCATGTGCAAGCGGGATTTCGGAAGGGAATGTCAATCAGGTATTTTCTTTGCGCTGCATCACTGAAAAATGTCTGGCAAAAGGTATATTGCACGTTCATAGACTTGTAGAAGGCTTATGATGGATATATAAGGTGAATAGAAAATAATTATGGCAGGTTTTCTGATAAGGGCTCTGAAATGTAAACCAGTATCGGAGTATACTCTTATGCTAATTGCAGGCACATGTGGTGAATGAATCGGGGTCGCATCGCATTACGCTACAACGGTTACAATTAAAATTAATATTATATCGTCACTATTACGGACCAGTCTTGCTGGTTAATGGAGTTATGTATATCTGCGGACACTAAAAACAAGCGCAATCGGATTATTTAGCCTAGACGTATATTGTAAGTACGTGATCCAAGTGCACTCGGGCGAATACCCGTTTACTATCTGACTCGGACGATTGTACTCGAACAGTGATAACCCCGCTTTACTATAAGGATTAAAGTGCGTCAGCTCTTTCACTTATTTGAATTTTAAAAAGAATGTAAATTATATTTAAAAACAAAGAAGATTGACCTAATTAGTATTGTCGCAACAAGCGCTCTCGTCAAGTGATGTGCCGATGCTGGTGTCTTTATCTGGGAATCACACAAGCTCCAACAGTCTCTAGTTAGCATTGTTCGCTTGCCTCTATTGTATACCTCGCATTGTTCGGGCACGCCCCGTTTTTTCTTCTCGCTGTTTTCGCTTTCATAGCGGATAGCACTGTAATACTGAGGGCTGCGTGGTATTCCGTGTAATTCTGTTTTCAGCGAAATTTATACAAAGGCGTTTTGAAGTTGTAACACTCTGCTTTGTATGTATTCAGGTTGGTTTTGTGAATAGTTTATTGAGTTGACAACCAACTGTCTATGACGAAAAGTTAGATCCAATCACATGACTAAAAGAATTAGAAGACTCAATATATATACATTGGTATAGACTAGCTATAGATGCAAAGTTGTGGCTGGATGTTATAATCCTTTAGAAAGAGTTTTTTTTAAATAGTTAAGAGATCTTAAATACTTAGTCTAGCTATAAATACTGATACAAATGTATCAAGAAACCATTCTCAAGAAGGTAGTGAAGCCCCTTAACAACACCATGTTCAATAACCAAGAATCCTTCCAGCAAGACTCGGCGCCGGGTCATAAAACTCGGTCTACGCAGTCTTGGTTGGAAACGAACGTTTCGGACTTCATCAGAGCTGAAGACTGGCCGTCGTCTGGTCACGAGCTTAATCCGCTGGATAATGATTTATGGTCAATTTTAGAAAGTACGGCTTATTCTAAATGCCATGATAATTTGGAGTCCCTAAAACAATTCCTACTAAAAGATTCTTATGAACTATGCGACAATTGCCAGGTTTATTGAACTTGTAAGATCACTTTTTTATTTCATTTTCTGAGCACCTCACCGTGGCTAATATTTACAGCCCAAGCCCCAACTCTAGCTCCGTACACCTGTTTATAAACTCTTGGTAACCATACAATCGCTCGGCAGCCTTGAAAGTAAACAAAGCGCCATAAAAATATCTATAAAACGTAATATGAAACATCACAACGTCAAACGTGTGAGAATTGTTGAATATTCTGTTTGAGAGCTCTTTAGAAAACCCGCCCCATTGCGTGTCCCTTTCCACGAAGCTCCATTCATATTCCCCGCATTTTCCATACACAATATTGCGACTTTGTAAGGCTGTACGCTTCTCAAGTCTCCAAATAGTCCATTGACGAGCACGGAGCAAATTCGCTATAGCGAATTAACACTATTCACGCGAAGTTTTGAAAGAGGACTACTCTCATACAATTTGGTGGCATTCAAAGATTCACTTCTTAGCCAGCTTGGTGAATGGTTTTGTGGAAAATGTGCTATATTTCACTCCCACCCAATCAAAACTTATTTTAACAAATCCATAAGATTGAAATCTTTAGCATTTCTATCGCCGCAAGCATTTGCTTACCTTATAGCCCGAAATATTTTCCCAGTTCTTATATCAATGGGTAATTTTAGTGTATAGTTTGGGTACATTAAGTAAGTGTCACCGGTAAAGCGTAGTAGTTGTAATAAAGAAGTCTACCTATTCTTATCAATTTAAATTGGCTAAATCGATTCACATTAAATTTTACTCCTTTTTATTAATGGTTCCCTCGCTTAATAAGTCTATTTTAGTTTTAATTAGTTGGACTCGATCAATATTTAGCGCTGTCGCAGGTACATACATTTTCTTTTAAATTTTCTTATCTGTATATATATATAAAAGAGAGTATATGTATGCATGTATGTTCAACTGAATATCGAGAATCGTTAGCCCAATTGAATGGCACACTTACAAAGGACGACATAACCACTACGACGAACGTTAGTTTTGAATTTTTATCTTTCGAACGGTCGATTCAATAGATCAAAATAAATATAATTGTAAATCTCTCTAGAGTCTACAGATCTATCTTAAATGGTTAATAAAAGCATATAGGAGTTATTTATGTAACCGGCTAAGCGCGAATCTAGCCACGCGCAGTGAAGGGTTCAGTTTTCGCCAGTCACCAATACCTATGTGGGTATTAGAAGGGGGTTTTTTGTTTGATAGTGAAGAATATTTTAATTTTGTTCATGATTTAACTTGTAATAATATTTTAACACAGCCTGAATGAGCCTTGAATTATTCAAGTATTCCAAGTTTATTACATTGACTTGATTGAATTACTTATATTTTGTTGTTTACTCAATTGTTGCCAAATTGGCTTCATCGCTAAATTGGAGTCATCTATAGAGTAACATTACCGGCAGGCCCAAACTCTACATCATAACCATAATATGATAATGATGATGGTAGATTCAGTAATTTAAAAAAATATTTATATCACGCGCTTCTAGCGCTTAGTTTAGGGTTATTGAATAAAAAAATATTTTAACATTGATATATGTACCTATTTTCAGCCCTCCTTTACAAATTAAATAGTTGATGTTGGTCAGCTCTTTCATATTAAATCACGTTTGATTTTCTATGTTTGCCCGTTTATAATATTAAGCTGGGGTCACATACTGCTGTGCATATTCTAAATATTGTCTAACTTATATAAAATATTAAAAACACTTATGAATATTTTTAAAATCATAATAAACCTGTCTGAATATAAAACCAAGCATTTTATAATCTTTTGCTGTTATAATATTGTCTTAGATATGTTTTTCAGATAAAAGCCGTATCTCTAGCCTTACCCCAAAGTCTTTTACTTCTGACACCCTTCATCATATAAGACTTGTGAACATTAAGGTTCAAGCCATTTGAGATATATTAGTTTCCTAACTCAATTAAATTAACCTAGGATTCGTTTCTGGCACTCGCCAGCCGCTACCGCGGCCCGCTACGCTCGGCTCGTGCGTTGTTTTAACTGTTCTAAGATAACCTAACCTAATCAATTTAAATTATGGACTGAACAGTCACATCTCCATTTTATCCAATCATTTCTTTCAATTGTCATATGACAAGCCACTAAAATACACAGATTATAGACATGCTTTTTCTGCTGATCAATCATGAAATCTTGCTGACCAAGTAGTTATTTTGCGGACTGAATGTTTATTATGCAAATTCATGTTATTGTAAGCTGCCTATTTATGATTTAATTTTTGAACATTATCAAAATTATTTGCGGAACAAGAATTGCTGCCTGATGTTTTTTATTGCGAACAAAATCTTTGTAGGCTGACCAAATTATTTAAATGCTGTTTTTTTAAGGCTCACCTAATTTTATAATTGATAAACATTTAATTACTTCTCTCTGTTCAATAACTAAGTCACATGTAAAGCAATTCTCAATAAATAATAGGTTTGTTGCATACAGAGCATTTTCCAAAAAGTATGAAATTCAGCTCAATAAAGCAATTGTGATAAGAATCCTTGAGTTGATAAAATTTGGTAAATCAGAACAGAGTTATTGCCTACAGCTTACATTACATCTACAAACTTTCTAAGGTTTCCTTGGAGTAGAGGCGACTTGTTAGATTTCTTTAAACATTTTGTTTCGTATTCGCTGCCTTACGTCATCATGTGTAAGTATTACTTTAATTTTTATTCAGTTATTTAAACACAACATATTTATAAATTTAATACTTAGATTAAGGATTGGTCTTCGCTGCGCTCCAACTAGATACCGCAGGCATAATCGCAAAGTGCGGTAACTAATACTACTCCCAAATGGGCGTACTCGAGCCAATCTCGAACAATGTGTGTCGTTGACATGCCACATGTTCTGTTAAACTTTGCTAATAATAAAAATGTAAAAATAATACTACAAGAAATAAGAAAGACACTGGGATGACATATCATCAGTATTTTGTGTTTAATTAATTTCAATATAAAATAACACGAAGCGTATGTTATAAGCTGATGTTGGTCAGCTATTTCGTATTAAATCACGTTTGATTTTCTATGTTTGCCCGTTTATAATATTAAGCTGGGGTCACATACTGCTTAACGCCTAACGTTCTTAATTTTTTAGTCTCATTGAAAAATATAGTTTGCAATCTCGATTTTGTATTAAGATAAAATTTAAACGCTGTGTTGAAATTCACATGCTTAACGGGATCGCACTAAATAATATAAAAATGGACAAGTCTGAATCGGGCGCCTCCACCAATGTCTCGTAAAATTGCATTTAAACTGTCCGATTTCAATGTAATCGAAGCGATACAAATTGATTGTTTAATGAAATTCGTTAAATGTGGAGTTACCGACTTAAATCTAGTTGATACAGCTTTAACTAAAATAGAAATACGTGAACCGAACGAATACATTAAACGTGGTTAAGGCACCAGTGATACTACATCTAGCCACAGCATTATTACATCATTTGTAATTTCTTGTATCGTATGTTTGAAATTCCTTGCTTTGTTTACATTTTTGACAATGTATCTCTGTTTGACAACGTTTTGACTTATATACATATTCGAGTGACATTTTAAGAGACAAAACTTGTACGTGTTTTTTTCGTCGTCACATCGTCGCTTAGTTAACTATGCAAACCAAGTATCACTAGGATATTTATATTAATAAATAAACAACGATTTATTTTTTTACTATTATAGATTGATGTAAAGATGTTGTGTTGTAATACTAATTATTATTATGATGAAAAATTAGTAAAAGAACCTGGGTTAAGTGAAAAAATTATGTATTTTTCTAGCAGTAAGTACTATAATTATAGTGACACAGAAAAACAGAATCTACAGAACTATTAACAACAAAAGTCAAAATGTAACATTGAAAACTTCAAAAACAAATCAGTGATAGTTGAGTGATAGCATGGAAATATCACGTGATCTGTACTTTTCCCGGGGCGTAAAAAGAATAGGGGAATCCCAGGCCCATGGGTGTCGTAAGAGGCGACTAAGGGCTTTTTAGAAGTGGGAGAGTCACGCTGCCGTCTTTTGACGTCAGCACAATCTGGCTCGTCCGGGTTAATTACCACACTCGCACAGAATACCGGCGTGAAGTAGCGGCCTAGTGCCACTACTAGAGGGCCTAGCGGCCTAGTCGCATAGGTTAGTGTCGAGGACCGGTGGCCATTCCCCCCCCCCCCCACCCGAATATGACAGCGGAACTTAAAAAGATTTTACCCCAGGAGGGTACCGGCTCTACCAGAGTCGGAGAATCCCTCCCCGAGCACTATAGCTCGGGCTGCCCTTCGTATTCTGGGGAGGGCACAGAACCGCACATGACTAAGGACAAACGAAGCAGTAACACCACGGCACCCCGCTCCACACTCAACGTGGACTTTTGCAATATCAGGGGAATTCACTCCAATTTAAACGCCGTCCACCACCACCTTGAGATGGGCAGCGGCTATTGAAAACAGGGGGGAAGGCCTGGCAGTTCGCCTGGATAAAGCGAAGGCCTTTGATCGTGTATGGCACAAGGCGCTCCTCTCCAAACTTCCATCATTTGGGCTTCCCGAGAGCTTGTGCAAGTCGACCTCCAGCTTCCTCACTGGGCGCAGCATACAGGTCGTTGTCGACGGATATTGCTCGAACCCGAAGCCCGTGAATGCTGGAGTGCCCCAAGGCTGTGTGCTGTCTCCCACGCTGTTTCTTCTGCATATCAATGATATGTTGGACACCTCCAACATTCATTGCTATGCAGACGACAGCACTGGTGATGCCGTATACACTGGCCATGCAGGTCTCTCTCGGGAAATCGTCGACCAGAGCCGGGAGAAACTTGTGTCTTCTATCGAGTCCTCTCTTGAGAAGGTCGCGGAATGGAGAAAATTGAACCTTGTCCAATTTAACCCCCAGAAGACTCAAGTTTGCGCGTTTACCACTAAAAAAACCCCATTTGTCGTATCTCCGCTCTTCGACAACACTTCCCTCAAAGCCTCGCTTAGTATCGGAATACTGGGTCTCGAAATCTCGAGCGATTGCCAATTTCGTGGTCATCTGGAAGGCAAAGCCAAATTGGCTTCAAAGAAACTGGGCGTCATTAATACAGCACGGCAATACTTCAAGCCAGCCCACATACTAGCGCTCTACAAAGCGCAGGTCCGGCCACACATGGAGTATTGCTGTCATCTCTGGTCTGGCGCACCCCAGTATCAGCTTGATCCATTTGACCACGTGCAACGCAGAGCAGCTCGAATTGTCGGGGACACAGTGCTCTGTGAACGGCTGGATCACTTGGCGTTGCGTAGAGACGTCGCTTCAGTGTGTGTTTTCTACCGCATTTATCACGGGGAGTGTTCCGAAGAGCTGTTTAACCTGATTCCTGCCGCCGAATTCTATCATCCTCACCATCTGGATGTGTGGCGGTCCTCCACAGTTCGGTTTTCAAGGAGCTTTCTTCCACGTACTACAAAGCTGTGGAATGAGCTTCCTTGTGCAGTGCTTCCGGGACGATACGACATGGGTACCTTCAAAAAAAACGCATACACCTTCCTTAAAGGCCGGCGGCGCTCCTGTGATTCCTCTGGTGTTGCAGGAGATTGTGGGCGGCGGTGATCACTTAACAACAGGTGACCCGTACGCGAGTTTGTCCTCCTATTCCATAAAAAAAAAAGATTTCACGTGTACTAACGGTAATGAAACTGCTAGCTGTACTGACGCAAGAGCACGAGTGCGAGGGGGTGAAAGGGGTACGGGAGGGGGCTTCACGTTCCAGTGAGGTCCAGGGATAATGTGGCCGTGTAGTATACTAGGCATATTAGTTATCGGAGGCTTATCAAAGGATAATGAATAGAGAAATACGCTTAAGACACGTGTGACTCTTTAACCGACTTTTAAAAAGGAGAAGGTTATCAATCTGATCGGTCGATTTGGTCCCATAAAAATTTTACATAGTTTGGCCCCGTAGTTATCACTTTATGAACATTTATATGAAAATTTTTGTCTACCTGGATGACATAATTGTTTTCTGTGTACGGTTTTTTTTTGGAGTTTTCATTCAGGTTGATTATATATTATTATTTTTAACTGACACTAAAACGTAAAAAATAAAAAATAAACTACAACTGCAAAGGCCTTAAGTACCTGTAATTTATTTTAGTATAATTAATTTTCTGATGTAAATTGCACCTTTATGTCTTTTTTAATAAATTGTACGTCATTTTATTTAAAAAAAATTATATCCATAATTGAAAAAAATATGGTTGCTAGCTCTCAGACAGCCACAACATAAAGGTTGCCAGGTGTAAACAGGTACATTTTTGTTGATAACTTACAGTCATCAGTTTTTTTTATAATTTTAATAAAAAATTGAAGTTTTATTTTTACTATATACGATAAAGTATGGTTGCCAGGTAAAAATGGCAGAAATGCAAGAAACCAACCAGACGGGCCTCTTTTGTAAATATTTTTTTCAGGTTGATTATTTATTTGTATGTGCTACATATTGATAGCTTTCAAGTCGGTGCCAAGCCAAATGTAATAAAGGTACCTACACTCGCCACGCGTGACTTTGAGCGGGATAACTTCGCCTAACACCAAGACACGCGTGGCCAGACAACCTAAACAATTATAGTAAGTAAGCTTTTTATAATATTACTTTTTATTTTGTTTGGGGCTTGGCACTGACTTAAAACCTATCAATAGGTACTACATATAAATAATACTATTTTATTATATTAAAGGTAAAGGTCTGCATAAGAGGCATATTAAATTAAATTTTTAGTTATTTGATAGTTTCAGTTTTTGAAGTCGGTTTTTTTAAACGAATCTTTAATATCTTCGATAAGCGTTTTATTATGAATAAGGCGGATAGTCGATATCATTGTATTAGAGTTCCGTAGGCTGCCTAGCTAAAACGATCACATTAAATCCAGCCTTATTAAAAAAGCGTGAAAACCTAACAATATTTAATAAGAACCTATAATAACTTAACAGCGCATAATTGTTGTACGTGGGCATTTTATTCTTACTTACCTCTTTAAAATAAATTGACGGCAACCCCTGGTGTCGGCCCGACACCAAATTACAGGCCCATTTACCGACCCTCAAGTAGATGAAGTAAGAAACAATTATGGCGTCGAGCATACAGCCTCGCATTGTAAGCTATCGCTCTAGAAACAGTTGTTCCCGGTGTTGAAAGAACGCGAGCTCCCGGACTATAGAACAAAAGATGGCCCAATTGCGTTACGACTTTTTGTCTGCCGTCGACTTGTGAAGTACAATAGAGTTTCAAATAATGACTATGTGGCCGAATCTCGGGCTTTTAATGAAAATGTTGTTAAACTCATGCTTTCCGTTCAAATTGAACTGCAATTTTGAAATTCGCATAATCTATTTTAGCCTGTAGGAAATAAAACAATATCGTTCACCTATAATTGCATGATGACTTTTGAATTTGAATAAACTTAAGAATTAACATGTGTATGATAGTAATGACGATATTAACATTATCAAATAAAATCAATTTTCCGATCACGATAGGTGTAATTGTTTGTTTGAGATAAATATGCTAGTCGCGTATAGACGAGCTAACCACCCGATGTAATGCGTGTGTGCGTTCATTAATAATAATGGGTCAACCATCTAACTTTTTTTTTCAACTAGTGCTTATTTCGTGAATGGTAACACTTAGCTCCTGTTTGATTTGACAGATAATTAGTTTTATCCTTCCGCTGAACGAATATGGTTGTGTATACGCTTGGAAAAAAAACGCTGGGAAATATTGCGACATTACTTTGAAAATCATGGTAATGTTGCAGATTATGTGCTAAAATTGCGTACGGATTTTGGAAGAAGAGAAGCACCGTCATCTCCGTGTGTTCGTTATCTTGTGAAAAGGGGAAAGAAACTGGCATCCTCATCGATAAACCAAAGCGTGAAAAGCCAAAAACAGTGCGTACACCCGAGAATATTGCTGCTGTGGCAGAAAGTGTGCGTGAAGCGCCATAATTGATGTTCAATTCACCGTCGTTCTCATTTCGGAGACATCATTGAGACGAATTTTGCATAAAGACCTTGGTATGACGCCATACAAAGTCCAATTGGTTGAGGAGTTGAAGCCAACTGACCATCCAATGCGTTTTCGCTTCGCTGAGTGGGCCTGCAATCGACTTACAGAAGATGCCGATTTTGCCAAAAAAATCATCTTTTCAGATGAAGCTCATTTTGATCTTGGCAGGTATGTAAACAAGCAAAATTATCGCATTTGGGGATACAGAAAACCCGCACGCATACATTGAAAAGCCGACGCACCCAAAACGAGTCACTGTTAGGTGCGGATTTTGGTCCAGAGGCATAATTGGGCCATTTTTCTTCGAAATTGAGCAAGGTACCGTTACAGTCAATGGCGATCGTTATCGGGCCATGTTGAACGAATTTTTGTTCACAAAATTGAAGAGAAGGATATTGGCAACATTTGGTTTTGCCCCCTTTTTTTGAATATCGCACTATCAGCCGCAGAGCTGATGTCGTTTGGACCACCACCTTGTTTCCACCTCGGAGCTGCGATTTGACACCGTTGGACTATTATTTGTGGGGTGCCGTCAAAGATAAGTGTTACGCCGACAAGCCAGAGACAATTGACGCTTTAAAGGACAATATTCGTGAAGCCATTGGAGAAATACAGCTGCACACAATCGATAATGTGCTTAAAAATTGGACCGATCGTGTAGGCTACTGCATGGCCAGCCGAGGCAGCCATTCGAATGAAATTATTTTCCATTATTAACCGGAAGGATTGTACTTTCAAATAAAAAAAGAAATTTGAGAAAATATTATATAGTAGCTTTTTTTTTATAGCATTAAAAAAAAGTTATTTGGCGGACCCTATAGTACAAGATCTCGCCGCTCGATTCTGCAGGTACCTACGTGTTTTTTTGATAAAACTAATTAAGATGCCCTGTGCTGCCCCGGGTGTAAAAAGAATAGGGTAGTCCCAGGTCCAAGGGTGTCGTAAGAGGCGACTACGGGCTTTTTGAAAGTGGGAGAGTCACGCTGCTGTCTCATGACGTCAGTACAATCGGGCCAGACTCGTCCGGGTTACTTACCACACTCGCACAGAATACCGGCGTGAAGTAGCGGCCTAGTGCCGCTATGTTTCGCATAGGTTAGTGTCGAGGACCGGAGGCCATTCCCCACCGTCCTTCGCTCCCCCCCAACAAAATATGAGAGCGGTATTTAAAGAGAAATTACCCCAGGAGGGTACCGGCTCTTGTAGAGCCAGAGAATCCCTCCCCGAGCATTCGCGCTCGGGCTGCCCTTCGTATTCTGGGGAGGGCACAGTACCGTGTATGTCACAGGACAAACAGGGCAGCAACACCACGGCACCCCGCTCCACGCTTAATGTGGACTTTTGTAACATCCGGGGAATTCACTCCAACTTAAACGCCGTCCACCACCACCTTGAGACGTCACAGCCGGCCTTGTGTTTCCTTACGGAGACGCAGATATCTCGACCTAGCGATACGTCATATTTAACGTACCCCGGGTACAAAATTGAGCAAAATTTCATGCCTCATGCCGGGGTATGTGTGTACGTTAGGGAGGATATCTGCTGTCGCCGTCTCGGCAATTTTGAGGGTAGGGGCCTGTCTACTCTCTGGCTCCGCGTAGATTTAGAGGACCGCGTCCGCATCTATGCGTGTGTCTACAGGTCCCATAGTGGTAACTCAGAAACGGATCACCTCATGGGCTGCGTTCAAGCGGCATTTGATGACGTGCTTGCTCAGATCCCCTCCGCTGAAATCGTAGTCTTGGGTGATTTCAACGGGCACAATGCCGAATGGCTTGGATCACGTACCACAGACTACGCAGGGCGATCTGTGCATAATTTTGCATTGGCGTATGGTCTGTCCCAATTGATTGAGTCGCCGACGCGGCTCCCGGATGTGGATAGCCACATGCCGTCCTTATTAGATCTTCTGCTGACTACACATCCCTATGGTTACCAGGTCTCTGTCGTCTCGGAACGTCCGACCATTGCCTGGTCAGGAGTGTAGTGCCTATCCGACGCCAACGTCGCAGACCACCAGCGACCCGCCGCGTTTGGCACTACAAGTCAGCAGATTGGGATAGGATGCGTTCCTTTTTTGCATCCTACCCTTGGGGCAGGGTTTGTTTCCTTCGGATGATCCTAGTGCCTGCGCCGTTGCAGTAGCCGATGTGATACTGCAGGGCATGGATATTTTTATACCAAGCTCTGTAGTACCGATCGGTGGCAGATCACAGCCCTGGTTCGATGCGTCAGTTAAAGCAGCATCTGTCTGCAAAAAACAGGCGTATCGAACTTGGGTTGCGGCGCTGGGCTCAAGGGATCCGAACTGCAAAGTTCTGAAGAGGAAATATAACCGTGCCTCCAGATTTTTTAAGCGGCAAATCGCCCGTGCGAAATCGAAGCACGTCGTCAAAATTGGCGAGCAGCTTTCCAGTTACCCGACCGGAACACGCAAGTTCTGGTCGTTGTCGAAAGCTGCTCTTGGTAACTTCAACCAGCCGTCTATGCCGCCGTTGCACATGAGGAATGACACCCTGGCCCATACGGCAAAAGAGAAAGCCGATCTCCTGTGCACTCTTTTTTCCTCCAACTCGACTCTTGACGACAACGGAAAAACACCGCCGACCATCCCGCGGTGTCAGAGCTCCATGCCTGAAGTACAGTTCCGACAGAAAACTGTTAGGCGAGCTCTGTTTTCGTTGGACGTCAGGAAGTCGAGCGGGCCGGATGGCATTTCTCCAATCGTGCTTAGAACGTGTGCCCCTGAGTTGACGCCGGTGCTAACGCGTTTATTCCGGCACTCTTATTCAAAAGGCGTAGTCCCTGATTCATGGAAGTCAGCCCTTGTCCATCCGATCCCAAAAAAAGGAGACAGTTCGGATCCGGCAAACTACAGGCCTATTGCGATTACCTCCCTACTCTCCAAAATCATGGAGAGCATAATTAACCGCCAGCTCTTGGTATACCTTGAGGGTCACCAGTTGATCAACGACCGGCAGTACGGCTTTCGCAATGGTCGGTCGACTGGCGATCTTCTGGTATACCTAACACATAGATGGGCGGCGGCTATTGAAAGCAATACAAAGTATAAACAAAGCAGTCTGGATATAGCGAAGGCCTTTGATCGTGTATGGCACAAGGCGCTCCTCGCAAAACTTCCATCATTTGGGCTTCCCGAGAGCTTATGCAAGTGGACCTCCAGCTTCCTCACTGGGCGCAGCATACAGGTCGTTATCGACGGTTATTGCTCGAATCCCAAGCCCGTGAACGCTGGAGTTCCCCAAGGCTGTGTGCTATCTCCCACGCTGTTTCTTCTGCATATCAATGATATGTTGGACACCGCCAACATGCATTGCTATGCAGACGACAGCACTGGTGATGCCGTATACACGGGCCATGCAAGTCTCTCTCGGGAAAACGTCGACCAGTGCCGGGAGAAACTTGTGTCTTCTATCGAGTCCTCTCTCGAGAAGGTCGCGGAATGGGGTAAGTTGAACCTTGTCCAATTTAACCCCCAGAAGACTCAAGTTTGCGCGTTTACCAATAAAAAAACCCCATTTGCCGTATCACCGCTCTTCGAGAACACTTCCCTTAAAGCCTCGCCTAGTATCGGAATACTGGGTCTCGAAATCTCGAGCAATTGCAAATTCCGTGGCCATCTGGAGGGCAAACTGGCTTCAAAGAAACTGGGCGTCATAAATAGAGCACGGCAATACTTCAAGCCAGCCCACATTCTAGCGCTCTACAAAGCGCAGGTCCGGCCTCACATGGAGTATTGCTGTCATCTCTGGTCTGGCGCACCCCAGTATCAGCTCGATCCATTTGACCGCGTGCAACGCAGAGCAGCTCGAATTGTCGGGAACCCAGTACTCTGTGAACGGCTGGATCATTTGGCGTTGCGTAGAGACGTCGCTTCATTTTGTGTTTTCTACCGCATCTATCACGGGGAGTGTTCCGAAGAGCTGTTCAACCTGATTCCTGCCGCCGAATTCCACCTTCGCACGACACGCCACAAGTTAGGATTTCATCCCCACCATCTGGATGTGTGGCGGCCCTCCACAGTGCGGTTTTCAAGGAGCTTTCTTCCTCGTACCACGAAGCTGTGGAATGAGCTTCCGTGTGCGGTGTTTCCGGGACGATACGACATGGGTACCTTCAAGAAAAGCGCGTACACCTTCCTTAAAGGCCGGCAACGCTCTTGTGATTCCTCTGGTGTTGCAGGAGAGTGTGGGCGGCGGTGATCACTTAACACCAGGTGACCCGTACGCTCGTTTGTCCTCCTATTCCATAAAAAAAAAAAAAAATAAGAACGCTTAGGGAGTATGCAATGCAAAGGCCTCAAGTACCTGTAATATATTTTAGTATAATAAATTTTCTGATGTAAATTGCACCTTTATGTCTTTTTTAATAAATTGGACGTCATTTTATTTAAAAAAATATGCCGAGAATTGAAAAATACATATCTAGACAGCCACAACATAAAGGTTGTCAGGTGTAAACAGGTACATTTTTGTTGATAATTTAGTCATCTGTTTTTTTTTATAATTTTAATAAGAAATTGGAGTTTTATATTTACTA
Source organism: Leptidea sinapis (assembly GCF_905404315.1). Taxonomy (NCBI): domain Eukaryota; kingdom Metazoa; phylum Arthropoda; class Insecta; order Lepidoptera; family Pieridae; genus Leptidea; species Leptidea sinapis. The sequence continues at coordinate 15,902,247 of NC_066268.1, forward strand.
TATACGATAGCGTATGGTTGCCAGTTAAAAATGCCGCAAAAAAATATACAGATCTGAGAACAACGGGAAATGCAAGAAACCTTCCAGGCGGGCCTCTTTTTTTAAATATTTTTTTTGTCATATATTATTTTAATTCAATTTACTATTATTTATAAATGTAAAATTGGACGTGATCGCTCCACCCCCGAGGTGTTTTATAGAACCACATTCATTTTTAGTTACACATTTGTACATTTCGGGAATCGTATTATAAAGAATCCGTTTTTTTGCTTTATCTCCATACACCAAGTTTTAAGCAAGTTTAAACCTCACAAATCCGAAATTCCTATATGAAAGTGATGAGTGCTGTATCGACATAATATTAAGCCTCTGAGTTCGATCTTAAGCCTTGAATGTCAATGGAGAGGAAACGTGCTGTAATCAGCGCTGCTACTTCCAATTTCGTCCTATTCATTGGATCGTGATTCCCGACTCTATACTCGCACAGGACTACATTTTAAGCCTTTGATTTTAAATTTCAGAATATGAGACTATTTTATTTGTATTCTTTAAATACATTTGAAATAAGAATCTAAATACAGACTTGATGATGTTAGAGTAGCTATTAGCTTCGTTAATATATAATTAATAGAGAACATAAAGTAGTCAGTTCGTTTTGTAGAAGTAGGGCAATACATGGAGGTTCCCTAATTATTATTAATAATAGATTAACAATGTAAAAATAGAAGAGATATTGTTAATCTCTCTATAGAACAACTAATTGAGATAGCTTGTATAGAGTTAGAGCAATTTATTATTGTAAGTGTATACCGCCCCCCCACTGCATCATATGAACAATTCCAACATAGAATGTAGGAGGTACTTAAAAATTTAGCAAAACGAGCAAGTCAATTATAGTGTGTGGAGATTTTAATATAAACTTGCATGAACCTTCGGCCAATTGTACTAGCCTTAAAAAATTATTTCAAAGTTTTAATTTATTCAATGTATTTTGGGAACCTACTAGAATCACTTCTACAACAGCAACCTGTTTAGATAATATTTTTACAAATGTTACTATTACTAGTAAACTCATAATTAATAATCTTCGGTCCGACCATAGTGGGCAACTTATAAAAGTAAATACAAGATTGGACAATGTCAGACCAAAAAAGGTGACGATTATACCAGTTACGGGGTAGCCGTCTTTAGAGGTTTAGAAATAATTTGGTAAATACGATACCATTTTTACACTGTGGTGAAACTGCTAATTTTCACTATAACTTAGTCTTCAATTCCTTCTGTGGGGAATTTGACAGGATTTTTACTCCAGTAACGGTGACAGTAAACATCAAGCATTGTTTTAATGATTGGGCAACAATGGGTATCCACAAAAGTCGTAAACGCTTATATGACCTGTATTATGAGAAACATTACAGTAATAGTGAAGAATTTAAAATATATGTAAATAAATACTCCAAGCTCTTTAAAGTAGTTTGTCATGAAGCGAAAACACGTTTCATTGCAGATAAAATTAAAAACAGTAATAATAAAGTAAAAGTGACTTGGAGTGTAATTAACAATGAAACTGGTACTTAACAATGACACCTCTATCTATTTAAATATTAATAATCGCGTTATACATTCGGAAATAGAAATTGCAAATGAATTTGATAAATACTTCTCCGAAATCCCGATTGTCACAACCAAAGACCTTAACTCTTCGCCAAAAGCAGCATATGATATGCTTAAATTACACGTACCAGTATCTTCCACTGATTTGAAATTTAAGTATGTTACAGGTAGCGATATAATAAAAATCTTCAAATTAATTAACCTAAAAAATACAAAAGACCTATGGGGCCATTCGACTAATATTGTAAAATACATACTTGACATTATAGCACCTGAATTAGCAATAATATTTAATGAACGCATAGATGAGGGTGTGTTCCCTGACCTCATGAAATCCAGTAAAGTTATACCTTTGTTTAAATCGGGCAGTTCTTTTGACCCTGCTAATTTCAGACCTATTTCAGTGCTGCCTGTTTTTAGTAAAATTTTTGAAAAACTTTTGCTTCAACAGCTACAAATGCATTTTTGTAAATTAATGAACAAAAATCAGTTTGGTTTTACTAGGGGCTTATCAACAATTAATGCGGGTACTAGACTCATTGAGCACATCTTTGACGCCTGGGAAGAGTCACAGGATGCATTGGGCATTTTTTTTGATTTGCCAAAAGCATTTGACTGCGTCCACCATGAAACTTTACTCCTAAAACTAAAGCATTATGGAGTGAAAAATAGAGCCCTAAATCTGTTTAAATCATATTTAAGCGAAAGAGTTCAGATAGTCGATGTAAATGGTAAACGGTCTTCGGGTAAACCTGTGGAAATAGGTGTTCCACAGGGTTCTATTCTCGGTCCTTTCTTGTTTCTTATATATATTAACGATCTACCGTTTAAGGTAGATGATAGCCATGAAATTGTATTGTTTGCTGATGATACTTCACTTATTTTTAAAGTGAAGCGACTTGCGGATATTGACGACGAGGTAAGCAATGCACTCTCAAAGATAGTGCGTTGGTTTGAGATGAATAATCTGCACTTAAACAGTAAAAAAACAAAGTGTTTACGGTTCATTACACCAAACACAGCGGAGGTACTAACCAACGTACTTATAAATGACCAGATTGGAACTTGTGGACACTACGGTCTTCTTGGGTATCACGTTAGATAAAAAGCTTCAGTGGGTTCCACATATTGCCCATCTAGCAGATAGACTCAGCTCTGCGGCATATGCAGTTAGAAAGATTAGAGAGTACACGAATATTGCGACCGCTAGATTAGTGTACTTCAGTTATTTTCACAGCATCATGACGTACGGTATTTTATTATGGGGTCATGCTGCTGACATTAATATAGTGTTTGCTCTGCAAAAGAGAGCTGTTCGTGCTATATATCAGCTTGGTTATAGACAGTCTCTCAAAGAAAAATTTAAAGAAATAAATATTATGACTGTTCATTCTCAGAAAATTTATGAAAATTTAATATACGTTCACAAAAATCGTCACCTTTTTACTCTTAATAGTGATTTTCATTATTATAACACTAGAAATAAGGGATTGCTTGTAACTAATTCTAGTAGGCTTCATAAGATACATAATAGCTTTAAGGGTAAATGTATACACTTCTATAATAAAGTCCTAGCCACTGTTCAGGCATTATCTATAAATAAATTTAAATGTTTTATAAAAAAATGGCTCTGTCGTAAATCCTATCACTCCACTGCTGAATATCTAAATGATCGGACAGCCTGGGACTAGATTGTGATTATTTTATAGCGACAGAAATGACTGTAAAATATTGTATATTTTAATTGAAAAGAGCGCAAAAAAAGAATGCTGGGAGAGTATCTTGCGCCGCTTCTTCTCTCTCAGAGCGCCATTTGTTTCCGAAGCGGTAGTAGTCTCTAGCAGTTATTAGAAATGGCATCAAAAAGAATTCTAAAGGAATCAATTTTGAGTAAATAAATGCCTTTTAATAGGAACACATATTTTTTTTCAGCGCACAGCATAGTGATCACATAGGAGCTCTCATGAAAAATCATGATTTATTTAGTAGGCAGGTAATCAATAAAACGCCATCGTTCACTTTGAGAAGATAAGTAGGGGAATATTATTCTGGACGTTGCAACTAAGAAATACTATAAGGAACAGTACATAAAAGAGCTGTACAGTGACAATACCCGCAGGCTGACGAATTGGGTGAGTGAAGCTGATGGACCCGACTTTATAAAATCTGAGCTGAACAGGTGAACATTAAAAAGTAACCAAAAAAACAGGAAAAGCGACTGGTCCAGATAATGTAAATATAGAAAGTCTGAAACTGATACAACCGAAAAATATAAGTACTGTATAGTACTGGTACACTACTATAATAACGTCTAACTACTAGTACTGGAAAAATCCCCGACGATTGGTAAATTCAACTTTCATAACCCTATCTAAAAAGAAGACTGCATGAGACTTATGAAGTTCGGTACTAGTTCTCATGAGTCAAACCTTTGCTAAAACTTTTTTGAAGATCATCCACAAGCGCATAAAGACAAAATGTGAAGACCAACTTAGTGATAATCAATTTGGATTTGGAGCAGGTATACATACTTAGATACAAGGGAGGCACAGTTTGCACTTAGTATACTGGTCCAGATATGCAGCAAGAAGTGTTTTTATGTTTCATTCATTTTGAACTCCTTTTTAATACATGCATAAATACCAAAGACATTCGGATCATAAGGAACTTATATTGGGATCAAACAGCAACAATCAGGGTAGATGGTAAAGAAACAGACACTACTAAAATTGAAAAACGCGTTTGAAAGGGATTCATTCTGTCACCGCTATTACTTTATTTGTACTCTGAACATGTAATAAAAGATGCTCTAGAATCTAGATGGTAAGTATTTAGGAGACGCTGCTGACGATACTGTCCTAATAGCGTCCACAAAGCAAAATCTACAAGAAATCCTGAATAGAGTAAAGTAGGGTTAATCCCTAATGAATTTGTCAAAGCAAAAATATATCGTTATTTCGGAGATCTCGTCCACCGGTCAATCTAGGCTCCGACACTCTGCCGCAATCAACCTGCGTTAAATACCTCGGATTTTATCCGGACCGTAGGATGGTATGGAAAGACCATATAAAAACGAAGCGCAACAAAATCAATGTTATATTAAAAAACCTGGCTTCTCGGTAGACAGTCTGCCTTATCACTATCTAACAAACTTAGGGTATATTGCTCCTTAATAAAACCGATCTGGACATATGGAATCCAATTGAATGAAGTCCAATCGACAGCCAGCAAATCCAACATGATGAGCCTCCAGAGAGCTCGAAACAGTATACTAAGGGTACTTTCATCGGCGCCTTGGTACACTCGAAACTCGGAAGTCCGTGGGTATCGGGAAAACCCAACCATATTTGACGAATTAAAACGATACCCAATCAACTATTAGACTCGTTTGACAGAGTTGTCGAACTGGATAGCGGGTTTGGGTACTCACTCAAACCAGCTATCCAGTATACTCTTGCAGCAAAATCTGATTAGAAGACTCAAGAGAGCCAATGTGCTACCTAACTAAGGGGAGATGGGGCAGTGGCTCCACCTCGCCAAAGCTCAACCTCTTACAACTCAACTGATTATAGTCAGAGGACTGATCGCAAATCGTCTAAATGGAAAAAAAAATCGGAGAAGCCAGAGCCACAGTTGACGTCACATATAAATATGGGACTGAAAATCTCGGAGAGAGTTTACGTAATGATTGATTGATAATTAACGTAATATCTTGGGTCATGGCTAACAGACTCATGGAAAAGCGAAACGGACATCCGGGGATGCATAGAAATTGCTTGCGCTCCTTTTATGAAGGTAAGAAAAGTTCAGCCGTCAACTTTGTCTGAAACTCAGTACCAGATTCCTGCAATGTTACACTTGGCCTGTTGTTTTATACGGTTGTGAGGCCGTGCCACCTTTGTGGAAGACTTATGTAAAAATATTGAAGCCTTCGAGATGTAGGATACTCCGCATAAGTTGGACAGATAAAATTTCTAACGCAGAGGTCCTTCTAGCGCAACAATAGGTACCATCTGCTGCAAACTATATTGATGTAGAAAATTGCTGTCAAAAGAGGTGTTGGAAGAAGAAAGAAGTCTTGGGTCAGAATTATAAAGGAGTGGACCGGCATCAAGAAAGCCCGAGAAATATTTCGCCTAGCCATGAACTAGGACTGCTGATCTCAAGTAATGGACGAGACGTGAAGAAGAAGAAACTTATTTTCGGTCGATAAACTTTTTACCAACGACTTACAATATACAAGCGTATAAACAAACATAAACTTAACTTTGTCACAATCGGAACTGAACTGTCAATTTGTGTTACAAGTCGCTTTGATTGAAAACCTACGGGCTACAGTGTCAATGCATACAATTTTCCGCTTCTCAGTGGCTAGTAACCTGAACATGAAACTTAGTAGGAATTAAGTTATGAAATTGCATTTTTATTGTAATAGGTACTTCGAATTGATATAAAACCTTGATGGTTTGAGAAAGTTTGCAACATTCGACTATCGACTTTCAGTTGTTTTTTTTAATCAGCTTAGAGAAGAAAGATGGATACTTCGAAAATTCGAATGATTGTTGAAACTTGTGTTGCCTTGTTGAATCGATACAGAAATGAAGGAACATTGGATCGAATTATGACATGCGATGAAAAGTGGATTCCTTACGATAACCGTAAGTGAAAAATGCAATGGCTGACCCTAGGTCAAACGCCGCAACAGAGTCCTAAAGCAAAGCTTACCAATAAAAAGGTATCGCAAAGGCATAAATGACATTCCTTTTAAATGGCAGCAATATGTAGATAATAATGGTAATTATTTTAATCAAATAAATATGTTAAATTAAAAAGAAAAACGAATTTCAATTTTTCAGTACAAATCGGCAATTTCATACTTTAACCCCTAATATTTCTTTATGCTTAACTTAAAAAAGCATTTTTAATAAAAGGTTATCATCAATACATTTTCTTATTTCCAGCTTTCTAATCGGTCTGTCTTTAAATTCAATAAATATTTAAAAATATATATCCTTCAAATAACAAAACTATACAGTTAATGTAGACCTATAACTATAACTTTTGTATGAAATTTTGTACCTAGGGTTATTTAATATCGATGATGAAACCCATTAAAAAGCTAATACATGTAAAATTCATGTTATTTTTTTTTATTCGGTCCAAAAACAGCAGAGATATGAGCTAACAGAAATACAAAAAAGGGAGCCGAATTATATACCTTCTGCTTTTTAAAGTCAAACAAATATAATTTTATTTTTTGTTCATCTAAACAATTCTTGTATAATATACTGTGTATAACTACACTTATTTTTTTTCAAAGTTGCATCTCTTTTACTAATATTTTAGAGAAAACCAGACATCGACATCTATACATATAGCTACACCCAGACAATTTATAGTAATGTCTTCCCCTTTCATTCTGAAATGAACTAGGTGCCCATAAATGTAAAAACCCACACCTTAATGTACAAAAGCAACACCTCGTAGCCTGTAATATCTTTGATTCCCGGCTTTTGTGGAACTGATAAAAGCGACACTTTTCGCGCCCATTTGGTTGAATGCACCCATTATTCCAACACAAAAGTGGATATTGCAAACAAAGCAATCGTTATCATAACCGCTGGGAACAAAATATTAATTCGGCGAGCAATTTGATGCAATCATTGTTGAGATAATAATTATTTAGCTCTTTGTTAAATCGAATAGTAATACTGTAAAAAATATTATAAAACATAAAAGTATTCAAGTAAAACATAAAACGTTCTCGTCTACACAGGAGGGTATCTTATTTGTCTTCGTAACAGTCTCAATAATTTTAATACTTAACAAAAATAAAATAGTTCAGTAGTCGATAAGAATATACCGTGTCGAAGTATATTAGTTTATATATTTATTGGTGGCTCCATCTATCCTGCCATACGGAAGCACTAACCATGGCAATTTCATAAGCTACGTTGACAGCGTCCTCTAGCGTCACTTGGTTGCAAAAATAAAACCAAATATCCATATCATTCACTAGATGGCGCTATAACACAAATATTTTTTATTAGCGCCATCTGTAACTACTGTTCTTAAACGTTTATAAATTGTAGGTTTTGAAAGTAGTTCACGCTACAAATTATAGATAGCAGTGTTACGAAATTGGTATTGAGAAGTCCGAAGTGTAAAATGGAGGCGAAACATTTTTTATAGGAGTCGGACCCAGTTTTCAAGTCGTGGGTGGTTGTAGTAATAGTTGTTGAAAGTTGATAATTATTTTTTTTATAAATCTTGTCGTTTTCGACAACTTCGAACCTTATGTACTGTAACTATATAGCAAAATAATCTTAATAACCTCCTAAGACCTAGACTTTTAAGAAGTAGGTAGTGATTTAAACCCAAAGTACAAAATTTTTTACGAAATAAATATTTGCTGTCAGACCCAGAGATGTTTATGTCCATATTTTGAAAACGATTACAATTTTTTTTAAAGACCTATTTTTACCTCATTGCTATGTGTTTCGAGGACAATTTGGGCTAGGCCTAGTAAGGCTATGTTTTGTGCAAAAAAATGCATGTTGGGTCTGTATGCTTATTAATTTTATGGTTAGGATTAAATTAAACAGTATAAATTTTTAGAAAAATTGTTTAATAAAATAAAGGTTTTCTTCTTAATTATATATAATACTTAGTTCTTCATTTATATCTGAGTCAAACACCAGCTTTAGCGAAGTTCTCAACATGACGTATCAATCGTACATATATTTACATATATTTGTACATATATTTTGTTCCCAATATATATATACATATGGATAATTTATGCGAGATATCGTAATGAGTACAATAATATTTTGCATTCTTTTTCATCTAATTGTAATGCCTTTGCGGTACGAAAAACATAATTTTGGTTAGTTTTATTTACTGTCACAGCAATCAGGTCGTCGTCAATGTATTGTTGAAAATACTGCAAATTATCTAAAGTTGTCGTGTGTATTGGCATGTATGACAGCTCAGAAAGCTGTGGAAGTGTTGGCTCAAAATCTTTACCAGTCCATTCTGGTTCAACTTTTGTAGGTTAATCACACAAAATCACATTCATTCCTGATGTTACCCCTACTATTTTGTCCACGACCTCTTCTCCCACGAATTCTCCTCCATCTAAAGCAACCACGTAAACCTCTGGTTCTGCTACGGCCTTGTCTTTTTGATTGACTTGGAAGCTGTAGGCGCAGCCTCATCTTCAGAATCAGAGTTTGAAGCTGGAGACACATCAGAATCCCCTCGTTCGTCAACAGGCACGTATTCATCACCCGTTCCATTGTCTTCGAAACCTTCATCTCCATAGTCCGATTCATTTAAAACTCAAAAATTTCTTCATCTCTAAGATCTGTAAGGAAAACTGAGTATACGTTTTTCAATAGTATATTTTGTGGTAAGACCCAATGTCTAAAACAATGCACATAATAATTAATCGTTGTATAAATTGGTTGTTAGAGAAGCAATAGCTCAAATTATTACCAGAATCAACTATTCAAACCTTTATTAAAATAATTATTTAAACAATGACATGAGAACTAAAATGATTGTGTAGATAATTTGGGAATAAACTTACCTTCTGCTCGACGTCGCGCCGTTTTCGTCAGTCTATCTCATTTAATTTGGACAGTTCCCATACCATTATGTTGGTAGCATTAAAAACACAGACAATATAGACTAGCCAAGTTTATTAGACATGTAAAAAATGTTGCGGGTATATTTAAAAATAAATTTAAACTTATGTACAAAAAATGTACAATGGGAAGATACCACAATGAAGAGCTCCATTAACCTGGGCCTGACAAGCAATGTTCTTTTTGTACATAATATTGTACGCGGAGTCTTAGGAGGTTATAATAACAAAATTAAGATCTCTAATATCTAAGTTTTTTGGCTTCCGTCAAAACCATGGTTTCCTCTAAAAAAAAATCACTATTTAGACATGCAATGATTGCGATATACAACAAAAATAAGTACTACTACTTATTTTCTTTAATTAACGCAAGTGTTACATATTTGATAATTCATTATAACACTTTTATAGGATTAAAACGCGTGTAACGCGTAGTCATCCTTTAAACGTGCTTCTGAAAACGTCACGAAACACCGAGTTAAAAAATCAATTAAGTATTAAAAAAATGACTTTAACGCTAATACTATATTAGTTACGTAAAAATTACAGTTAAAGTAAACGCGATTTAATCATATAAAAAGTATTTTAGTTAAATAAATTTGCTTAAACGTGTAACACAGTTACAATTACACGCGTTTTGATCCTTTAAGTGTTTTATTTAAATCCTAGTTTATATTTGTTTCTGAGTAAATCTTGTGTGAGGTACCTATTACCTAACGGGTATGGCTGGGATGCGACAAAAAGTAGTTTACGTAAAAAAATATTTTAGAGAAGGTACCTACTTTATGCGTTTTATTTTTCTTAGAGTACACCTACACCTACATGATTTATAGACTACAACACTGCAGCCGATATTAATACCGTATATGTAACATAATAATAATTTGTGCTGCAGAAGAGAGATTTTTGCGCTATTTACAACCTAGGTCCTAATCCTAAAGAACCATTAGATACTTATGAGAAAAATTTAAATAAATAAACAATATAAGTATTCTTGATAATGTTCTTATGTTCATATGCACATTTAGGAATTTACTAGAAACTGCGACAATCATAATATTAACACGAGGAATAAACATAAACATGTTGTGCCTACTACTCGGTTTAGTCGAGTTTGTAAGTCTTCGATCAAAAATAGCAAATATTTGCTAATCTAGCTAGATATTGTTGATCGAAGTTGTAAGTCTTTTATGCATATGCTTTTACAACATTTTGACCCCAGAAAATGTACGAAACAAATGTGTTACGAAATATAAAATAATTATTAAAAGCGTTTGTTTGGTAAAGGATATCATAACATTAATGATTTTCTAAATGATACCACAGACTGAAAATGGAGCCAACACCCTCAAGCTATTTACTTAAAAATGTTTATTGTACGATATTATATTGTTACCATATTTTCATGAAAAAAAACCCACTGTGTTTCTTACGCCTGTTCTTCTCAGGTCTGAGGCACACTATTTTGAATGTGTGGTTGTTTTTGACGTTGAATAAGTTGTTGTTTTTAGCGTTAATTATGTGATTTTGAATAAACATATTTAAATTTTAATAGTTTCTCTATTTTGTAGTAGAGTACACATGGCTGCCCGAATCAAGATCCTGTTCCTGTGGAGGTGTAAATTAGTATCTAGCTTCTAAAACAGCCAAAATAAAACATCATGTAGTTATATGCTTTTTTTTTGTTTTCGTACATCGACTTAACCCAATGACTTCATCTACTTGAAAGTTTCGATAAGTCTCATTATACTGTGTTGATACTAGTACATAGTAGGTACTTACCAGCGCATGGGTTTCAGATAATTTGGAAAATTAATTTATTATTTCAGTTGTTAAAGTTTTGAGAAACAAGAATTTTTATAAGCACTATGTGATCAATAATAATAATTAATAGCAACTGAACAGTAAGTAATGGGAAACCGTTACTTAATAAACCTTTAATTTTCATCATTAAATAGAATAACTGGTTTGAAATATCAAAATCTGATTCTTTGGTGGATAACGGGCCTCATCCAAATATCCATCTTATCTTCCACACCGAGCGCAGCAAACAGGTCGTTGTCGACGCTGTAGTCTGTCCCTGTGAACCTAAGTTCCCCAACGCTATGGGGTTTCTTCTACAGTGCCTAGGTATGTATTATTTTTGCATGTCTATGTTTCCTTGGTACTAGAAATGCCTTGTGGGCTCTGACATCGTCGGCCATTGCCGGAAGAAATTTGTATCTTCTATCAAAACCATTTTAATGAGAAGTGGCAACAAACTCATTGACATCACTCTTTTAAATCAATTTAAAAAAATGATATGGTCTATGCAAAATAAACAGAAACAACCCCAAGAATTAGGTACTGAGAACGTACAGACGATGCATCGAATAACACAAAATGTATAGGTGTAAACAATGGTATTATACTAACATTTTATGACTATTATAGTCACTGCCCTCTACTAGTGGTATTTATACAGGTCATTGATTATCGTACTTACCTATTTAAAAAAATATAACAACAAAATCCAGTTTATTGTCGTCAGGGTCATCCATTCATCCAAGTAGCGCAGGTTTAGGGCCTGGATCGCCGATGATCGAGCAACTCGTGAGTTGTACTTTATCTATTATACCTACTGTCAACCGTGGTTTGATGCATAATATTCAAAATTTATTTACTTATAATTTTGTCATTATATTCAATAAAAAATTTAGCGGTATCATAAGATTTTGGATATAGGTACATATTCCATAGTACCTTAAAACTTCTTTGACAAAGAGGGCTTACCTACTGATGGTAGATTATATAGAGGTTCATGGTTCTGTGCAGGCCACCTTTAGTATTATATTAAATAGGCTAAGTTAAAAGAAAAGATGATCTGGGAGTTTCATCTCAGTTCTTCTTCCCCTGTCAAGGCCCCTTTACGAACTGGCGTAGCTTCAAGACGTTTACCAAGTGTTATATTTACTTACTGCTTCTATTGAGCAGTCTTATAGTTTAGTTTCTGGTTCGGAATATGTTCCAAATTATTTAAATTAGTCAATAAGACAATAGGGGACTCCTCTAGCAATATAAATACACAATGTACAAGTAATAGTAAACATAATAATTGTAAAGTTATAAACCTGATGCACCAAAATATGCAAGGATTGTTAGGTAAAGAACTGGAACTGGACTTACTAATGAACCATGAAAATATTGATATCTTATGTCTTACTGAACACTGGCTTAGAAAATATGAGCTCATTTTTAACTCCAGTGGTCATCCGGTGGCAAGTGTGTTTAGCAGAGAAAAGGCAACACGTGGTGGCTCTCTTATACTTATAAGTAAATCATTTAAATTCAAAGACCGTAAAGATACTGTGGGCCTCTCTGTTGAACGTACCATTGAAATAGCCTGTGCAGAGCTTGAGTGTGCCATTGTTGTAAGCATATACAGACCCCCCGATGCATTATATGAGTTATTTGAGAGTGTATTGGAGGAGGTTCTATCAAAATTATCAGAATCTAAGAAATATATTATGATTTGTGGTGACTTTAATATTAACTTATTAGAAAAATCCACATGTATTAGATTCAAATCTTTGTTTAAATCATATAATTTATCAAATATTTTCTTAGAACCTACTAGAGTAACCAGCACCTCTAAAAGCTGTATTGATAATATTTTTACTAATTATAAACCTATTTCTCAATCAATAATTAGTAAACTGAGCTCAGACCACTTTGGTCAATTAGCCTCTTTTAATATTGAAGGAAACAAATGTACTTCAACTAAAAAGTTTATGTTTGTTCCGGTAAACAATAGGCGAATGGAGAAATATAGAGGCAATGTTTCAGAAAAATTCTCAAACTTGTATTTGAATTATAACAGTACTTCAAAGACAGTCAACTCGGGTGGTCTCTTGTCATTTAACAACTGGGCAACAGCTGGTATTCATAGGAGCAGACAACGGTTATATGAACTATATAGTGAGAGATCATCATGCAATCATGATGTATCTTTCCTTGTATATGTGAAAAAATATTCAAAATTATTTAAGAAAGTATGTACTAATGCTAAGTCAATGCATATTAGAGAAATAATTAAAAATGCTTCAAATAAAATAAAAATTACTTGGAAAGTCATTAACTGGGAATCTGGAAGAGCGAAAGACTGCAAGTTTGAATATAATCTAATAATAAACAATACAAAAATCCACTCTGAGCAGGAGGTGGCTTCTGCTTTTGAGAATTTTTTTTCTGACATTCCAGTTTCCATCTCAAGCACCCTTGTCTCCTCCACCAGTGTTGCCGAGTCACTTCTTTTGGAAAATGTTAAGGAATGTAAACAAAATTGCAAATTCATTGTTGTTAGCCCAGCAGAAATAATTAAAACTTTCAGATCCTTAGAAATGAAAAAAACTGCTGATATATATCTGTAAAAATAATGTTCTGTTATTGACGTCATAGCAACATATCTAGCACTAGTTTTTAATAGCTGTATTGAACATGGCGTGTTTCCTGACCTTCTGAAGTATAGTAAAATTACACCAATATTTAAATCGGGACTCACTTCTGACCCGAATAACTATCACCCTGTTTCGGTGTTGCCGACCCTTAGTAAAATTTTTGAAAGAATTATTTTAAGCCAAATGCTTACTCACTTTAACACTTATAAGTTACTTTATATAAAATAATTTGGCTTTACTAGGGGACGCTCGACTACGGATGCAGGTGCTGAACTCATCAGGAATATTTTTGAGGCCTGGGAGGAATCACAGAATGCACTTGGTATCTTCTGTGATTTATCTAAGGCTTTTGATTGTGTTCAACATTCAACGCTGGTCAGGAAGCTATGCCACTATGGTATAAGAGGATCTGCACTCGATCTTCTGATCTCATATTTAAATAGGATTCAGAGGGTCGAGGTGAATGGCAGGAGATCTCCTGGGACTCCTCTCGGTATGGGGGTACCACAACGGTCTATTCTTGGACCCTTCCTCTTCTTAATTTATATAAATGATCTACCTAACCTTGTAGAAAAAAAACACAAGGTGGTATTGTTTGCGGATGACACTTCACTTATATTCAAAGTGAAACGAAGCCAAGTTTTGTATGACGAAGTAAACAATGCTCTATCTGACATCGTGTACTGGTTTAGCGCCAATAACTTATTGTTAAATAATCATAAAACCAAATATATTAAATTCACCGCGCCAAATGTCAAAAATATAGATGCGAATATTTTATTAAATGGAGAGGTGGTAAAACCAGTGAAATCTGCTATATTTCTTGGCATTACTCTTGATTCCAAATTGCAGTGGGGCCCCCATATTGAAGGATGGCGAATAGGCTTAGTTCTGCAGCATATGCGGTTAAGAAAATTAGACATAGATACGGCGAGATTAGTATACTTTAGTTATTTTCATAGTATTATGTCCTATTGTATATTGTTATGGGGCAGTGCGGCCGATATTAATACTATCTTTGTGCTGCAGAAGAGGGCTATTCGCGCGATTTATAACGTAGGTCCTAAATATCATTAAGAGAAAAATTTAAAGAAATAAACATTTTGACTGTTGCTTCTCAATACATTTTTGATAATGTTTTGTATGTTCATAAGCACATTGAGGAATTTTCTAAAAACTGTGACATTCATAATGTTAACACGAGGAACAAACATAAACTTGTTATGCCTACTACTCGGTTGGGTCGAGTTAGTAAGACTTTTGTTGGGCGATGTATATGCTTCTACAATATGATCCCAGAAAATGTACAAAACAAAATAATGTGTTACGAAATTTAAAAGAATTGTTAAAAAACGTTTATGTGGGAAAGGTGATTATAGCATAAACGATTTTCTTAATGACACCACGGACTGGGAATAAAGCAAATCCATATTTTATATTTAAAAAAAAAGCCCGCTGAGTTTCTTGCGCCCATTCTTCTCAGGTCTGAGGCAGTCTCTTTTGAATGGGTGGTAGATTTTGACGTTCAATAAGTGATTTTAAATCCTATTTTGAATAAAAATATTTGAATTTGAATATAATATTATGAAAGAAAGGAAGAAAAAATGTTTATTGACGTCACTAATTATGATCTAATGACGCCAATTAGCCCCCAACTCAGCATAGTTGTGGTTTCAAAAGAATTCACAACGCTGGTCTTCCGTGAAAACCCAGAGAGCGCTACTAACGCACAGTCCTGTCACACGAAGGTGTACAAACTATTAATTCTTTATGAGCACAAAGCACAAAAAATAGTGGAACTCGGATCAAAAATTAAAACTAACAACAAATAAAAACAATTAAACATTATTTAAACTTGCCATTGCCACACAAAACAAACTAACCTTTTTTAATATTTTTGGACATTAATAAGATATTCCTTGTATTTTAATTTAAATAGCCCTAAAGTAACGCAGTTCCGTATGGGAGTCGGAATATTATTGCAACACTTCGTGGAAGCATACCGAAAGCTGCCACGAAATGCAGTTGTACGGTGTTTTGGGCAAACCAAACGTGTAGCCATACGCACCTGGCGTTGTGAGAACTCCAATTTGTGGAACAAATAAGGTTATGTCATGTTACTGTCACTCCATGTGGCAAATAATTATATTTCTTTCGTTCTTTCTCTACCCGGGCATCGAGCAATGGATTAATATAGAATTCGCATAAGTACTTACTTAATAATATTGGGACTAACTCGTAATTTTGTAACCTATATCAAATTATACACTAACCCTAGTCGTACAATTTTAGTAAATATTATGGACACCATTTCAAATAACTTATACTTAATGCATAAATTACATAGCTCGTCAATTTAAATCCAATTAAAATGAAAATAAAAATTGGCAATGAACCAGGCTAATAGCGTGACAACTAACAATCGTTAATGTATTCGGTCAAAAGATAGATAACACATTTATTTCTGTTCCTGTGTTTTGTTTGTATCGTGTTGGTAGCCTTCACGTGTATTGAGTCACGTCTACTGTTATGTAAGATGTTACATTACATTACTCTACATAGTATAGCACCGCATTCTGTTAGCACTCACAGAAATATAAATAACAAGGTAATAGAAATGTTACAAGTGTATTTCCTTGTGCGACATCAATGTCGGATATGCGTACATTACATTACTACGTATGCTTACGCCCGGATTTAACCGGACTTTTAAGACTAGTCCGGATTTACTCCAGGATTCTAACATATCGGTATTTTTATCATATGGATTATGGTTATAAAAATTCACATTAACTAATATCAGATAAGTTTTTAATCTTTATCAGAAACGAAATCTAAACGAGATCAACTAAAAAGTCTGGACCCTTATCGAAATGTCAGACTTTTCAATTCCAAAATGGTAACCTTCTTTTAACGTTCCGGATATTGAGCGACTTGTGCAGAAATTGTGTGCAAAATTACTAAACGTATACTTAAATAAAAAAATATCGCTATAGTATATGTATTACTTTAAAAAGTATATTGGTATAGTAGCGGATTTTGAAAGAGTTTCCGCATTAAGATATACTGAAATAAGTACTTTTTCACGTTTACCGTTCTGATAAATACTAAATCACTACCTACTTATTAGTCGGTGGTGGTCCTTGTGAGGCGACTTATTCGACGCCGCTATGTAACTTCTTGTATATTCTTACTTTCTATGTTAGAACTATGTCAAGTAAATAAAACAACCGTTACATATAAAAATATTTTATTAAAAACATTTTGGTAACATTTAATAAGAACACTTAGGTTAAATAAATCCACATCAAAATCATGAATCATTAAGAACAGCCTGGACTGGAAGTTCACGGGAGGCCGGAACAGCGAAACTAAATAAATTAAATGAGATAATGCTAGGCAGACATGTCTAATTGACAACCAGAATTAAGGCATCGCAAGAATTATTAAGTACGACAAATACCTATGGCTATTATTATAATTACAACAAAAGTGCGTACCGGTCGGTTGACGCCGCGGGAGCGACTCTATCGTCTCTGGCAGGGTTCTAGAGTATTATTGCCACAGATTACAGTCAAATCCATTCAGATCCCCGCCCTGCGAGCGTTAAGCCACCGCTACACAACTACTAAACACTAAAACATCCCAAATACACAAAGCTAAGTTCATATCTTACTTAATACATTAACATCTTCGGCTAATTTGATACTAGTACGATATTACACCATTTCACATTGTACTTAAAATTACGCTTTATTAAATAAATGAGGAATTCTAACGTAATATTGCAAGCATTACTGAGATTGTGCAAGTTTCATGTCAATCTTGTAACGATATGGAACTCAATGGAAGATAGCTTATCAGCTGCAGTTCGAGCACGTCCTGGAAGACAAGCTGTTCCATCCGGGAGTACTCTGGAGAGGAACGGCTCGGGATCGAACAGCGAGCATTGGCACTTTATAATCCTTAAAAATTATTATACTCAAATAGCACTGCACGTCAACAACTTAAAACTAAATTCAGATCAGTCATTTAAGATATCACATCAAAATAAACAGGGTAATACATATATTATGATAGTTGATTGGATATAGTAATATATAATGTTCTTTTTAAAGAGGTATTTCTTAAGGGTTACTAAATATTGAGCTTAGCGCCGCGAGGGGCGCGTGATATCACCGACACGAGACCCAAATATCCCCGCGTTAATTCTATTTCGCTAAACCTACATAATTCTTATCAGATAACGTAATACGGGGAGCTTGCCGCGAACACACTGCGGCTACTCGTATACCCTTCATCCCCAAACAATTTTCATTACAAAAATACTGTCATTTGACTATAGTTTCGTTGAGTTATAATAAATACGAATGAACAACTACAAAACAAGAATAATATATACGTCTACGATTTGACTAAACAAAATAAAATGCAATATCAATGATTAAAAATTTAAACATTATAAAAAAGTAAGGTAATAATTTGATAACTCAATCATATATGATTTATAACTGAAGTCAATAAAAAGCACAACAACCAAATATTTGGCAATATGGATTAAATAAATATTAACAACCACTTCTAACGAAAAACAAAAGACTGGAATGCAAATATTGCATCACACCTTGGCCTCACTCCGTCAATGATACAGGCCTTCGGCCGGTGGACAGCCACTGCGGGCCGGTGGAAACTAACCCTAATCTTATGGAAACATTCACAACAAAAGCTCATTTATTTAATGTGCGTATCGCCACTCAATATTATTTTGCACTACATTTGATTCAACTTTGTCATTACATTAACTTAAATTAACCTGAATGCAACATTTGATCTAATATAATCATAACAAGCACTTGAGTTCATTCAGACATCCATATGTTGCTAGTTCATGATGAAAACCGTTAGGCAAATTATATTATTACGAAAGCTGCATTCTGAGATCTTTGCTATATGTTCAGTGAAGACCCACTGAACAATAAACATACATTTATTACTAATTTTGTGTTATATTCACTAAATTATATATCTTAATGTTTAGTTCATAGCCCATTAAATTCAAGGAAGAAAGAGAATCTATATCAGCTCTAGTTGAGTCATCTGATAATAAATTAAGAGATAAGAGAGATAAAATGCAATGTAAACTTTGATAATGATACAACATGTTTCAAAAAAGTAATTGATTGATACCAACAGTCTAAAATTAAGACCGAAACAATGTTTTAGAAATTGGATGTTGGTCCCATTAAAAAATTTGGCCAAACCACAAAACAATACATTAAATAACCATGTAAATAAAATTTTCGACTAAGTACTGTATTGTCACATACTAACATTATTATAAAAATAATTCTGTGGAGAAATATGTAGAATTATTGTGTACATAAATACTCCCAATATAAAGCTGATCACAATATAGCAGAATTAATGTTGCACAGAAGGACAATTGATCATAATTAATTAGTATAAACACATTTAGCATTACTTACTCATAATTACGAGACTCCAACTATTAAATATTTTGACTAAGATATAGAGACCACAGATAATATACATTACATAGAGATATTACCAGTCTGTTAACAACACTTACTTATAATTTCACTAGAAGCCCAGTATCTGAGCTTGAAAATGACTCAAACGTTTTAAAACGGTCTGTAACAACTACTAATACTAATCACTGTTCTATTTGTGATGATATGCACTGATCACCAATTGCAATATTCATTTATTTTCAATCCTTCATAATGCTATTTAATAGGAAGATAAGATGGAATTGTCAAAATACTATGATAATGTTGCTAATTATTATAATAGCATAATGCAAGGACGGTACATCCAACAAATACTAATTAGTAGACCTTATCTAACTACTAATGAGTTTTAATTCGTGCCTTCTCATCAATATCATTGTTTGTCTGACAAGAAGAACCTTTCCTAAGTTTATACCAATAGAACTACAAATGACTGTGGAATACATTACAAAATCTAATAACTACATTATAATGGAAATGAAACAATAAAATAAATTGTTACTAATGGTGGGAAGAGCTCATTAATTATTGCATGTAATATAGTTCAAATATCAACAGTATGAGCTATTGGGCAATGCCAATTACAACAATTAACAGATATCAATAAGATACAGTAAAGCAATATTAAATTAACTCTTTGGACAATAAATTATTTAAATTTCTAAGAGGAACTAAATTATTTTAGCAATATAAAATTTTCGTATTTCTAACAATAATTGATGTCATTTTTGAGTTTCCATCCATTGTCTAAATGCTGAATTAATATCTTGTGGGTCTTCTAACATAATAATAAATAATTTAAATATTAAATAAGCTTAACATTATCACACACAACAATAGGTTAATGAAAATGTATAAACCATCATGTGTTTGTAGAACATGTCAAAAATTGCATTGATTAAAATAACATCACAGTATTAAGTCACATTTTAAATGTAATTCTACAAATTCACTTGATGATAAACACATATTCCACAGTCATCAACTGCTATTCCGAGGTACATCAGGATATTCTAGACCTTTCATACAAAATCTGTTATATTTTATCAAAAATGAATAGGTTCAGCAACTTAGTAGCTTTCTTAATTAACAATAAATCATATAATAATTATTACAATAGTTAGAACCGGTTGTTACTGATTATATCTTGATGTACCCCAGTATGATGTTAATTGTTTGGATTGATTGTTGCTCTACTCTATGGCTGCAACAACCCAGGAAAAACCACAATCTTGGCAAGAATCATGTACATACTGTGTGCGTGTTCCAAATGGTCCGAGGCGATGATATTGTGAGCGGTTGGCAAAAAATAGAGCAGGATTGTTTGGAGGCAGAACTGTGGCCCTATAGTTCCATCGGGAGTCACCAAGGTTACCCATCAGATTGAGGATGTCTCGACCACCATAAATAACTTTAACATTTTGGTCTTCTTTGGGACGTGGCTGGGGCTGCACAAAACCCTCAAATAATTTCTAAAAAAAAAGAAATAAATCAATAAAATATACTTAAGCCAGAGATTAACGGTAAAAGAAATTATTGCTTATTACAATCAACAAAGAAAGTATTCTTATATGAAAGATGATTGTGTCACAGAGTTTCAAGTAGTTCATCTTACTTTAAGCAAGTGCTAAGCTCTAATATGTCATCAAATCGGTTCTTAATTGCATTATCATACGTCAATCATTGTACACAACAGTGATAGCATTACGTTCGCCATTACGGAATATTATGAAAATAGAGAGGTCAAGGCCAAAACGTACGCAAACAAAGTATGTATCTAACATATTTTATTCCTTACCTTATCTGTATGTGGACTAGATGGTAAGGAATCGTTATTTACGGATTCCGATTTGAGGGAACCTAGCGACCCGATACCGCTAGATTCGCTGGAAATGGAGGGACTTGGGCTTGATTGAGACTGTGATAGGCCCGCTATGTCTATTATATGGCTGAACGAATTGAAGTTCTCCGTCGCCCCTTCTCCGAAAGGTAGTGCAACAGATAAATCCATGTCTGCAAATGGAAAATAACAGTCTTATTTCACATTACACGTGAATAATTTACCAAGTGCATGCTAAATGCTAACACTTCGCAATGTTGACACAATACAAGGCGCCAAATGATTACACGGATACTTTTAATCACTGTGCTGCTCACCTTTTCCTATACTAATAACACCATTTAAAAATAACTTACACATATATTAAATATCAATAATTGAAACAATAATTACCGTGAACAGCTCTGTATTGATTTAATACTTTACTTTGCCTGACGCCTAATGCCTCGACGTAAAAAGATAGAACATATTTTACAACCTGAAGTTAGTCAGTAATACTCGGCTCAGCCGTCACAGATCAATAAAATCCCGCGTGCTTTTGCGTGTTGCTGTTGTAGATACCAACTTGGATGGCAATTATTGGCAGCGCCCGGAAGTCGGTAGTGTCCACTGTCCATGGTTAAATTCTTAATTATACTTGTACTGCCAAGCCTGATGACACACAGAATTTGTAAAAGTAAAAAATATTAACAGCAAAATTAGTTTAAATATATAAAAAATTTAAAATCATATTTGAAAAATGTAATGTAATGATTCCTATTTCTGGTAAGCGCCATCTATTGGAAACATATATGTCTACTAAGAATTACTCGGCAGTATTTCCTCTTGCCACGAGGTTGCGCTATATTATACTGCTGTGACCGTCCGTCTCCGAAATTTGTGTTTCTGTGTTGTTAGTTTGTTTATAAAACGATAGATGGCGTCATGAAACAATCTGGAAGTAACGCTGTGTTGCGATATCTTTACTTCTTTTACAGTCAGTACGAAAATAATAATATTATGCTAATAGACAATAATATGGTCAGAACAATTACTAAACAAGTCAATGATTGTTACAATATTTCTAGGTATATATTCTATATTTTATAAATAGATGGGTATCTATGCTTGTAGATAATTTTAGTTTTATTTTAGGTATTGGTTTTCTTGGTATAGCGTAAAAGTGCTTTTCTAATAAGTTATGTTCTCTTGTTAAAATCTTGTAATCTTGACTTTTACTGAAACCTTGTGTGTGAGTTTGATTTTTGGTAAGTTTAAGTTGTCCTTATCGGTATTCGCTTTGCCGCTTCGATTTTGATGTTATTTTATTAATGTGTTACAGTTCATTTATATCTATATAACATAGGTGACAAAAATGATTACGGGGAAGTAAATGAATAACTCTGTTTATATGCTCTGTTTCGACTTTTAACTTTTTATTGTTTTATATGACCAACAGAGGGCGATCTTTGAAAGTATCTAGGTATCTGTTTGCAAGTGATTGGCAGATTTTTTAATAGTAGATCAAATGCAATAGGTACATACCCTACCTTGAATAATTTACTTTTAAGTAGAATATTACTGATACGAAATGTAAGCATTTGATAGTCTTTTTTAAATAAATAAAATTATATTTCTATTGTAGGAACACTTTAGACCCCTTTCACAGACAAAATAATAATTAAAAAAAAAAACATACGATAGTAAAAATGTTTAATTTGAGGTATAAGTAAGTACTTAGTTAATAAAACAGGGTCGTAATTTTATTGTTACCATCCAGATAGACGGCGATCCAATGCAATTATATTATTATTGTATTTAGATCAAAAATTTTCATAGGAGAATTTCCATAGTTGGTCAAAGGTAGGTCCTTAAATACCCAAAGCAAATCCACATGGGTTATGTTACCAGTGAAAAAAAATCGAAGAAAAGGCCAGACTTCCATTGAGAATCTTGAGATTTTTTTTCTCTCAAATGTTACCATCTTAACCATATTTAAAAAAAATCGTAATGTTATCGTATGCATTGTAAATGGCAGCTGCAATGGTATCAACTGACAACCGATTGACGTGTCTTGAATTCACTTTTAATTTATTAATAGGTACCTAGGTTATAGGTATGTAGAGGTGGTATACTACATGTGTGCCATTTTATAATTCAATATTAAAAAAAAAGTACTTAAAAATAAAAATATATCTTCCCATAATATTAAGTAAGTATTAATTTATCTCATAGTATTAATTAATTAAATATAGACTGATATAGTAATTAGTAGGTGACTTGGATAGATTAGTATCGATTTGAATTGTGCAATCAGTACAATAGCAAAAGGAGATTATTTATAGTTTAACTTTTTATCAATGAGATTTTTTAAATATTAGCTGTATCTTATTAAAAATTCTAAAATTTCTTTCCGAGATTTGCAAAATCCAGCCACAATCCTGAGAAGAGTCCAAAAGAGAAATCTCAGGACAAATCCTGCGATACAATTTCACATACGATTACTTAAATACTTAGTTAGATTAACCTCTAGGTAGGTAACTACTTATAAAATATGGTGAGTGCCTAAGTACCTACTTAAGTTTATATTTACAATCATATATTGCACTTGATATATCATACCTACCTATATACTCGTTGTAGGTACCTACCAAACTTAGCAAATAAAGTACCTAGTTACTTAGACTAAATCCAAATTAGTATTTAGTTGAGTACCTACCTACCTAATGTATTCATAAACCTACTAAAGTTTTAAGTTCAAATAATTAACTAATTAACGTAAAAATTGTCATATGTCACATAGGTAAATAGGTAAGTACCTACTTATATCGCAAACCAGTAAGGTTTTAATCTAGGTAGGTATCTACTAACAGAGTAGGTATTTAATACAGGTACCTACTCATAGATAAGTTCTTAAGATTTCTGCTGTCAGAGGTACCTAACTACCTAAAGGTTAGACCGGTAAGTAAATAGAAGAAGCAAAATTAACTGGAAATCAAATCAACTTTACGATTTAACTAACGTAAATAATAAGTTGGTCACTTCAAGATTATATAGCTATTATTTATTACCTACAGAAAAAAACACCTTCCTGCTTAGGTAAGCAGTTTATTTCAATTTGATAGTAACTTAGCAAGTATTTAGAAACCTTATTCCGATTAGGTAGGAAGGTATTCCAAAATTTATTGGTACGAATTTTGTCAATGATTTCAGATACTGTAAGTAGGTAGATATTTTAAGGTGCTTACCTATCGGTAAACAAACACACGTAAATACAGAGAGAGACCTACATGAAATAGGTACGTGAATGTTACTATATCATTTGTCCCTCCTGCATTAAATCGAATAAAAACAACGTTTTAAATTAAGTAAGATCTTAGGTAGGACCAGGTAGGTATCAACTATCAGTAGTGCCAACCTAGCTGGTAATTTGTAGTATCTATATATTATATTGATGATGGTAATGGGGTTACATAGGTAATAGTTATGTTAAATGAATAATTATGACGTAGTTCCTGTGACTTGTAAACGATACTGACCTAATTATAGCTGGGTACCTCTATACCTATACAGCCGTGGGTTCGGTTTTCGGTAAAGATAAGGATATATTGGATATCTTTTAAGTCGGGTTAACTAAAATAAAAATGTAACTTTTTCGAAAAAATCTAATGTAAAAACAATTACAATTAGGAACACGCGTTTTAATCCTTTAAAAGTGTTTTATTTAAACAACCAATAAAGTGACAGGTACGAACCTAACTAATAAGGTTATATTATATTAAAGTAAGGCGACCCTACATACCCTTTGATATTTAAAAAGCATAGGTAATAATTAAAAATTCATCGGCTTCGTGCTATAAAAGGTAGGTAGGTACCTACCTATATTTATAAAAGTAAGGGTAAGTAAATGCATTGCTTAGGTTATTTTATGTAGATACCTACATCTAACAATTAAAGTCACCGACGGACGGTAGTACTCTAGAATCAGTTAGCTTATTTGTTCGTCTTGAGCTCTAGACTCGCAAATTCTTCGACACTTAGTCCGTTCAATAAAATAATAATAGTAAATATCCGTGCAAATGGCCGGCGGCCGGAGAGCGGCCCGCGGGGTGCGGGGCCCGGGGGGCACGGGCCCGGGGGGCGCGGGGCGCGGGGTCGAGCTTATCGATTCGCGCGCGCGCTGCACAGAGTATCTGTCCTCTCATCGAAGCACGTCTGCGAGCTTCACAAAGAAAGAGATAGGTTTCGCCGACTTTGATCCTTTTGTTTTTGGGCAGCGTCCGGCGATGCGGGCGGGGGCTGAAAAATGTGAAGGGGCGCTGATTGGCCGCGCGGGCCCCGCCCCCCTCGCGCTAGAGCCTTCCGAGTGCCGAGTGCGGCGGACCTCGGCTCGGCACTCGCAGGCTCTCAGTTCAAGGCCGGTTGTCGTTCACTGTATGAGGGTTCTCACTATCAGACTCAGTAGTAATTATCAAATGTCATTTTTGTGATATAATATACCTACTGATATATAACAGAATACTAACAAACCCTTGTTTAATTTTAAGTTATTGATACCTGATTGTCACACTTTTGTATGAGACTATTAAATGCTCAATAATGCGCCATAAATAGGTACCTCTTAATTTTTTATGGGCCCGAACTGGTAAGAACGAGTATGAATAAAGATACGTATCTAGTATGTACTTACATAATATCTATAGGTATAATCTAACTGGCTTGACACCACAACAAAATAAATATTATAAAACTCCATGAGACTCAGACTAATGATTCAGACTGCTCTCGTTACAATTTGCTAGGTAGGACCACACTTGACAGCTGACAGTTCTATGAGACCGTCTGTTGTCTATAAACATACCTACTCTATGTAGATGTACCATTCATTTATATTTAAACCTCGAACATGGTGATATATTATATTTCTACTGCACGCAGTTTTCGTTATTGTAGTATTGTCTTAATTTTTTTCTTAAGATGTAACAGCCAAGTTTAAATAGCTTTGATGAATTATAGGTATGTACCTAAATAAGTACCAGCATATTAATAAATAATATTTATTTTACAAGTCTTATAAAATATTTATATTTTATAAATAGGTGACCCAGTAGGTACATTGTATTTTCATATAATTTAAATAATATAAGATTAAATTATTTGTTTTACGAATATATAAGTATTCCTTACTAAAAAAATATAGGTTCCTGATAAGTAATCGCCAACAAACATACTACAACAAATATAGGTACGGAGACCGTCTCATAAGCACGTTGCATCTTATGCTACTTATAGGTGAATATTATTCGGATCGGTTCAGTAGTTTTCGCAGTACTTATAACCTAACAATACAACTCTCCATTTATTAGCATAAAGATATCTTTATATTAAGATGACGAATGAGAAATTATAAATGCAAGTACCTATTATGAGGTTCGTCTGTTGTTGAAGCGAATAAATAATGCAACTTTAATGCAAATTTATATTTGTACCTGTACTACAATATTTTTGAAGAAAATTTCTGTTAGATATATTGGTATAACTCTATACTTAATCTTTTATTTTAATATTTACTTAGATATAAATTGATAAAAATGTATCACAAAAGTCTTAATAATTTAATTAACTTTTAGGTATTTTATTAAAGGTATTATCTTTTTTCTT
Source organism: Leptidea sinapis (assembly GCF_905404315.1). NCBI lineage: Eukaryota > Metazoa > Arthropoda > Insecta > Lepidoptera > Pieridae > Leptidea > Leptidea sinapis. Next base: position 15,928,959 of record NC_066268.1, read on the forward strand.
TCTCCGCCGTGAATGGGATTAAGCTGCCTATTAAGTACCTCCCATAGTAGTCCCTACATATCGCTATAAAGTAATTCCACCTTCGCACGACTCGCCACAAGTTAAGATATCATCCCCACCATCTGGATGTGTGGCGATCCTCCACAGTGCGGTTTTCAAAGAGCTTTCTTCCTCGTACTACAACGCTGTCGAATGAACCCGACGTTTCAAGACCTTTCCAGATCTCGTTTTCAGGGGGACTGCAACAATTACACGCGTTTTAATCCTTTAAAAGTGTTTTATTTAAATGTGTAACACTCGCGTTAATCAAAGAAAATACTTTCGTACAAATCCACTTATTTATTTTCTATGGCAGATTATAATGAGTTAGTACTTCGCACGACACGCCACAAATTAGGAACTTTTTCCCACGAACTAAGTACAAAGCTGTGGAATTAGCATCCTTGTGCGGTGTTTCCGGGACGATACGACATGGGTACCTTTAAAAAAAGAGCGTACACCTTCTTTAAAGGCCGGCAACGCTCTGGTGTTTCAAGAGAATGTGGGCGGCGGTGATCACTTAACACCAGGTGACCCGTACGCTCGTTTGTCCTCCTATTCCATAAAACAAAATGTTTCAGAGCTGGTTGCACCAAGTAGGTAGCTGGCTGTTCAGGTATCTGATTTAGCTCTGCGACTTTCAAACTAGTGCCGGTAAAATAAACTTATTTTTAATAGGTATTGGATAGCTTAAGGCCTATTTGAATAAAGATTGTTTGATTTAATGTATACCTATGTGAAATACCAAGTTACGGGATCGGAAACATCCTTGATACTCAGATGCGGTTACAAAATAATGGTGGGGGACTTCCGATACGATATTATTCTTTGTCCGTCATTCCATACCACGTGATATGTCTTTAACGATTCCGTCACAAACCCTCAGCTAATCTCATCGTAGGTACCTTTTCTTGTATCGTACAGTTTGACATTACTTAAAATCAAATCAAACCATTCCGATACATGCGATTACTAATAAATGTGACTAGATAGATACGAGTATTTGCGTGTCGAATCAGTTGCGAGTGACGGCCCTGTGTCACGTCGATCATGTCTCACCAGTAATATGTTCCTTGCTGCCTGTGAAATGATCGTGCTGAAAGATACGGGGCGAAATATGGACGTTCACCGCTGCGTTTTTAAAGAGCAGTTTTACCAACCAACGTAGATACAATACAACTAGATGTATTGGAAATATTTTTATTTGATAGATAAAACGTCGTCAATGTTCATCTGATTGAATCTGAGTGATCAGACTCTGAAATAATAGCTTGTGAGAATTTTTAGTTTAAAATACTGGCGATATAAGAAGTTTACTGTCCTATTGCTTCTATTCATACGTCTTGCCCATGGGTTCAAAGCTTAGACAGACATTACAGTACCAATAATTTTCACCAAAACTTGTTGTAAAACGTTAAAAAAACAAATTTGATAGGATCATTCATATCTAGGTACATAGGGCTCCTATCTAAGTGTTGTGGCTTCTAAAGCGCTTTTGTCACGGGGAGTATCCCGAACAGCTGTTTGACGCAACAATTTAAAATATAATTTAAACATATTCACAGATATCCACAATATGAGTTCCTTCACAGGCAAAATAATTATAAACTTTAATGCGATATATTGCATAAATAATATTTTAGCACCGACTAACAAGTGAGGTCCACGCTGCTATTTCGACAGCTAGTATTACCGTATTACCGCTGTATATAACATCAGCGTGTGTTTTCCGATTATGTATTACGTATGTTTTTCTTTCTGTTCGCTGTGATTTGTGACTTGTGATTCGTGGAGTGACAGGTAAATGAACGCGACCATTCGAGACTGCGATATGTCAATAGGCTTCACCAGACCTCGATACAATGGATAAACGCGACCTTAAATGAATAATAATAAAGTCCATTATTATCATGCTTTAGAGTGATATATTAGCGTAGTCTGTTAGAGATGAACTTCTTATTGCCGAGGCCATCGTGTTGCAGAGCGAGCCCGGAGAGACTTGTGACTCAGATACGAGGAGGAGGTACCAGTGGGAGGCTTCACACAGGATGTGGAATCCCTGCTGGATGGATATCACAGCGACACCTTTTTCTATGGCTAAGCAGTAATGTATTGTGTTTTGGTTTGAAGGACCCCACACAATTGCGATGCCGCTCTTGATGATGCGAATTTTGGGTTTGTGAGCGGCAACATTGTATTGAGTAGGGCGTATCACTTACCATCAGGTGACCGCATTGTGTCGACACTATTTCTCATGAAAATACAGCGACACAACAGCGAAGAGCAGCTAACTGTATCTTTTTGTTATGGATAAGGAGGACAAACGCGCGTACGGGTCGCCTGCTGTAAAGTGATCACCGCCGCCCACATTCTCATGCAATATCAGAGGAATCACAAAGCGTTGCCGGTCTTTAAGGAAGGTGTACGCGCTTTTTATTGAAGATACCCATGTCGTATCGTCCCGGAAACACGCACAAGGAAGTTCATTCCACAGCTTTGTAGTACGTGGAAGAAAGCTCCTTGAAAACTGCACTGTGGAGGACCGCCACACATCCAGATGGTGGGGATGATATCCTAACTTGTGGCGTGGTGTGCGAAGGGTGAATTCGGTGGAACTCTTCGGAACACTCTCCGTGATAAATGCGGTAGAAGACAAGACAATGTTGCGAAGTCTCTAAGCAATGCCAAGTGATCCAGCCGTTCATAGAGCACTGGATCCCCGTCAATTCGAGCTGCTCTGCGTTGCACGCGGTCAAATGGATCGAGCTGATACTGGGGTACGCCAGACCAGAGATGATTTCAATACTCGCTAGAATGTGGGCCGGCTTGAAGTATTGCTGTACTCTATTTATGACGCCCAGTCTTCGAAGCCAGTTTGCCTTTGCTCACCAGATAGCTGCGGAATTGGCAATCGCTCGATAATTTGAGACCCAGTATTCCAAGACTAGGCGAGGCTGTTAGGGAAGTGTTGTTGAAGAGCGGTGATACGACAAATGGGGTTTTTTAGTGGTAAACGCGCAAACTTGAGTCTTCTGGGGGTTAAATTGGACATGGTTCAATTTACCACATTCAGTGACCTTCTCAAGAGAGGACTCAATTGAAGACACAAGTTTCTCCCGTATGTAAGCTCGTTTGTGCTCTACTTCCAATAATAATATGTTCGTAAATATATTTTTACTTGGAATATGAGCTTGTAACAGAGGTCACGTCACGAATTCTCAGTAGGAATCACAGGAATCCAAGTTATGACTTGTAGTTCCTATCCCGATCGTCCTGATCAGTCCTGAGCATCTGTCTTAGTTTCACATCAGTTCCTTTCGGAGGGTTTCCCTTCGTCAATGACAGTCTGATTATCTTGGTAAAAGCGTTGGTACCATACCATATTGGTGTCATATTATTTTAATTAAAGATGAAATCATTGAATAAGTATTAACCATGTCGCGATATGAGATCAATTCAAAATCAAGTTCAAATTATAAATTTAATGCAGAGACATTGAAGGAATATAACATTAGCGTATAGCTGAAGTGACAGCTCGGTAATGCGTGGCCAATTATATTTGTCAATGTGTGCTAGTGGATCAATATGCAAAATAATAAGAAGCTTATTGCAGGCGTGGCTGACTGTTTACGACTTGTTAATCAAATTCGGTTACAGTAACAACAGAATTGCTTTTCTCTTCTATATTGCTGTATCTCCATTAGATATATTCTTCTCTGTCACACGCTATGATTGCCTATACGCTAGTATATAGTAAGCCTATGATTTAATCTAAGGCATATATGCATTGTTTTCCACAATATTGAATACATCGTTATAAAAAGGCCTTCAACGACCATTCTCTCCATATTTATCAGTTTCACTCTAAGCAACAAAATATTCAAATACATATCCACGATCCATCCAGGGTTATCTTCAGATAAAACGCCCCAATTCACATGCGTGAGGCGGGTGATGGATGAGTCCGACGATCAAACCCTTGCTGTCCCTCCCCCCATGCCCCACCCCTCGTCGACAACAACTCGGCCTAAGTCCTGTAAGGTGATCCATTACGCTGCCGTTTTTGCGTAATCCCGTTTATAAATATGAAATTGAAGGAAGACCGATGCTTAATCGACTGGAGGTCGGGGTCATCCGTCCCTCAGAAGCGAATAATTTATGGCCTCCGAAAAAATATTGCATAAAAATTCACAGCTTTTTCGGTCAACGAGTAAATAATGCGCGTTTATGACACATGCCAAACCGCCAGTCTCGGATTACCTGCCACAGATAAAGAATTCGTAACTCGATCTCCGCACGCAAATTATAGATTGTAATCAATAGAAGCGGTGATTATGTGAGGTTTGATTATAGATAATTATAGTTGGGATAGGATAGGGGGAGTCCTGGCTGCTTCTCTGACGAGCGATTTGGGTATTATTTGCGCTTTATTTTGGTATTTATTGCACTCGAGTGATGAAGCAGTTATTGTACATCAGGTTATAATACGGCGCGTCCCCCGAGGGCCTCACCCTTCGGCTACGTACCGCGGACATTGATTTACTAATGTTTACAGTGAGCGAATTTAAATATTAAGTATTTTAATGGCGGCTTATTGCGAATCATTTGCATTACAAACACTCGTTATATCTTGTGTGTTTCTTGTCTTGCATATACAATTCTGTTGGTAGAATCAAAAATGTGTTTGAATTAAAATATTTTTTTTTATGACAGAAAGGTACGAGTCAAGCAGGATTTTCAGCTGATGGTTATTAATACGCCCTGCCGATTACAATGCAGAACCGCTCAGAATTCTTGAAAAACCCAATAATTGCGCTCGTCACCTTGAGACATTGCCCAGTAATTATAACATAATAGGTATCTAAGCAAGATCCACATAGATTCCTAATTTAAAATAGATATATCTACAGATAGACAGAAAAATAAAATATGTGTACTTAGGTATGCACGCAAGAAGTTATACTTCTTTGGACAAAAAAAAAATCAAAAATCATTAAAATTATTTATTCCTCGTGCTACTCTTGGAGTACTCTACTACGTTTGGAGAAAGAACAATATTGTAAAAATCTGGCAACGATGGCTTTGACAATTAATTATTAAATAACGAATACGGCTGTACGGGCTTGAACCCCTTGCCTATCCTAATAATGGACGAAGAAACCAAAAAAAAATACAAAGAAATTTCCGAAACTAAAAAAATTTTAGGATCCAACTTCACCCTGTTACTTATGTGTTACAGTGATGCGCGCGCATCTTATAATTTCACAATCATTTTTTCATAACGCGCCTAAGTATAACTTCAAAAACACAAAGCGTAGAAATATTGTGAGTGGGTCATCAAACGTTTATCACTAAATTTCAAAAAAAAAAAATACAGCTCATGGACATAGAATATACGTTAGTATATAATAGACGCTATGATAGTCCAATAATGATTGACCAGTTATTATATTTATATCAATGTGTGCGTTAGCTAGGGGTCACACATTCAAAATACTAAGGAGCTAATTCCAAGAGTGGCTGACTGTTTACGACTTCTCAATGAAAATCGGTTACAGTAACAATAGGTTTGCCTACCTGTTCTATCTTGTTAGTAATGTTTATGTGCAAATGTAAATGTCTGTACGCTAAGGTCTATGTGACAGACCAAGGCGACAGATTTATATACACTTAATAGCCGTTCCGCTCGCTTCGCTGGGCGAATTTTAAAAGGAAATAAATAAATTATTATTATTCAACTTATTACAAATACAATACAAAAAATAAGTAGCCACAAAGCATCTAGGATAAATTTCGCATCGAATGGTGGTAGTTTCATGTCGATACGATCAGTGGTTTAGGCGTGATTGAGCCTCAAACAAAGACCATTTTCATAATATATATGTATATATAGTCTATATATATATATATAATATATAAGAATTAAGAACATTTCATTCGCAGTCTGATAGCGGAACGGTAAAACAATGTAAGCAACTTTTCTCCTTATTCGTGCGTCAAACTTAACGTATATGTTTTACATTGCTGCTTATTGACCAATAATGTTTTAAACAACAGGAGTGAATGCGGCAATGTATAGATATAGCATTCGAAGCTTATTATGGTGTTATTTGTGGTATGTTCTATTTCGGCTTTGATTTTATATGTCTATATGACATATTACATGTCTATTGTGGTTATAGAGTGTTATTTAGTAAGTCTTTTGTGGGGCGATGTATATGCTTTTACAACAAGATCCCAGAAAATGTTCAAAACAAAAGTATTACGTTATTCAAAAGAATCGTTAAAAAACGTTTGTGTGGTAGAGGTTACTATAACATAAATGACTTTCTTAATGATACCACAGATTGGGAATGGAGCGACCGCCCTCAGGCTATTAAATAATAAGTTTAATTGTACAATGTTACTTTGTAAATGTTACTTTAATTGTAAAACATATTTTTGATGAAAAAAAAAGCCCGCTGAGTTTGTTGCGCCCATTCTTCTCAGGCCTGAGGCATTCATTTTGAAATGGGTGGTAGTTTTTTGACATTCAATAAGTGATTTCACATCCTATTTTGAATAAAAATATTTGAATTTGACTTTGAATTTGAATTGACTTAGTATAATTGATTTGGCGACAGTGGGTGACGCGGCGCGGGCGCGGGGGGAGGTTGCATCAAGCGAGTACTGAAATGCGCGGGGCCACCGCTTACTTGTTCTCTCGCGCTTTTTTTTTTTTATTTTGTAATAAAAATAATAATCATGGTGTTATTAAATCGTATGGAGTAAAGGAGTATCATAATGTGCATAAAACTCTAGGTAACTAATGTATTTAATTTGATAAGGCTTAATACTGAATCCGTCTAAATACCTTTCTATTAGCACACTACAGACATATTATTATATGATTGCGAACTTTACTGCCGACCTTTGAAAAGAAACAATACATTGTAATATGTAAAAAAAAAAAACATAAACTTTGCTAGTAAAATCTGAATTTACGTAAAACTTAACTGAGTGTAAGCTTAGCATTATCTTTGATTTAGCTTTAATAGTCATTTGACATAAACACTTGCTAAGACATCCCAATGCAAAAGTCAAGTTTTATCACACTCAGCAAAGTTTTACGTAAGTAAAGTCTGAGCAAAGTCTAAGTAAGCTTAGTCTCTCCACTTCAATATTATTTCCTAATCAGTATTAGACGAACCAAGTAAACCCACAGGCTCTGCCTATTACAAAATATAAACAATACCATTTATCTGTAGGAGTAGGGCGTTGTCCATATCAACCATAGAATTTCCACACCGATGCTTCCACAACAATATCTGACACTAATAAAGGTATAAATCCTTTAGCTGTACAATATTCCGAACTCTAATTGGCATTTAAATCTGTTGAAAGAATTGAGGTAACCCTCAAACAGGCGCTTATCATCACATCGCCGGACTCAACCCTCGAGGGTTTGCATCATCATGTATCACCCCCAGGTGTTATTGGACCGTGCAGGAATTAAATATAAGAATAATTGACAGCTCAAACTGTTTTGTGTCGTGGTAACATAATATTATCTACACACATATATATATATATATATATATATATATATATATATATGCCTATCAAGAGTTAAATATATTTTTTTTGTGAATACTTTTTTTTCAAAATTAAGATATAAAAAGATTCGCAAATAAATCATAATTAAAAAAATAATAATTTTTAATTGGGGTCAAAATGACACTTATGTCAACAATTACCTACCTCACTTCTGGGACATATACAAAGGCTTAGATTTGAAAGAGCGACATTTCAAGTCGGTTTTCCTAATATGCAGTTATTGGGGTTGAGCAGATTATGAACTGTAAAGTTGATTCTCTTGATGGACCACAATCTGAGAGTTGCACAACCAAGATTTACGGATTATGCGTAGGGCGGACGGTTGGCTTCGTTGGTAAGAGCGCTGGGACGTTATCCAAGAGGCGTGGGTTCTAATACCACATCGTCTATAAATTTTGGTACAGATTGAATTTGTACATTTACAAAAACTTCGGAAAAGTTGAGCTTTATATAGACAATAAACCCTTTGCAAAATTAGATAATTTTATTGGCTTATTGGGTTTTATTTCTAATGTACATACCGTATACTACCAAAATTTAGGAAATTCGTGAAATACTTGCTCTACTAACTATACCAATCTTACCAGAATATACCGAGATGGTTTTTTAAGAGGAGCTGAAACTACATTTACGTAGGTATTTGGACCCTGAAAGTACCCACAACTAAAGTAAGCTAAAAACATTAATATTTTTGGGGCATCGACAATAATGGCAGAATAATGTACAGCATTCATCACAGCATTAATCTGACATCAAGCAGATGATGGATCGTTAATAGATTCCGACTGACATCCCCAAATATCTCCTTGTTTTTTACTCGCGAACAAGTGCCCGTTTCTCACGATTCGCTTATAAAACACTATCTGTAAATTAATTGCATTATTCCGTGATAGATAAATATTAATGGTTAAATATAGGGGGCGATCTTCACCCTTCTAATTAAACAGCATCGTTTATCATAGCTTTATATGATATATTGTGTTAATTAGCACTTTAATTGTAATGAAGGGTATTAAAAAACAATGGGAATGGTTGGAAAGGCTTACATACAGAAGTTCGGGGAAAGTCACAAATTTAGTAAATTCTTTAATGTTTACTCTTTTACACAAATTATCTTTCCCCAAACTGGGCATAGCCTGTAGTACTATAAATGCTAGAAACCTATACTATATTTAAAACGATATACATACTTAAAAACAAAATTTATTTTTAATATAAACATCCACAACTCGTAGAAAAACATCCATATTCATCATTATAAATGAAGGCAAGCTGAATTTAGTTGGTTGGCAGGGTTAGTAACCATTGAGTTGTATGGGACGCAATTAATTGTATGAATTCTTTTTGATATCAAAAAAATCACCCAAAGTTTTGAAACAAATGGTGCTATGGGGACAAAAAAACGGCGCAAGAAACTCTCACAGATTTTTTTTTGCGCTCTTTTTGTAATATTGCCACTATATTAGATAAGTTATTACTAAAGACAATCATAATTCAGTCACAAAAGTAATAAAAATATAATATTTTTTCATAAAAGATATATATTTATACATAAAATCGGTAGCGCCGTTTGGGAGATTAGTAGAATAGACGAATAGAATAGACGGTCACATAAAAAGTTTAAAAATTTTGGTATTTATATCACATTAAAATTGGTCTAAGTATTTCATGATGTTGATTTTTTTTTATTGTGTGGCAAACATCCACAAATTATCTCACCCCACAGTGGGCATAGCCTGTATTACTTTAGGTCAAATATATAATATCGATGACCCATATAGCTGAAAAGGTTAGTGACCCTGACTACTAAGCTAGAGGTCCCGGGTTCGAACCCCGGTAGGTGCAATCATTTATATGATGAATATGGATGTTTGTTTCCGAGTTATGGATGTTAATATGAATTTATGTATATTTAAGTAAGTATATTGTATTAAATATGTCGTTGTCTTGTACCCATGCACAGGCTATGCCCAGTTTGGGGCAAGATAATTTGTGTAAAAGTTGTCAATATTATATTATACACTTAACATATTAATTTATATTACGTATTACGTTTCTAAGTCACTTTACGAGGGCTTTGTCTAAATATTTACAGAAAATGTACATGTATAAATGTTCGCGGACATGAGCTAAAGTGTCATTGTTTGCGATAGTGCTTGCACCGTGCACTGTCCCCAGAGGGACGGAGCAACTCTCGCCGGCCTGTGTCCGGAGGGCGAGGTATTTCACGATCGACTGCCCGCCTGACCTTTCCGACTCCAGGGACCGAAATGCCATCATGTTTTCATTTTTTCTGCCGCCGCTCACTCGACGACACTCGATTAATTTTTCACGGTACGCTTGTCAAAATGTGATTTAATATCGCTCGAAAGGGTTGGTTGGCGTTACGCTTTGACGTACGATGCGTGCATCCCACAGTCTGCGACTAAAACATTTTCAAACATTGAAACATCATACGATTATTCACATTTAGAGTTAAACGGATTTCACAAGTGGCATTATCAATAACACCAAAAATAGGTACCGCAATTTCCAATTTGCCGCGTCACTCCGGAATCCAATAGGAAGCGGGGATAAATGGAGTCACATTCCAATATGTCACAGAGCGGGGTCCGTTTCGATTTCGGGCTCCGGTATTCGTGGTTTAGGATATTCGGTGTTCGGTGAATACGTGGCATAGTGCCCGCGCGCATTCCCTAATCCACGAGGTCCCAATCTAATGAGATTCTAACGCCCAATACACAACTTAATTCGATTCTATATCCTTGTTAATTTTCTTTGTAATCATTATAATTGCAACACTGCGTTAACTGAAATCTTACATAGTGGTTGATAGCTCTACTGGAATAGTTTTAGAGTACATAATATGTCGTATTTTATTTGGTACACAATTTTAACGCTAAACTATTTTCTAACGTTAAAGCGATACCCACATTATATTGCATATTTATAGGCATTTTTATTCTTGAAATTATATGTCAGTTTAACTAGCTCTTGTTGAGGGGGCAACGAGTCTCTAGCGAAAGCAGGAAGAAATCGGGCATAGGGGAATCTTTGCGGCTCTGGTAAGGATGAACGAAACGCGAGAGAAGATTCATATTTATATATATATATTTTTTATAGAAAAGGAGGACAAACGAGCGACCCTCGCAACACCAGAGGAATTATAGGAGCGATGCCGGCCTTTGAGGAAGGTGTACGCGCTTTTTTTGAAGGTACCCATGTCGTATCGTCCCGGAAACACCGCACAAGGAAGCTCATTCCACAGTTATGTAGTACGTGGAAGAAAGCTCCTTGAAAACCGCACTGTGGTCCTCCACACTAACTTGTGGCGTGTCGTGCGAAGGTGGAATTCGGCGGTAGCAATCAGGTGAAACAGCCCTTCGGAACGCTCGAGATTTCGAGACCCAGTATTCTGATACTAGCCGAGGCTTTAAGGGAAGTCTTGTTAAAGAGCGGTGGTACGATAAATGGGGGGTTTTTTAGTGGTAAACGCGCAAACTTGAGTCTTCTGGGGGTTAAATTGAACAAGGATACATTTACCTATTCCGTGACGTTATCGAGAGAAGACTCGATAGCAGACACAGGTTTCTTCCGGCACTGGTCGACGATTTCCCGAGAGAGACCTGCATGGCCCTTGTATACGGCATCACCAGTGCTGTCGTCTGCATAGTAATGTGCATATCAATGATATGTTGGAGGTGTCCAACATATCAGGTGTTCATGCATAAGAAAAAACGTGGGAGATGGAGAGGAGTGGGAGAGCACACAGCCTTGGGGTACTCCAGCGTTCACGGGCTTGGTTAAAAAAAGAATTCGTAAAGAAAAAATGAGTTCAGAATTATAGTTAAACATGATTGAGAATGTACTCGGTTAGGCAGCTATTTTAGTTAGCTGTTTAGCTGTTGGCAAATTCAAGGCCAATTGTTCAGACAAGTCGTTGAAAGACAATAGGTCAGTATTAAGTCTAGAACATGCATCCTGCATGATGCATGGTCTCCGGAGTAAGGTAGGTCATATGAAGACCAATGCGCGCGACCAGCTCAGGACAGTCAAACAAACCCCTCGTTATATTCAGGAAATTAACGAGATTGGCTCCAACGGCAGAATATGGAATCTTTTACGGCGCTTATTGTACTCGGGAAATGTGGTTTAATATATAACATAACATTGACACACTGTTACACAAATTATCTTGCCCCAAACTTGGCATAACCTATACTATGGGTACGAGACAACGATATATTTAATACAATATACATAGATGGATACATATAAACATCTAAGACTCGGAAATAAACATCCATATTCACCACATAAATGCTCGCACCTAAGGGATTAGAACCCGGTACCTCCAGCTCAGTTGGGATGGTCACAAACCACTGGGAAATTTGGTTCGTCGCATTTATTTTGAATTGAAAATGACACAGTATTTGTTACGATTTAATACTTCTATTGTATAGTGTAGTATTCCACATATCTTTCACAAAACAGTGAACCTAATAATAAAGGTACAAGCGACCCTTTCAGGACGGCATTAGGCAGTCTACACACGAGCGATCGCGACACGCGACATGCGCGTCACGTTACTCGTTATTGCCCGTACATCGCCGCCATTGCCCGATCTGATTTGAAATATTTTCACGGAATCACTTATACGCACCTCTCAAATAGGTTAAGGAGTATGTGTTTCGGCGTTGAATATTAAAACTCTTTCAATGCTTGTAACTTAAAGGGAAATTTTATTACTGAGCTTACTGTGGAAATTATTATTATTGCATTGTGCCAGGACTTTTAGTAACTCATTTCTTAAAAAAAAACTTAACAATACATATTATTTGAAATTTAAATTGATGCTAACAAATTGATTATTACTTAGTGTTTTTCTATAGAAAGCGCTCTATATATTTGTAGCTCTTTTGCGTTATTGACATAAACTGTTATTATCCATATCTGAATGAAAATGAATTGCTGTTCGTTAGTCTCGCTAAAACTCTAGAACGGCTGGACCGATTTGGCTAATTTTGGTCTTGCATTATTTTTATAAGTACAGGGAAGGTTTAAAATGTGAATAAATAGGAAAATGCTGGGAATTAAATAAAAACAACAAATTTGTTTTTCCTTTGATGTGCCACCCGTCGTTCAGAAATTTCAAATTGAAAGAATAGTTTAAAATGAATAACTAATTAGAATTTTTATATCTTTCTAACTTTCTCAGGAGGTAAAAAATAAACTTGAACTTAATTTTAGTTAAATATAGTTGGTAGATTAACTACAGTTGTTAACTATCTATCACATTATTTTTATGCAGATTGATAAATCATAAGTTTTGTCACAAATTAAATTTCTGAACCTATCCCTAATATTTGACAACCAATATGTCGATCCATCCTCTATGTCGATCGATACCTTAGACAAAGTGTGCATTCTATCTTTGTGAGTGACGATTACCGCTACATGCGCGAGAACTCTCTGTACCTACTACGGTTATCCTTTGTGATAATGACATTTCAAGTTGTGTGTTATTTTTTACACGCTTTTTATTAGCTTCACATGTATGTATGTTTGTTTGTAACCGATTCATTTGGGCACGACTTTGACCCACTTTAAACGGCCTGATTTCGTTCAAACAATAAAAGTTTTTTTTCCAATATTTGTTTTGTATGGACATATTTTCTATTAGAGAATTTATTGACGCACGGTTTGACAGTTCTGCTGTGTAACAATTTCATTAGAACAACAGGGTGTATATTTTACGAAATAATTCTCGATGTTATGATATATTATTCATAAAAAACATTATTTTATTTATTATATACAGAACAACGTCTGTCGGGTCAGCTAGTAATTAATAAATAGTATTATGGTAGGTACATAGTTGTTTATGTATAGAAGGACACACGAAGGTCCGGTTCACCTGATATTAACTGAATACCGCCGCCTACACCAGAGGACCCACAGGAGCGTTGCCAGCTTTTTAGAAGGGAAACATTTTTCCCGTTTTTTAAAGGTACTCGTGTCACAATTTATTGGAAACAGAGAAGCCCATTCCATAATTTGATTGTACGTGGAAGAAAGTTCCTTGAACGCAAATTATATACTATTAAAAATAAAAGTACATGAAAAATATTTTCTCCAAAATTTTGAGTTTGGTGCCAAGCTAACAATAATATTACGATCTAAGAACAATAAATAGATTTAGCATTATCATTAAGTAGGTATTGTTATAATAACTATTAGTACGGAACATATTATCATAAATAATATTACGCTTGTAAAATTGCATTGCAGTAAGTTGTTTCATCTTCTTTTGTAAAAAGTTTTTTAATTTTAGTCAAATTGTTTTGAAAATATTTTAGGTTTTTTTAGAACTTCCATTTTCATTCCTTATAATATTATGTCTAATAATATATGTATGTATTATGTATACAAATAGGCAAATGAGCGAATTTTCTAAAAACCGTGACAATCATAAAATGTTAACACCAGGAAAAAATATAAACATCTCATACCTACTACTCGGTCAAGTCAAGTTAGTAATTCTTTTATTGGGCGATTTATATGCTTTTACAACATGAACCCAGAAAATGTTTATAAAACTGTAACGAAATTATATATTAAGGTAAATGACTTTTTTAATGATAGGTACCCCATAATGGTAACGAAATTTATAGAAAAAAGAAGAAGTTGTGTTTCTCGCGTTTCTCAGGTCTGAGGCATAAGTTTTCGAATAGATTTAAAATTCTATTTGGAATAAATATATTTGAATTTAGAATTCATTCGCCTTTCGTCTAATCCCTTATTATTCGAATGTGTGATATAATGACGTCATATCCATATGAATATTATTATAAAGTGGGTGTAAGCCAGTTTCTTATATAATACGTCTATTATGTAACACCGTTTGAATATTCGTGCCGCGTGCGAGTTGTAACAGGGTTACGATGTTATGATTCAGGTCCCACTTTGCCCCACTACTTGTCATGATCAGCCTCCACTGTGATTACAAATACCTTTACATGAATAGGGAACTCACTTTGTCGGATAATTCTGTTTTATGTTAGTCATCATTAGAAAAGCATTATCACTTGAGGGTCAGCTCAGGTCGCAACCACCGCTCATTAAACTCAAAACTGAATTATTAAATAAATAAAAATTACAAAAACTACTTTCTACTTACTCTTTATTAAAAAAAAATCAAACCTCATAACGTTACAGATATTTATTTATTTTATATTCCTCGTTCTTTTCTTTTTATTTGCGCCTTAATCATTCGAAAGGTTCACATATGGAATAAAGGTTTTTTTAAATTTTATTTGTAGTCTCCTCAGCAAATCACTTGACACAAATATTCATTTAAAATGTCTGTGCTGTTAACCATTGAGGAATTCCCCTGTTAAGAGCCACCCTTCATCGCAGAAGCCATTGAAGGTGACAAATCAAACGGGCTTGGATGAGTGTGTGCGAACATAAAACGTAGTTTCGACTGACCGATGAAGAGTTACTAAATGTGGTTATAACTATGGATGTTAATTAATTTTAATAAACTTCATGCCTTGCCATTTTGTGGAATCAATAACAGGCTACAGTTTTTGTAAACCGATACAACAGAGCGAATTCAAGCATACAACATACTCCCACCTTAAAGGGCGGCAACGCATCTCTTCAACCCTGGGTCTCTTGCCCGTTTGCCTGCCTTTATATATAAAAAAGAATCTAATTACCATTCACAACCAAATATTTTGACAGCTCAAAAAAATTAATATACCACCTACATATAAAATTTCTGTAATGTGATTTAAACTGAGATTACATATCCCGAAATATCCAAAGAATGTTTGATCTCAACCATCCATTCAATATGAATTATACCTTATCTGTAACGAATCCAAGAAAGCTGATAAATTAAATTATCCAAATGATTTGGAAGGTGTAAATCATGAGACAGCTGGCGAGACCGCGGGAAGCCGCGCGGACCATCACCGAAACTGTCATCGTTTTACGAAATCGATTTAATCTTGCGCAAGCCGACACAGGAGGAGCAGATGTGCGCGTGCGCAGACCGACACACGTGGCACAAGACACTGACGAACACAAAGACCTCCGAAAACTTGTATTGTTCGCCGTCACACGTGCATTGTAAGATAATGGTGTTTTATGACAAAATTCCTGGAGCTACCTCTCACCTGTTCCTGTTATACCTACTGGAACCAATATCAATACTAGAACTATATAAATCAAACTGTGTGTGTCAGTCATTCTGTCATAAATAAACGTTTTATAATTTGCTAATACCAATTCTACGATTTTTGACTTTTTTGTCTGTCTACGTACGTACGTCTTTTTATAACTCAGAGCATGTAGGCATGTAATATAAATAAAGACTACCTATATTCTTTTATATTCTGGAAAGCTTTAAAATCTTTGGATTTATGTTATCTATATAAAATTTTATTATTAGCTGTATAGTTCACGCCCAAAGACAAGAAAACACACAAACAAGCCTATAGAATTTTAAATATTTGGAGTTACGTTTTACCCTGTAATCTATAGTTTGTATGAGTACAACAAAAATCAGCCTAGACTTAAAAAAAAATAGATGCGCCTTCTACTTATCATTATCATAAGAAAAAAAAATCCAATACCTTGGTAAATCATAAACATAGAAATAAGTGTATAAAAGAAAGAACACATCAATGCGTAAGATATATGATGTTGGTACACATAATGGTCATTATATGTAAAAATTTCAAATCTTTTATTTTGAATGCGTTTTTAGCTTGTCTATTTTATCTTTTTATGCGAGTTTGTGCGTTCAAATGTTGTTGGTTTTCCCCGATCCTGGTTATGTAGGAACTTCTGTCTTTAATTAATTTTAGTAAAACATACATTTTTCCAACTGAAGTCGAAAAACTGTGTCATCATATCACGTCCTTAAATTGTAAGTTTATAAAACGGCACCAGATTGAACGTCAACGGAAATAGAGATATTGCCAGGTTGTAGCACAGTAGATAGTGTTGTAGGAGGCATAAGCCTCCAATTTATCTAATTCTTAATAATCACTCAATTTTTCTAAACATTCACAGTTTTTCGTTGGAGAGAGCATACGGATAAACTATTTCTATTGCAGGTGTCCATTTGTTTATGAGTTGCTTTACGTGCTCTTATACATTACGCGATTGGAAATACTCATGTATTATGATGTACCGCGAAGTATAATTGGGGACTATTGATACATCAGTATTACTCGCGGTATCTCGCACTCAAGACACTGTCGAATCCAATCTACAACATAACCAATTAACGAACAAAAAACAACAGCGTAAATTGTCATTCTAGCCATCAAAGTCATTTTAAGTGTAATCATTTATGAACATGCCGAGATTTTATAAGTTCACGCTGACAAAGAAGCTGGCACAGCTAATAAATAAGTTAAAAAAAACAAAATAAAAACGAATAAGTCGGATTTGTATTAATTAACTTTCACTACCACGTGAATCGTAAAGATATTTAGGTCACAATGTTAAGAAGTCTCAGCAAGGAACTACACAATCTAAAACAATAATTGCACGACAAAAAATTATTTAACATAAGTAATACAAATTGCTGTAATCTACATCAATTAATAAATAAAAATAACGACAAGTTAGGTATGGTAAAGGTAAATAAAGTAGGTATGGTAAAGGTAAATAAGGTAGGTATGGTAAAGGTAAATAAGGTAGGTATGGTAAATCTTCTGTTAGAGAAGATTTGAACTATTTGCATTGTATGTTTTGAACTATTTTATTGAATTTTCGAACAAACGAATTTAGAAGAGGTTAAGAAGAACAAGAAACACAAACTGTTTCTGCTCATGTTTTTTTCAGAAAACTAGGCGAGCACTATTAGTGTCCAAGAAATGCAAAGAAACAAAAGGTGAGAGTCGAACTAACAAAAGGATGTAGAAGAGGCTTATTTTTCAATAGACAGAACTAAAACTGCTGCTCATGGACATATAAAATAGCAGAGTATGCTCGTAGGTACGTAAGTCGTCAATAATTCAGCAACCAGCAGATAATTCTGCAAAGTAGTTGTGATAGACGAGAAGATTATTGTGGCTCGCTTTGTTGTAGAATTGGTGTAGTTGAAATTATATAATTTCACGTAATGGCCTATGGTGAATACTCCTCGTGAAAGGTACCTACGGTAAAATTTCGAGAGTCCTTACATTTCTACCCAATGCTTGAAACCGACCAACAAGTAGGTATTAGTTCGTCATTAGGGTTGCAAATATTGATGAGATGAATTGATTTATTTAAATGATTTCCGTTTGGTGTAATACTTCTATCTATGTGTCTATCTTATCTTGCAACGAGTTGCGAGTTGATTTTGCCTGGGAAGCATAATTTCCCATATTATCTGACTAAATTATTTTCCCTTTTTTCCTCTTAATAGCTTCGGTAAATAGAAATTCCTTGACAATTTTAACGCAATAGTATCAATGACTTCACGAACAATAGAAAACATAAACCACCTGATTTATATTTCAAAGTAACAACCGCACGAACTTTGAAAAAAAAAACTTGCTAGGAATTGCATTTGTCCAATTTCATTAATTCTTTTCACTCATTCATAGAACACGCAGTCATTATACCTGTTTATTTTTTTTATTCGTTCTTGCGACAGCCAAATATGGTCCCTAGAATGTTGTAAATTAAACAACGTTTAAGGTATCAGCCCATTTTTACCAACCCCAGTCAATCGTCATGAATGCGAGTCCTAAAATGTTTTATTGGTTTTAGATTTATGGCTTCTCCATATAACTTTGTAGTACACATAAATTGCTTGCTATTTCTGATGCAGATGGCCAGTTATTAGTTTCAAATCTAGGCATTGTTTTAAAGATGATTTAGATTAGTTATATTTTTAAGAGAAGTTTTAGGTCAATTATAGATAATAACTGCCAATTATAGTTTGCCCATAAATATTGCCACAACTTAAAAATATTTGTTTTCTTGTATTTGAATTTGACAATAAACGTCCATTATTTCATATATTATTTTCGATGAACGTAGTGTTAGAATTCTCTTGGGTCACAGTAACGTAAAAACATCAATCAATTATTGCAATAAATAGTCCAATTTTCTCTCAAATTTGTATATGCTGTAACTTCCATAATATTACCGTAACAAATTGTATGTCACCAAGTTAAATGTAGTTGTTAATGCATTTAATATGTATTGAAGAACTTAATTTCTCTATGCTTATAATTATTTGCTATTCAACAAAGAGAACGATATGCGCGTCTCTGGTGCGTCTGACTAATGTACGTACAGGTGGTATTCATTTATTTGAATCTAAAATTTAATTGGAAGTAACTAATAATAATAATTTTAAGTATTGACTTCTAAAAACTTGATTATTATTATTACAATATTAATAATAGTATAAGTAATACGTATGCAACATTAATAACGTTCTTGCTCAAGCCACCTCACCGAATCTTTGCTTACCTGACAAGTACTTGCAAGCTTGGCCGAACTACTCAGAATCGCACAATACATTTGTTTTTTTTTCAACTTAAAGCGAAGTTTTTCGGCACAAATTTCAAAGGAACACCTGGTCGGAAATGTGCCCCGGGGGTCCGAGGCACTGATTGATAGAGGTAAACGCAAACGTGATTTTGCAACACAATACGAGAAAAATTTAATGTTCGCCTGATTTGAAACGGTCTATCGAGCGCGGCGTCATGATGTCTGTTTGAAACAATGAATGATCGCGTTTGTGAATGGTTCTAAACAATGACCTGTAGAAGTGGGTGGACCCTGGACGCACGGCGGCAGGTGGACTATTGAATGCTGACGTTGACGGTCCGGTCAATGAATGGCATACCATGTTCATTGTTCCTAACAGATGTTCAGATTTGGTGAGGAATTTGCAATGACCAATATCTACCTATTTCAATATGATTGCAAATTGTAATATGCTTTAGAATGTATCTAATTCAGACTGCAATGATGTGTATAGGACCTAACATTAAATAGGTAAATAATGATTATTAATTTTCAATTTATGAATTACTCAATACACTGTTACGTTATAGTTAAAAAAAGTATGTACTTACTTATTAGAAGTTATAGTTTCTTTGCTGTAACAAATCAAAAAATCTTCAAGGTCGCTGAAGTATGATACAAATGGTCTAGTTGACCAGCTAACGTCAGCGTGTCCAATTTCAATTAACTCTGTAAATGTTTCCCTAACGCGCCAATAGAGAAAAATGATTTTAACTTCTGTTTTGATGAAATTTATACATTAACAATAATAATAATTTTATGTAAAAAAAATAAAACTTTAATAATCTTTTAGTCTAATTCTAATTATAATGGGTGGTATTATGTATAGTATCAGACAACAGCCAACGTTACCTCTCTGTATGACCAAACTTATCCTCTGTCATAGGTATGCACCAGTCACTTTTCAAATTCGTAAGGCACCTGGATAACTCTCTTAAGAGATTTCGTGCTGATGAACCCCATTGTTTCCACTCCAAATAGCACCAAAATTTATTCAAAACTCATAATAATAGCATTAATAGTTTCAAACTCGTCAAATTGAAATAAATTTATCTATATTATACTCTAAAGATTATACATTTAAACGGAGAGCAGGTTTTTTGTTCGTTATACTGTGAAAACGTATAGTAACATAAAATGCAGCATGTTATGTGGTCTTTGTTGGTGATTACTTAGTCAGAACTTATATTTTTTTTACTTAAAATACTTATATAATTTTCGCAATACAAATAATTCAGTCAATGATATTCATTACATATGACAATTCATACAATGCGGGGTACTTAATTTATATGGCATAACAACGTTTGCCGGATCAGCACTTGTAAAATAAAAATGTCATTAATAGTACGTTACATACCTACATACGTATCGCGAGTATAAAGCTAAAGATGAAAAAAAGCTGAGTGTAAATTTGATACGGTCCAAATCCAAGTTGTATAATATGATGGGGAAAGTAGCAGATAATGAAAGATGTGTAACCCTGTAAGTTATCTGTACACTTAGACATATATATTTTTATTATTTTTGTATGTAATTTATGTATTAGCGTGCGATTGTTGGGTTTCCGAATAAATAAATACGGTCGAACCATCGGACGCGGTTGGTAGTGAACCATATTCAATGCTATTACGCATTTTGCATAGCACAAAATCCGACCATATTGTATCGAGGCTTGTTATGCACACTAAAGTAACCTGGTCTTGCGTTGCCAAACAGCAAGAAGCTGATTAAATTAGCTAAGATTTCATTAAATTCCTACAATATTATGTCTTTGCAATTTCAGCTTCACAGCGTGTTGTATTTTCCTGATCCTATTTAATCTAATATCTCCTTCAATTCACAGAACAATACACTGAATGTAGGTAGTTAATTTGATGAATACTTCTTTAATCCTAACACGAGGAAGCTAGCAGTAACCTTAATGATTGATCTCGTAATGAATATGTAGATGTGTTAAGCAGAGATAGGTCGCCACAAAATAAAGGCGGCTCCCAGAGGAGTGATCGTCGCCGACTGCCTACCTCAGTAGCAACCTGATTTTAATCTCAGATAGCAGGAACGGGCTGTGAACGTTTTACATAAATTCTAAAGTTACTGCCTTGTTAACAAACTGCTGACTTTGATTATATTAAGATTGTTTGTAATTATGATTCTGTTGTAACTGGTGTTGTTTAAAGCTATGCCAATGCATTTGTTGTTTATATCAAATAAAACAAATGATTTGAGTTTTCTTTAGTGTTAATTCTGCCAATATTTGTCTTTAAACAATTCGACACGTGTTTCGCCTCTACACGAGGCATCCTCAGGACGTGTTGTCTTGCCAAAATCTGGCACGAGACTAAACTAGACATGTCTCGTTAATAATTACGGATTTCCGCAAAGTAACGCCTACTTCAATGAATTTTCTATATCAAATCAAATCAAGTCAATATATGTTTAGGTCAAAGAAATGAAGCTTATAAAAGTGAAATGTTATATACATTTGAGGTTTTTAGGTTTAGCTTTGAAGGGGCAGGAAACGTTATCGTTTTACGAATTATTTATATTACAATCTATGTGAAGTGATGCAACGAAAATATTCAAACGTTGAGCTTTCGTGAGAAGAAGTGGCAAGAAGCTTCATCGTTTTACAAATGATTTTTATTACAATATTTGTAAAGTGATGGAACAAAAATACTCAAACGTCATGAGTTAAAGCTGAACGATCTCCGAAGTAACTTTTCAACTTAACCGATCTGTTTTGTTTTGATAATTCCTCTTGCTTTTATTTGTCGTATCACCGCTCATCGACAACACTTCCCTTAAGCCACGCGAAATACTGGGTCTCGAAATCTCTAGCGATTGCCAATTCCGTGGTAATCTGGAGGGCAAAGCCAAATTGGCTTCGAAGAAGCTGGGCGTCATTAAATGAGCACGGCAATACTTCAAGCCGGCCCACATTCTAGCGCTCTACAAAGCGCAGATCCGGACACACATGGAGTATTGCTGTCATCTGTGGTCTGGCGCACCCCAGTATCAGCTCGATCCATTTGATTGCGTGCAACGTAGAGCAGCTCGAATTGTCGGGGACCTAGTGCTCTGTGAACGGCTGGATCACTTGGCGTTGCATCTTCTGCGATTCTTCTGCGCCTTCTACCGCATATATCACGGGGAGTGTTCCGAAGAGCTACTTAACCTGATTCCTGCCGCCGAATTCCACCTTCGCACGACACGCCACAAGTTAGGATATCATCCCCAACATCTGGATGTGGCGGTCCTCCACAGTGCGGTTTTCAATGAGCTTTCTTCCACGTACTACAAAGCTGTGGAATGAGCTGTCTTGTACGGTGTTTCCGGGATGATACGACATGGGTACCTACAAAAAAAGCGCGTACACCTTCCTTAAGGGCCGGCAACGCTCCTGTGATTCCTCTGGTGTTGCAAGAGATTGTGGGCGGCGGTGATCACTTAACACCAAGTGACCCGTACGCTCGTTTGTCCTCCTATTCCATAAAAAAAGCGATACTTAAAATAATGAGTAGATGTGATCGCTTGCTTGATAACCAATCAACCTTTAGTTTTCATTCATTTCATCATTATTTATGTAGAGGAATCGATCAGTATAACAATAAAAGGTAAAAATATAAGCCACAATTAAATAAGTTATACAAATTATAATTAAAAACGACTTCTTATGAGAAACGTAACAAAAAAAATATTTTTCATACCAACGATTTGAATCCATTTACCTTTTCATGTAGTTTAGTATTATTATGATTTATCAGACCAAAATAATTTCAAGTCGCCTCACTAGCTCTTACGTTTTAAAATCCGCAAAGATCGTATAATACTTCCAACCCTTCTAATTAATGACCATTAGTGTCTCTTCCACTCTCGAGGGCTGACAGAGCTTTCAAGTTTTTTAATATGCTTCCTCACCTCCGTAAAACAGTAAGGATAATTGCTTTTTCCACTGGCAACTTTCAAGCGCAGGCACTACTTGAAACTCGCTACAATTATGGAAGTTTAGGTTCGAGGAAATTATTTTAGCAAAAGTGTGAGCCAATTTATGAAACGTGTCTTGTTTTGATGATAATAAATCATTAATCGTGGATATAATTAGCTGGACAGATATTGGACACTATTTATCTTAGTAACTTATTTGAATAACGCGAGTGTTACACATTTAAATCTAATATATAAAATTCTCATGTCGCGGTGTTTGTAGTTAAACTCCTTCGAATCGGCTTGACCGATTCTCATGAAATTTTGAGTGCATATTGGGTAGGTCTGAGAATCGGACAACATCTATTTTTCATCTCCCTTAATGTTAAGGGTGGTCCACGCCAATTTTTTTTTATTTATTTCTTTGAGATTTTTTTTTTAAATTTGTTTGAGTATGAGTCAGCATTAAAAAGTACATACAACTTCAAATTTTAACCCATCTACTATCAACAGTTACTTTTGTATCGCGATTAATATCGGCAATACAACGTTTGCTGGGTCAGCCAGTAAAATATATTTAAAGGTCTTCACAATGACAACTATGACAAATACTATTCTTGACTCCTGCCAACCGCATGCCCCCCTGAAAACGTGCTCTGCAAAGATAACGAAACGTCGGGTTAAATTAAATAATAATATCGTTTAAAAATATTTACTTTTAACCTTTATAAAAGTAAGTTTACTAAATCGATGTAAATGATAACAAAACCAATGTTTTTTCTCTGTTTTTTTAATTAAGTCATCGGATACTTCAATGCAAAATGGTTAGTAACTCTGACCTCTAAGCGTAAAAGTCCCGGATTCAAATCGCGGTAAGTTGAACTACTTATATGTAAAATGGCGGGACTGGTCGAAGTTTTTAAAATCATAAACGCGTTCTAATTTTGCTTTAAGAATACAGTTTTTTTATTGTAACAACATTTATGGCCAGACTGGACATACGAACATTCATTTATATATTTATACTACAGATATAGATTAATACATAAGTACTCCAAGATGAATATTACTAATGTTGTGTAAAAATTTCAAAACGTTGGGAGATTTGCGATTTTGACCGAACGAACACAATATTTATAATATACTAGTGGACCCGACAGACGTATATGTACGTATACACGTCTTAAATTTGAAAAATCACTGAGCAGGAGAATTATATTATATGGACGGAATTGAGAATCTAAGCCAATCTCAAATTCACTGGAACACACAAAATATCATCAAAATGGGTCCAGCCGTTTAGGAGGTAGTTCAATTGTGAATCTAAACCATTCTCGAATCCACCTGAAGACACACAGAAAGTTTCATTAAAATCGGTCCAGCCGTTTAGGAGGCGGCGGAGGAGTTCAGTTACAACAGACGCACAAAAGAAATATATATATTAAGATATAAATATTATACAGGAATCATAATAATATGTTATATACTAGCTGACCAAGCAAACGTTGTATTGCCGATATTAAAATCGCGATACAAAAGTAACCGTTGATCGTAGATAAGTGAAAATTTGAAGTTGTATGTATTTTTTTAAATTAAAAAAAAAATCGTGTGGACCACCCTTAACATTTAGGGGGATGAAAAGTAGATGTTGTACGATTCTCAGACCTACCCAATATGCACTCAAAATTTCATAAGAATTGGTCAAGCCGTTTCGGAGGAGTTCAATGTTTAACACCATGTCACGAGAATTTTATATATTAGAGATTATACGCGTGCGTAACCTGCCGCAACTGACACCGCCACCAAAGCCTTATTGCAACCGTTTGGTTCATTTGTGGCCCTCAAGCGATCAAGTAGAAAAAACTCATCTTTGGAGGTAGAGTAGGGAGAAATATACAATACTCAAGAAACTAGAGATATTGACGATTTCGGCGATTTTATTGAATGTTTGGGTTACGCGAGGGTACACTATGCCAGGGTTGTCAATATTCAGTTATGTTAAATATGTTATGTTTTCGTAAACGAAAATGAAATTTCATGTGCTGTTCATACTGTGCTAATTATGTACACTTATACATATTTATTATAGTAATGACAGGATTTAACTGTGAATCAATGTGAAGAAAGTTTTTATATCTTACTTCAAGACAAATAATTTCTAATCTAACCAATCTATCATATCAAACCAGTACCTATCATGGTTTTGAAAAGATAAGAAAAAATCCTTTCGTAGATTTACTTTACTACAGTACTGCTGTGGTTATTAGCTTGGTCCCAATTTATTAGCGGGAAAAGATTTGATTCAAATTCAAATATTTTTATTTTCAAAATAGGATGAGACATCATTTATTGAAAGTCAAAAACTACAACCCATTCCAAAGCGAATACCTCACACCTGAGAAGAACGGGCAAGAAGCACCATTCACAAAGTAATATCGTACAATTAAACTTATTATTTAATAGCCTGAGTCGCTCCACTCCCAATCTGTGGTATCATTAAGAAAGAAATTTATGTTATAGTAACCTTTACCACACAAACGTTTTTAACAATTGTTTTGAATAACGTATTACTTTTGTTTTCAACATTTTCTAGGATCTTGTTATGTATATACATCGCCCCACAAAAGACTTGCTAACTCGACATAGCCGAGTAGTAGGCATGATAAGTTAATTAACATTACGAGTACCATCACGTGGAAACAGTTGCAATGTTCTTAGCAGGAATCAAACTTGTTAGCTGACGCATAAATGACCAGTAAATATAAGGGTCTTCATCGTTAATTTTATTTGCATTATATTTGTGACAGCTGTTCTATATAAGTTAGATATTGTAGAAAGCTTTTTTCCCACTGTAGTACTTTTAATATATTCATTTCAAAATATTTGGTAAATTAATTGTTCTACTATTTGTGAATCTAATTTGTTTACACATTAATCATTAGATATAATTATCAAGGTTTACCAACACTTGTAACCAAAATTTCGTATATAATAAAAGTATGCAATAAAAGTTTTGAAAAACAGAGAATAGAACACATTATATACCAGTGATAGATTAGCCCAACATGAATTGTTTAACTTCAATACAGAAACGTAATAATCAAGTAAAACCACAGACTTGTTTACAAGTGCAGCGCCATTGCACGCCACTTAAGTGGTAAATTTGAGGAAGCTGTCATCTGAACACAGTTCGTCGCGATCGCTGAAGTGGTCTGCTAACGAACACGCGTGTCAAAGCGAAACACTTCATTAGGTGAGCGACCCGCTCCCCCCCCCCTCCCCTCCCCGCCCCACCTCACCTCGAGCCCCGTGCCGCTCCCCCTCACCCCCGCAGCATCCTCCAGCCTCTATTTAGTGGGCGTCTTACCGACTCCGCTGCACTAATTAGACGACGCCGACTCTCTTCTCATTAGTGGCGAAATTATGCAGTTTGCTGGAATTCGGGTTAAATATGAGGTCGAGATGTCGAGCTCTCGGAAAAATATTTAGTATTTTCAAACCCTCAAAGCCGAAAGATATCTGGGAGACAAACATAATGTACAACATTTTCCTCAATGCACTCGTACTCGAGCGATCTAGCAAAACTCATAAAACTAATTAGCACAAACAAAGCGCCGTGGCTTATTAAAATGCGGGGCCGAAAATGTGTCCGAAAATGCGAATAAAATACTCGAGTCGCTTGGGGAAACTGACGAAAACCGGCATATTTGTAAGGAAACGTCCTCTCGGGAAAACAGCGTTTATCTACCACATTGGGTTAATGAATAGGGGAAAAAGAACGAGAAGTAGGCATTATTTTAATTAGGAAAAATATACGCTGCTACGAACCTAGGGGTGCTCGTGAGCGAGATGAGTAGGATCGGGGTAATGGACTTATTAGTGATGCTGGCTAACTGAGCAAGTTAATAAAATCCTGACTGTGTAGTGTGCACGCCTCTTTAGCGCAAACAACTCCCGCGTGTTGTGTTTTCGATGTAGGTAAACGGAAAACAGCCAGAAAATAAAGCATCCAATTCAAACAGCGTGCACTAAAAATAAATACGGATGAAGCTCAGTAAGCTCAAAGCGATTCACCATTAGTTAAATGAAGATCTCAAAAATGCACATAAAATTATTCGCAGCGTACCAGCCAGTACACTCGCAGGTGTTTTAAGTAATTGTGAAATCAACTGCTACTATTACCTGTCCATTAGCCACCTAAATAAACACAATAAACGAAGAATTTTAGCTGAGTTAACATCGCCCCACCCATTCTTTAACAAAACGAAGCGAGCGGTAGCGACAAAAAACGCTGCATCATAGTTAAATCGTTTACGATATTGACAACAATAAACGAGGACATTAAAAAATGCCTGTTATTAATATTTATTTTCTTTGTCACCACGTGTCCCCACCTGAACTCTGCGAATGACATGGCCGAATAAAAAAATTGCAAAAAAATATCCGACGCTAGGCGAAAAGAGCACAGGCATAAACAGACAACAGGCGGTTTGAATGATTGCTTCCCTGGAAGAGCGAAGTCCATTTTTCACAAGTGCCATTCATCGCTTTCATGTTACCTACGCACTGTGTATATATTTTTTTATTTATAGCTCCACCTCCCCGCCCTCAGCCAAATTGATATTCCAAATGCGAATTTACGCTTTCGAATTTCTCACTGTTTAATTCATTTAGTGATTTCGTGATGGTAAACTCGCAGGTATATGTGTTTAATTTGGAAATGAATGTTTATTGGCGCGTTTCCGTTTTGTTTTCAATGCTGTAGCTGTTGAAATGTGTACGGGTATCCATGTTGGTATTTGCACTGGTAACATTTCTATCAACTCGTGTTTCGTTGTATGTTATTAGTGAATCGTTATTACTAATTGCGGTCTGATATTCCCTTTGGATTTCTACTCGCATTGTTTTGCTTTTAATTAGATGATACCGATAATAATGTAACTTGATGAGAAATAAATCTATGATATTCCCACTAGGACTTTGCCTAGTTGTTCAGTATTATTTTAAACAATGTATCGTAAGCTATTTGCTGATGTGAGTGCGTACGTATTTCAGTTATAACTTTTTAGTTCTTAATGTCTGATTTCTTCTCCAAACTCTTGCAAAAGAAAAATCTCTTCACAATCCATATGACTTCTTACCTTTGCTTAACCCTTTGACTTCTTTTTTTTATGGAAAAGGAGGACAAACGAGCGTACGGTTAACAAACTTCTCTTTTTTTATGGAAATGGAGGACAAACGAGGGTACGGGTAACAAACTTCTTTTTTTGTGGAAATGAAGGACAAACGAGGGTACGGGTAACAAACTTCTTTTTTTTTAAGGAAATGGAGGACAAACGAGTGTACGGGTAATAAACTTCTTTTTTTTACGGAAATGGAGGACAAATGAGCGTACGGGTAACAATTTTTTTTTTTTATGGAAAAGGAGGACAAACAGTGGTAAGTGATCACCGACGCCACATTCTCTTGCAACATCAGAGGAATCACAGTTGTTTAAGGAAGGTGTAAGTGCTGTTTGTTGTCGGTATCCATGTCGTATCGTCCCGGAAACACCGCATAAGGAAGCTCATTCCACAGCTTTGTACTTAGTTCGTGGGAATAAGTTCCTAATTTGTGGCGTGTCGTGCGAGGTTCTAACTCATTATAATCTGCCATAGAAAATAAATAAGTGGATTTGTACGATAGTATTTTCTTTGATTAACGCGAGTGTTACACATTTAAATAAAACACTTTTAAAGGATTAAAACGCGTGTAATTGTTGCAGTCCCCCTGAAAACGAGATCTGGAAAGGTCTTGAAACGTCGGGTTAACTAAAATAAAAATTTAACTTTTACGCAAACACCTAATGTAAAACCGTTACAATTACACGCGTTTTAATCCTTTAAAAGTGGATTATTTATTATTATTATGCTAAGCTTACACTCAGCTCAGTCTTAAGTAAAGTCTGAACAAAGTCTAAGTATGCTTTATAGATCTCAGCCTAAGAGTTTTATGGAAGTGGAGGATAAACGAGCGTACGGGTAACAAACTTCTTTTTTTTTTATGGAAATGGAGGACAAACGAGCATACGGGTAACAAACTTCTTTTTTTATGGAAATGGTGGACAAACGAGCGTACGGGTAACAAACTTCTTTTTTTGTGGAAATGAAGGACAAACGAGGGTACGGGTAACAAACTTCTTTTTTTTTTAAGGAAATGGAGGACAAACGAGTGTACGGGTAATAAACTTCTTTTTTTTACGGAAATGGAGGACAAATGAGCGTACGGGTAACAATTTTTTTTTTATGGAAAAGGAGGACAAACAGTGGTAAGTGATCACCGACGCCACATTCTCTTGCAACATCAGAGGAATCACAGTTGTTTAAGGAAGGTGTACGTGCTGTTTGTTGTCGGTATCCATGTCGTATCGTCCCGGAAACACCGCATAAGGAAGCTCATTCCACAGCTTTGTACTTAGTTCGTGGGAATAAGTTCCTAATTTGTGGCGTGTCGTGCGAGGTTCTAACTCATTATAATCTGCCATAGAAAATAAATAAGTGGATTTGTACGATAGTATTTTCTTTGATTAACGCGAGTGTTACACATTTAAATAAAACACTTTTAAAGGATTAAAACGCGTGTAATTGTTGCAGTCCCCCTGAAAACGAGATCTGGAAAGGTCTTGAAACGTCGGGTTAACTAAAATAAAAATTTAACTTTTACGCAAACACCTAATGTAAAACCGTTACAATTACACGCGTTTTAATCCTTTAAAAGTGGATTATTTATTATTATTATGCTAAGCTTACACTCAGCTCAGTCTTAAGTAAAGTCTGAACAAAGTCTAAGTATGCTTTATAGATCTCAGCCTAAGAGTTGTCATTATAATATTTCTACAACACGTACATACGTAGTACGACTATCTAGTCGTACATATTGTCCTGATAAATTATTACAATTTAAAATATATTCGTCTGTTTTAAATTTGAATGCATGATACAATAGAATGAACCCAGATTTCAGGATTTTATTACTTGAAATAACATAAAGAATGGAGTCAAAATCTGCGACAGCTTACTAAGAATTATGATGACAAGTAATTTGTTTTTAGATAGAAAAGTTTATTTGACAAATAAAGGTGTAACATTTTGGTACAAAAGTGGAAAGTAGGTTCTTAGGTAGGTTGAAGTACTTGTTACATTAAAAACCCTCGCCTTCGGTTCGTGCTTGTTAATGTCTCTCATTTGAAATAACTTACACAAAATAAATACACGTGGTATTACACGACGTTTTTCAATACAGTTGTAGATTCTATTAAGTTGTAAATAGTAAAGAATATAATAAAAAACTTAAAAATAAAGAAAGAAAGAACTTAAAAAAGCACAATTTTGCAAATTAATTTTTTACTACAAAACTAGGCAATGAGATCGTATGCGTATACAGCCTATTAAAATTTTGACATAATATGTTGATGAGAAAATAATTCAATAAAAAGTGGTAGTAAAATTACACAAACATACTTTAAAATAATTTAATACTTAGACGTACGGATTCATTTATTTTTACTTATCCCATTTTATGCTATGTATGAACACTCCTTGCTACCAAACCTTTTAAATTGACTTTCTATCTTTTAAACTTTAAATGTAATTTTCGAATCATAATAATAGACTCTAAAAGTACCTGTTTAACAACTAAATTGAAGACAATTTTCAATATTTAGAAATATGAGAAAATTTCTACACCAAATACTCATTAGCTGTATTCATCTTTTTCGCCAACTTCTTAACAAAAGCAAAATACTTGTCTATAGCACAAGTACGTCATTTTGTTGAAATAACCTAATAATAATGAGTTACGAATATAGTATTAAATAAACAGTTATCTATATAGAAATAAAAAATATATGTACTAGAAAAATGAACTTAAAATTAAAAACCTTAAAAAATATAATATAATAACTAAAATATATTATTAAAAGGAGTCCCTTTAGGCAAGGTTCCGAAAATACTGGCAGTGTTCTCCCTTTGAATAGCTAGACTAATTCTTTGTCCGAGGTAGCTGCCAGCTCTACGTTCTCCTGTCGACTAACCTTTTTGCTATTTCCTTAAAAACCCTTATATCGCTAGTCGTCTCAACGCCGAATAGGACGAAATCATTTTCGAATTCTAAACCCCGTATTTGCATGCTTTAGTATTTTCAGCCGCTTCACAAGCCGCACCAGCTCTGTTGTTTGTTCCATGTAGATGGGAAGGGGCCAGCGTGTCTGAACAGGTTGCATCCTATACCAGCACCCGGCCCATCTTCCATGAAATCAAATTCATACCTCTTGTCATCGTCTCTTGCCTGTACCAGTCGGCTCGACTTAGCACGTATACGGTGGTAAGGGACCGGCGTATGATATGGTTAAGTACGGCATGTCTCGAGAAGCGGCTTGAACTTTTTTTTGGCATGACAGTCCGTTAAGTTATAAGTTACTATACAAAATACTACATAACACCTACTAAAATGCAACATCCAATTACTAGGTACAAATATTATGTTGTAACCATCCAGTAATTTAGGTCAGGACATAGACTTAGAATATACTAACGTATAAACGACCTGACAGTTGTCAGATCGGGTTGGCAATGTGTGCGTTAGCTAGTGGTTAAATATTCAAAATAATAAGAAGCTAATCCCAAGCGTAGCTGACTGTGTACAAACAAAAATCAGTGACACGTTACAGTAACAGATGATTCCATTTCCTTTTCTACCTTCGCTGTATCTTCGTTAGAGATGTTCTTCTCTCTTCTATGGATTAGGTTGAATTCTGGTAATTTAATAAGAATGTTCATCAAAAACCTTGGCCATATAATCTATGAAGTTTGTCCGCTTGGGGTCGGTAAAGCACGACGTCATCCATGGGCAATTTGAATGTGGTCGCTTAGCCACGTGACACGGTTATGAGTGATGACGCAAAGGGTGAAGATCGCCCGACGCCTGTCAGCCACCCTGTATATAATTTAGCATGGCCCCCTCCAGTCGAGGTCACGGCATTATGATATGTCAGGTGGATATGTCGGGCTGGCTTTACGAACGTTACTCAGCATTATATTGGTCCTTATTTTGTATTTAATATGATAAAGGAAAGTTAATTTTACGTTTAAGACGCCTTTTAATTCCGCTCTCTCAAAGAATGGAAAAAATTCACAGGTTCTGTACTATCATACTAAACTAAAAGAAAGAATGAAAACATACGCTTCTGAATGTCAAAGTTATACAATTTTGCGTGCACTTTGGAAATTTTGAGATTTAATAAGAAGAACTGGCAATCAACTAATGAGTTTATATTATTGTCATTCATTTAGAGAAATGGAAGATATAGGCTAACGCATGTAAAAAAATTACACTTGTGAGCTTCAGATTTATATATTTTACCATATTTTGCGAGCACTTTGGAATAGTTGAGCTTTAATAAGTAGAGGTGGCAAGAAACTCATCGTTTCAGCATTTTACATTATATTTTATACAATGTATGTAAAATGATGCCCAAAATTACTCAAACGTTTTGACTTGTGTCAGTAAAAAAATAAAAAGAAGTGATTAATAAAAATAACAAAAACTTAAAAGACTGCACCAGATGTATAAATCCGCGTACATTGTAAATAAGTTAAGGTAGTGTGCGAGCAATATATATTGTGGTTTACATGAAGCTTAGTCGAGTGACACATGGTTCGTAAAACTTGGTATTTATTGTTCAACTCTCAGGTTATGGTTGGTAAAAACGCTCGGACGAAACCCGAGTGGTAGGGGTTATTATTTAAATAAAATATCTAAAAAAAATTAAAAGCGTGTAATTGTAATTGTGTTTTTACATTTCATTTAGCGTAAAAAATAACTTTCCAGATCACGTTTTCAGGGCGAGTGTAACTTTTACGCAAAAACTAATGTAAAAAGACAGTTACACGCGTTTTAATCTTTTGTGTGTAATGTGTAACACTCGCGTTGATCAAATAAATTGCATTGAGGGATATCACATAAAAAATACAAATTGCCACTCTAACAACTATACAGTTTATTTCCAACAGAATTCCAAATAGCGTCCATAATTCTTAAGTTATGCGGCGGTGAGTGAGGTTAATGTAACGGCGTCCGAGGTGCAATCACGGAATAGATTGGCTCCAAATATATGGCCTGGCTAAATTTGCGAGTCGAACGCTGAATGCCAATGAGTCGGGGCGTAGCGAACACTCGACAATCGGCAGAGGCCGTTTGCGGCGACGTCAATTCCCATTCATTCACGGACCATTGGTGTCTACTGACTACTGACTCTACGGCACCCATAATGTTATTTAGAACAAATATGCTTGCGGATTGCGACACTTAAATCATTCTATTGACGTATTGGAATTGCGCTTTTGATAAATACTCGTTGCTAATTGCTTGTGCAGCTGTTTTAGTATGATGTTAGATAGTTCATCAGTTACACATCCGCTTTTTGATTTTACCTAGCTATGTATTTATTATGTTGTTAAGTACATAGTTTAATAATTCATGACCAACTTGTGTATGTAGAACATCTTCCCTACTAGCGATGAAGCATAGAGTTTAGCGCTAGACGCATCTAGGGATGTCGATATCGCATCTACGAGTACGAACAAATCTATTATCGATCTTTTTTGTTCTATAGAATACAAATTCTATCACTTTTACTTTTAAAATATTTTGAACAATTGACATAGCCATATCGAAAATGACATACAAATCAAAATATTTGTAATACAAATTTATAAATAATTAAAAGGCAAATTGTAACTATAAGTATTTTATTATGAAATTATTCATATTTAATAACTCAGAAGTGCTAAAAAAATTTTCATTATTTTGTCTTTCAAAGATTAGATTAAGTATATAATATAGTTTAATAGTTAATTATTTAATTTAGTATAATGATCTTTTTGATCCGTTATAGCTGCAACATTTGATATAAAAGCATCATTGATTATTTATTATTATAAAAATAAACTATTACATTTCATTGTCGAATATAACACAAGAAACTATGAGTTATTTACTAGCTTCGAAATATTAGGAACTTAAAATGCTTAGTTGTACAGGCTTAGACATTTTCATACGCTTTATATTAGCTTCACCTGTATGTTTGTAACCGACTTCTTTGGGCGCGATTTTGACCCACTTTAAACGGCTAGATTTCGTTCAAACTTTGTAGATTTATCGAGGACCGATGACATTACACTAATTTGACTAAAAAATTAAAAATAAATAATAGTTAAATATACTAAAAAGCACGCTTTATATAAAATTAAATTAATTATTATTATGATATAATAAAACTCAACTAAAAAATAGATAATAAATTTAAATTGAAAATATTGTAAAAAAAATATATTTTATTGTAAAAAAAGCGGTGGTGCTTTTTAAGATATTATTAAAATAATAATTCAACTACACCCCACGCTTTTTTTTTTTTACAATAAAATATATTTTTTTACACTATTTTCAATTTTAATTTATTTTCTATTTTTTAGTTGAATTTTATATAAAGCGTGCTTTTTAGTTTTTTTTAACTATTTTTTTCAGTTTTGTCTTACTATAGTATTACAGGAGTTATACAGTTAGCTATTAACTACACTTTTCAACAACAATTTGACAACAACAAACTGTTTTAAAAACAAAGACATATCTCTAACGAGAGAGGAACGATACCTCTACCTTTACACAAAATATTTCCATCAGCTTATTAATTTAAAATGTCATTGGTATTATTACAATAATGGTTTATATTCTTAAAGCGATTTCCTGCCAACACCTTCGTTATTATACAACTAAATATTATGATACAGCGCAAAATTTCGGCGTGGAAATAAATTAAAAACGCAACAACAAGGTTGTAACGAGCGCCGAACAAAGCCGCCCAATAAATCAAGGCAGGTGAGGTGGGCAGAGTGCTGTTTGTGCATTAGAGCCTCGTTTCCACGGGCCTTTCTGGGCCTTTCTTCGCGATTTAAAAAGGAGTCGACGCCCGATATTTTCGCGTAGTCATCGGCATCACATAAATATTGGAAATGGGGCCCGTTTTCTTGTCTCGCTTGAATAATTAATGCGGTATCGTTTCTGTGTCCTTCGTTGTTGGCAGGAATTATTGTCTTCTAAATTGGCTTTGCAATCGGGTTGCGTGAAAATTATATTTTATATAGAGACTCTTCTTATTTTCACATTTTTAAATACCTCTGTTTTAATTAGTGCATAACATTATGAGGGATATTAATAAAACAGTTTCGACCCGCTGTTTGTATTCAGATATGTCAGGAGAGTAATTTTCGTAGATTTAGTATAATGTCACTTTTCTCCTTATATTTCGTTTGCAAAAAATATCTAACTGTAAAATTGAATGTTAGGTTGTTTTCCTTACTGAGTTACGATATTTTTTAGTTTTTTTTATAGTACCTGTCAGGTAATAACAGGTATTCTAAACATAAATTCTCAACTAAATAACTTTTGTCTTATTCCCTAACATTCTTCATACTGCACTTTAATAAGTTGTTACTTTGTCGAAAGACAAGCTATTCAAATGATTTGAGTTTTCTTTAGTGTTAATTCCACCAATATTTGTCTTTAAACAATTCGACACGTGTTTCGCCTCTACACAAGGCATCCTCAGGACGTGTTGTCTCGCCAAAATCTGGCACGAGACTAGTTTACTAGTCTCGTAGCGGAATTAACACTAAAGAAAACTCAAATCATTTGTATTATTATGGATTTCCGCAAAGTAACGCCTACTTTAATAAATTTTTAGAAAGTAAAGCTGTTTAACATAACGTATAATTTAGATTTAGTTAAGTATCATTTATAATATTTGTGAACAGCAATAAAGGCTAATTTTATTTATAATCACCTGGTCACACTAAACGATAACACCCTGTATATATAATTAAAACTGCGTTACATATCCGCTCGTGTCAACTCAGTTTTGTCAAGTGTTCACAGCTCCTTTAGAAGTTTTCACTTCAACAAGAAACTTTTATATTAATTCAGTTTCATACTAACACTCCTTACTTAACTTTTGAGTGAAAGGAGTGGTTCAACTCTTTTCGGAGTTACTTTAGGAACTAAATATAAAATGTTTAGAACACTTTTAAATCGTTAAAATACATTGACTGGAAATATAAGTGTAACTAATTAATGAACAAAACGCTTATCATTCGAACGTATAAAAGGCCGACCAAAAACAAAAGCTCCAAATATTTCAAAGCGTCGCATTACAAAAATGTCGCTATCTCACACACGCAATTTGCGTCGGCAATTTTCGACGCTTCCTCTCATTACCCGGCTGTGATATATTTGCGTGTTTATTACTGCAATTACTTAGAGTAAATCTCACGTCCTTCCTCTTCCCCCCACCCCAAGGGTCGCGGCCCCTACCCCCGTTTTACCCTCCTTCCGGTCGGCCCTGCCCTTAAGTCTTATGTACCTCGTAAGTTTCTTCGTGGACTTGGTAACCGGATTCAAATTGGGGCGAATTTAGTAGCAATTAATTATAGAGCTCTGGAAGTGTCGCCAGTATTGCCCGTAGCTACCTTCAACTCCCTATTAATATAACGATTCTGAATAATTTTATGATTTACTAAAGGAAAAGGTGAAATCGTCGCTCGGATTTAATTTGAGCTGCTTGAGTTACAAAGTTAATGCGTAGTAATTTAACATTTATGGATATAAGTTTTAACTCTTTTCATAATAATTTGGAAATATAGAGAGTAGATAGTAATCGTTTAATATATCCTCCGCGCTTAAACAGGGAGACCGTATTATATTAACATCTGCGTGACATTAGCAGATACTGGTCAGTTTGATTGGTGTTTCTTAATGCGTACGTGACGTCACAAAGATGGCCGCCTATCCCATTTTCAACGCGCGTTGATTATATTTAAGAGAATTTTACGGAAATCAGTGGTTCCAGTTTGTTGGCTATTGTTCTGGTGCTGCGGTCACCAGGAAGTGGTAAAATAACCAGTTAGTTTATTAATTATTCATGTTATCATAGATAAAATCTCCTACAGCTTTAGGTTACCTAGAAGAAATCGTTAATAGTTATAAGGGTCATCTAATTTTGATCTAATCAACAATTTTCATTCATTCATATCAGTCAATCACAGTATTAATTAAGTTATTAATTTCGTGTGATTATATAAGTATTAGGTATGTCATTCTATAATGTTGTAAAAAGCAAAATGATGTAGTTAGTACGCTGTGGTCGCTATGAAATTGTAATAGATTTCTTTGGATTGTATAAAGGTCAACTCAAGCACAAGTTCCAACTTGAAGGGTAATAAAATTACAAACTTGGAGAGTCACAACAATTATAACTTAAGTTACATGGCGTTATTCACAGAATACCCAACGCTGCGAGTTAAACCCAGATATTAATCTTTCGACGGCATCCGAGCGCTGGATTCGCCATTTTGCGCCTAAATATGATAAACTTTCCCCCAAATTTCTTCGCGACCCCCTCCTGTTTCTTGGCGAGAAGAATGCCTCCCCCCAGTAGGGGGTGGCCCACCCAAGCCAAGTCTTAC
Organism: Leptidea sinapis; assembly: GCF_905404315.1. Lineage (NCBI taxonomy): Eukaryota > Metazoa > Arthropoda > Insecta > Lepidoptera > Pieridae > Leptidea > Leptidea sinapis. The sequence goes on from NC_066268.1 coordinate 15,966,629, forward strand.
GGCCCTGCTTTTAAACTAAGCTCGTTAATTAATTATAGCCAAGTCGACTGCCGGGGTACTGGCTTACATAACGCCACGCAGACTAGCTTGATTAAAAATAATTAAAATTATAATTTTTATAGGAAGGTATTATTTATTTATTATGAAATTTTAAAATTACATAGTTATTAAAGTTATAATCTTGGATAAAAGTTATCTTATATGCCTTTTCTATATCTTACAAGATTCAAACACAAATAGTATAATTTTACGGTAGCTAGTTGAAAAATGAACAGGACTTGAAAACGTAACAAAATAAGACACATTTACTTTGCCATTTCATTTAACTATTGGCAATAATAAATATAATATTAAGTTATGATTATTATAATAGTACCTAGCGATTTCACTTTAGTGAAATACATTTTTATTGCAAAATTGTGACAACTATACAAAAAAAATGCCTATCTTTTTAAATGTACTAACGAAAATTAGCATCATTGCAGGACTTTGTGTTTACGTCACACTAACCATCGTACCAGCCAAGCGGATATAGCAGTTCAAGAGCACTTCTTCTTTCGACTCTCTTCAGGCCAATGCTAGAAAACCTTTATTATTTACATAAAATATTTATTGCCAGTTTGTAGCAAGGAACTTACCATATTATTACTATAAAAAAAACTTATATATTCACTATGTATAACAAACAAATATGTGTACGGGGAAATATGCGCGAATGCAGAAATGTCAGAAATAATATTTTGTGTATAATTTTGATACTTTCATCTCTCTTTTCATTTCTCTTTTGATAGTATTGATAACGTCTCAAAACACCATGTTCGCGATAGAACTACACGTAGCTGCCGTAATAAGGAATTATAACATCCTTAAAGCTTCCATATGGGATAAGTTTTATTACTGTTGAATTAAAAATGACTGACTATACTTCCCATTGCTTCCGATTTCCCAAGGAAATGCCATTCAGATAGACATAATCGCGGGAGTCAAGTAATATTTAACCTTTTTGTAAGAACCTTTATAAATTAATATTAAGAACTTGGAATTAAAAAATGTTATTCATGTTCTAGTTTAAAAATCCTTCACGTTTGTTCTTATTAAAACATATTTGCTTCCCTTCTTCTATTCATAAATTTAATATGCTGCTAATTTTAGCGCCATATTTCAATTAAAGCACTTCACGGCACAAGAACTAAAAACACGCCATTGAAATTATGAAAACCTTATACTATAATGAATGAAACGCCAAGAAAAGGTTCTTATCCTCATTTCTTATTCAATGAATATGTTTTAACTCAATTCTGTAGTAACTACAAGTGTTTGAGTTGACTTTTTAACTTTATTAAATGTTTTAAATAGAAAAATAGATTGAGTGGTTAACACTTTTAAAACATAATATAGTGACTGTGTTATGATAATTTTCTTTTTATAGCGATTAAGTAATAGTATACTTCGATTTTTAAATGAGCAATTACAGATGAAATTCGCAAAGCATCGATGGCACAATAGGTTGATCCGTTGACTTTCACTACAGAGTCCCCGGTTCGATCCTCGCCAGCCACGTACTAATGTGTTATCGGTTTTCTAATTCATATAATGTACGTTTATTAAATTTTTTATAATTTAACCAACACTCTGATGATTCCTCTAGTATTAAAAGCTCAGTTAAAAAATAAAATATTAAAATACTTTTAAGTTAAGCTTCTAACTAAAACACTAAGTAGTATCTAACATTTATTTTCTCTGTAACCTAGATTTGTACTTCATTATAAAACACTGACTTGTAATTAATACCGATAATAAATTCTGTGCATTTATTTTATATAAGAACTGTAAATAATGTTAATTATATGTTTGTAAACGTACGATTAATATGTATTCTATTTAAGTGCCTAATACATAAATAAATACATACAAAAGAGTATACGGTTCAAACTTAGAAGTAAGCTTTTTTTTTATAAATAAAAGGATCGAGACATGCTCGTCTCCGTCAGACTTGAACGTCCTGCAGGACGTTCAGCTGATAGTAATTAATACGCCCTGCCCATTACAATGCAGTGCCGTTCAGGATTATTGAAGAGAGAGACATAAGTTGTCAAGTCCCATTTTTCCAGTAATTTCTCTAACTACGGCGCCCTTCAGACCGAAACACAGTAATGCTTACATTACTGCTTCACGGCAGATATAGGCGCCGTTGTGGTACCCATAATCTACCCATTCTGTGCAATGGAGCCTCCCACTGGTAAGCTATAATAAACATATTTTTTATACAAGATATTTGTGTTACATTTTGATTCGTCTTGGGTTTTATATTAATTATTTAGCTTCGTCTACTACTTAGATCACTTTATTGTCAATTCTATGGGCCAGTAATGCGTCCTATCTTAAGGTGACCCCTTACAATGTTTTATTATTCCCAGAAAAAACAGGAGTTTAATGAAAATGTTACAATTATTTATAATATAAGAGCTACATTTGAAGTAGGCAGAGAGCTCGTCGCGAGCGAATTGCCCGCCGGCGTCTACGAGTAAAATATAAAATATCTAGAAAAATTACAAGCCTCTGCCTTCGGGCGTGAAACCGCGCCTATCCCGCGTTATTTCATTTTTTCGCCCTTTTAAATACGATTCGTGTTAGTATTATGTACTCTATGTATTGTTGTGTCTGTGATAGCTTTACTTTTAATGTAATGTTCAGTTGAATATGGAAATCAAATGAAGTAACGTGCGTGTTTCTATTAGGTTCGATTGTATTATGAATTCATGGACATCAATGGCGGATTTATAATTGTATTGGATCGGAAACTTGAGTTGGCGGTCCGAAATTAAAATGTTAGTCCATTTCTGCTTTCAGCATTTTAATGATTGGATGAGCATATAGTCTGGTGGTTAGTGATCCTGCCCGCTGAGCTAGAGGTCCCGGGTTCGAATTCCGGTAGGTGCAAATATATATATAATGAATACTGCAATTGAATGAATGATACAATTTTTTCCGTGTTTATGTTTGTTTTAGTATGTTTATCGTATTAAATATATCGTTGTCTTGCACCCACAGTACAAGCATGCTTAGTTTTAAAGCGTGTCATTAAAAAAACCTGACCTTTCTACGTTTTCTTGATCTCTTTTTCAATCGAACAAAAGGATGAAGTATTAGCAATTGGTAGAACTATTAACTCTCACCACGGAGCCCTCATTTCAATCCTCGCCGAATGTGTTTACGAATCCATATGTACGTTAATTCGAAGCATTATATTAAGGTCGGGAACGATCTTATGATTCCTAGATTTATTCATTATTACATGAGAGCATGGGCTGCGGTGATCACCTACCCATCAGGTGACATACATCAGGTGACCCGTATATATGCTCATCGGTCCTCCACCTCCTCCCATAAAATACATTTATAAGTACTAACATGTTCTGAATGAGTTATTCATTAACGGGCAATCTAATCTGATGGTGCGGCGCTAATAACTTGTATTTACAAACAGCTTCCTTTCGTGACGTAAATGAACTATAAGAGAGTTTGGGAAATTTCATCCCATAGGTAACATAAGTAATAGACGGTTGCAGATGATAGAAGTCTGTGATTTTTAAAAAAGACAAACAAGAAATTATTTTACTTGATTCTAGTACGCAGGTACATTAAATGTACTTTTTCGAAAAAATTCGTTAAGAGGGTAGAAAGTTAAGGTAGTAGGAAGGAGTAATAACTTAATATTAACAGGATCAGAAAAGTTGGGTGATGGTTTAGCCTCATCATCATAAGCCTCAATCGTTTGATGTTGACTTCTTAGATCATTTATACGTGTAAATAGACTCTTTCAAATCGCGAGTGTAAGACCTAGCCTGACACTCACACTAAATTAATAAGCCTGACCTGTTATCATCGGTTGTCTAGCAGCAGCTTTAACAGTGATAGGCTCCTTTGCACAGGATGCCGACTAGATTATGTGTACCACAAAGGCGCCTTTTTCTGCCGCCAAGCAGTAATGTGTAAACATAATTGTGTTTCGGTCTGAAGGGCGCCGTAGCTATAAATATTACTGGGCAAATGAGACTTAACATCTTATGTTTCAGGGTGACGAGCGCAATTGTATTGCCGCTCAGAATTTTTCGGTTTCTCAAGAATACTGAGCGGCACTGCATTTTAAAGGACAGGGCGTATTAATTACCATCAGCTTAACGTCCTGCCCGTCTCGTCCCTTACTGTCATAAAAAAGCAAGAGGCTCCACCTAGACGAAAAAATGATTGAAGGCTGACTTACATAAAAATTAAGAAGATACTCTAAATATAGTTAACATTTTAAGACCCGCATTATGGGAAGTAAAATAGTAAGCCAACGCCAAATGAAAATAAGCGATATTATCTACCCTAAAACTTTTATCCAGTATTGAAATTTATAAAATAGTTTGTAAAATAAAAAGCTCAGTTTTCATGTGTTGAAAGGCACGTAAGTACCAAATATATCATGAATGTAATTATGACAAGAAATGCCGTTTTAAATAACCGCTTCGACTAAACCGTACAGATTTCTCCCGCGTGAAACAACAAGCATTAAAATTAACTTGATGTTAACACGCGGGGTACAGCGTCACATATTATGTCGAGCACAGATTACAAGTTCTCTTCACAACTTTTATAGAATTTATTCATAGCGTAACACGTCTTCGCTTTTCACTCGGCTTGCTCTGAATTACGATTTGAATATTAATAATTACAGAGCGAGGGATTTAATGACACGTCACACAAGTTTTAATGAAACGGTCGCGCGTCTGGCAACTTTGACAAGAAAGAGATTTCATTTAATGATGTAATGGCTATTGATTGATTTACAATATTAAATAAGTTAAGGGTTGTCATCTGTTGTAATAAATTGTAAAGATAGAAACTGTGTCAATAACATATACTGGTGTTTAGACAAACAAAGTGTGGAAGTTAGTAGAACATCTGTAACGGAGATACAGTTTGATAGAGATTTCATATCATATTTTGAAAAGATACATTTGAATTTTAAATTTGAATTCTTAATGTAAACTTTCAAAATTTTTATTGACAAGTCGGTAACAGTCAGCCAAGCTGGGCTCCTTAGTATTTTGAATACCACTAACTAATGCACACATTGACAAATTGAAACTGTCCTCATATATGTTATCAATTATTGTTCAACAAATTGTTTTTTTTTTCAAATGATTTCCCTCACTTCTAGGATTAAATTTTTAAACTTAATAATATTAAATATTTTCTAGTTTAGATATACCTTAATACAGAACAAAAAATCCAATTAAAATTTACCAAATATTTCTCTCTCTTGTAGTAAAAATGTTAAAACGGTCTATAGTGTTTTTTTAAACCAAATATTGAAAAAAAAAACATTGGGAAACGGTTTTAATGTTTTGGTGATCTCTGAACATAAATACACATAATAAATGAATGATTACGAATTAGAAAAATACTACTTTAATAGTAACAATCGAAGTCGTCATCATAAAGTTGCAGTACGTGTGCCTGCCGGACGCACGGCCGTGTCCGGACGCCGGAGGCTCGGTTCAGGAAGCTTATTACGCCCAAATGAATTCCCAGCCGTTTCCGGCCCACGACAAATCCGTCGGACGACGCGCCGAGTCCAAGACGCGACAGGGCTGTCTCTGAGGACCTGAAATTAAAAATAATATATTTAAATGCAAATTTTTCCACAATCTGAAGATGGCATATCCTATTTAATACCAGTACATTATATTTAAATGTGAGTCCAACACGCCTACCTAGAGTTCTATATACCTTGATTTTAAAAACAAACACTAATACAATGCATGGGGAAGGTTTAGGTGTACGATAACTTAGCGTTTAATGAATGATGGTTGAAATTCATAATCATCCATTCGATTCAGATAAGTGATTCTGTAAGGAATTTTTTTTAAGGCAGGGAAGCCCTGAAAACGGTAGAAAGTCAATGAACGCTGATCAGAACATTGTATATTTTACCACTGCTAGCTATTACTGCTATTAAACCGCATTATAACATATTGGAATTTTAATTTTACTTATTCGTTTTTATGGTGAGGTAAACAAACCTATCAGATATCTATATCAAATTTGCTTCCGGGCAGATATTAGCGAAGGTGTCAACCCTAATGAAAAATCTATCTACTCTCTGGATTTACGAAGCGGAATTTTAATGAAATATCTTGAAATCATTCTTGGACCCAGTGTTATTGCTTCGACCTTCTAAATTAATTAATCAACCTAAAATTCAGGTACAACATACATAAACAAAAAACATTTTTTTGGATTCGATTTAGTTTGTAGAGTAAGTATTAAAAATATATTCAATGTACAGTATTTACTTTGTTCCGATTTTATCATCTTTATCGACAGTAAATACTTTAATGGTAATATAATGAAAACAGTTAAATTTCATATAGTATGTATGTAGTTTATAAAATCAAGATCTCAATTAAAGGTAAACCAGTTCTAGCTGTCTGGTAATAAAAAATAGCGGGATTTTATATATTTTACAAAGAAAGATATGTTATATTGATATTATTAATTAAACATAAACACTTACGCTTGGAGATTTTCAAAAAAATTTACTGAGCCATTTGATTTTTTTTAAAACGTTAAATCTTTACGGTCAAAACATTGTAAGAATCAGAGACAAGTCGCGCCTAAAGAAGTTGTACTTCAAAAACATAAAATCAGGCTTATAAAAACTTAAAATTGGGTAAAAGCAGTGTGTAGCAATGTAAACAACGACACGGTCGCTGTTTTCCACGAACAATAGAAAGCTGCACGCAGTACTTGTACATACTTAGACTGAGTAGCGTGGCTACGCGCCGCAGATGACGTCATCGCTATGGCAACTCGTAGTCTCACAAATCAACGTTACCATTTCAACGACACATCAATCTTGTCAATATGATTTATCGGCTACCGTCCGCGTCGGTAAAATACCTCTCATTAACTCATTCCAACAGGTAAAAATGTCACGTAATAAAGAATCGCTTCACAATTTATTGACAATTCGGCTGATGTGGGCAAGCTTTAATTGATTCCGATATCGCTTATTAAAAAAGGTACAATTTTTGGTCGAGGACGAGGTCGTTATGGCAACGGAGGGGAGATCCGTCATATTTATATGTATTTTATGATCCCTCCCGCGTTCCTGGAAACAATTTAAGATAAAACATTATATTAATATCTATTACACTCGGTTCTCGATTAAATATTTTGATTAGACTATTTCATTTAATCCTATATTATGAACAAGTTGACGCATTAATATTATTAATACATATGCCATTAGCTTTTGCCTGCAGAACAACTCTAGAATAAATAAGAATGCTTGAGTTATGATAAATAATGTACAATTGAAACATTTTACCCACACATTTTCACTTTTTTATAAAAAAATAAATCGGCAATTTCTTCAACATCTCGATTAATAATATAATGACATAAACACCTTTCGGATTAAACAGCTTAAATTTAGAAGTAGAAATGAAAAAAGAAGATTCTAAATTAAACAATTAAGCAATTCAAAACATCAATTTGATTTCTATTATATAGTAGTAATATTTGTTTGATTCTACCTGTTATAAGAAAGTAAATAAATTTAATAACACGTCAACTTGAGCGATGAAGAGCTTAACAAAAGAGAAATTAAACGGAAAATCAATTCGCGGAAACATAAAAGCTGCTTATTGGCAATCTTCGATTTTAATACAATGCTTATAAAGACTTCAATGAGGAACGTTAATAGGGAAAGTTGGAAGCCGAGGTCCTGGCCAATTTCCATAAGCTTCGATCGACAGGTGACAGAAAAATAAATAGCTCAACAACTCGTAGAGCGACAGTTTCTAATTTGTTCTGTATCGACTGAAAATATTGGATAAGTGTAGTATTGGATCGAACCTTTTCAAGCGACGAAATTGGTTTTCTTTTTTTGGCCTCCGCGAACTCGCCTGACGAGTTGCCTATTTTTTCCGGATGTATTTCTTTTCATAGAGCTCTCTGGTTTTATGGGTCATACGGCTATGCGAGACTAGTTTTAATGGATGTGTAGAATGTAGATACTGAGTTTTCATTTCTCTACCGCTGATAAATTGACTCGAGATTCACGATGAATGATCATATTTTTGTTTTTGTGTTTGAATCTTTCATTTTCGTTATTTTTTGTTGTCCAATGTCTGTTAGAGGTTATCTGTGTGTATTATTAAGTGATATATAAACTGATAAATTGAACAAAATTATTGTTGCTGTTTGCAATCGCTTTAGACACTTATTATTTTTATTTATAACTAGCTGATCCCCGCGACTTTGTCCTCGTACACACATGACTGCACATAGAATCATTGTTTCTTCGAACTTTAATAACTTTAATTTACAGATTTTCAAGAATCCTGAGCTTCACTGCGATTGCACGCTTTATCTGAGACATAATATGTTAAGGCGAAGAGTAAGCAGAAAACACGCAAACATGGTGTTTTTAGACAAGTTTTGTGGTGAAAATATAGCATTTCGAGCTATGAGCATGGCGTGACGCATTTTTTGGTATTTCTCTCAGAAAAGTTATTCTTATAGCTTGTACTTTATTGTGTAGGTTCATTATTCAGATAAGTAGTGAATAACGAGGATTGTACGCATATAAACTGTTTTCCACGCAAGAATTTTGAAAATATTGGCTTTGTTACATAGATGGCGGGCCGGCAGCCGTGAACTCAAATCGCTCAAGGTCGCTGGCATTTAGTGTCGCCTTAAGTCAGCACTCACACTAGCTACGGCGCCTTTCAAATTGAAACACAAAAAATTTCAAAATAATACTTGTACTTGTTGTTGGTACGAAGCAACCCACAGATAAAATAGTGCTATAGTTCTCTTATAGATGTGTCTCCCCCATTGAGTTTAAGATACAAATATAAGCCAAAGTGTATTTATCCTACGATTTATGCTAGCAAATTTTTTTTTTATGAAAATAAGGGAATAGACGAGTAGGACGTTGATGGTAATTGATACGCCCTGACTATTATTGAAAAATCCAAAGATTTAGAGCTACACTACAACTGCACGCGTCACCTTGAGACATAATTTCACTAGCTACTGCGCCCTTCAGACCAAAACACAGTAATGCTCACACATTACTGCTTCACGGCAGTAAAATGCGCCGTTGTGGTACCCATAATCTAGCCGGCATCCGGTGCAAAGGAGCCTCCCACTGGTAAAATTTGTAAGTCCCTTAAAATCACATACAATTTAAAGCATTCTCTAATGCAAATAGAACCGCCGCGTTTGTTCTCTATCCAACTTTAGAAAACAAATCGCTTATACAGAATCCCAGGTGAAGAACTAAAACATTCTCATATAATATGATTGATATGCACGGCCATAGTTGGAATACGTACGGCTTATTAGTTTATCGAGAAGTGATTGGACGTTCGTACCACTCGCTCGGTACGTGACCGGACTCTAGGTGGCGCTGTGGAGCTAATCTTATATGTCTCCGTAAAAGGGTTTCGTTTAGTCCCACTTCACGTTCTGAATTTTAAAAATTCAAACGACACGTTGTATAAAAATGCTGTTGAATTTCAACACGAAACATTCAAAGCGAATACTAACGCCCAAAATTTACCATAATTTTATTTAAATACAAAAAACCTTTGTTTTTGATACTTATTAATTGAATTCCATCTTCAACACAATTAAACATATAATCTCTACCATCTGGATGTCTGACGTTCCTCTACAGTGCGATTTTAAGGATCTTTCTTTCTTTCTTTCCTACCACCAAACTATAGAATGATCTTCATGAACATGGGTACTCTCAAAAACCAGCAACGCTTCTGTGATTCCTCTAGAGAATGTGGGCGGCGGTTATTACTTCACCTCTCTTATCAGATCTCTGGTTGGTAAAGGTGACTGTTTGTCATAATTTTCTATCCGTGGCACTTTATTGCCATGTTGATCCAGCATCTTTCATTTTTTTCATTCTCCATTCTCTTTCTTTACCGCTCTTTACTTCTTTTTCCATCTCCAGAGTACATGAAAATAACATCTTCTGATCATTAACTTACTATTTTTATTTTTACTTTTGGAATAAATTCAAAACAGACAAAAATTTATAAACTACTTTTTGGCTCTGAATCTAGATAAAACATCTTGCAACAAATTGACAATTGACAACCAATGAAAACAGGCCAGGTTTATAATTTTAGTATGGGTGACAAGCATCATCTTAAACTCGATTTGTATGTCACTTTTGTAAGTGTGCGTGCATTGTTCAAAACAGAGGTTAACAGTCAACCTTAATTATTTTCGACGTTTTTACATCTGTCACAGTCTACCGAGACGTATAAATAATCTAAGGCTTCCGTACTGTTTTCTTAAAATGAATATTCAATGTACAGTTTTTATTTATTACGACTTAATTATATGTATAGATAACTATCTACTTAAACCGTAAAACGGTTTTAGACTAAAACTATAATTCATTAAAATTATTCACTACAAATTTTGCCTAGATAAACAAGAACAAAAAACAATTTTTCTTCAAACAATATACGTCACGGGTTTGTTGGAGACACTCCACTCGACATTATCTCCAGATTCATGTCTTGCAAATTGATAAGATCAAGTGTTAGGGGACCGAAGTCCTGCTGCTTTAACCGCCATTACATCGTATCTCCAACATTTGTACCCACTTTGTCTCAACCCGACTAAACTTTGCTATTGCAGTATTATGGCAAATTTATGACAAGAATTAATAATTTACGTTAGTTTGCAAGTTGCCAAGTTGTAGTTGAAGGCTTTCACGATTAAATATTTATTCGACTTGCAAGAGTCGGCGCTAACTTGTCGATGTTACGGGGAAGTTTCGCTTTAAATAAAACATTTTTGAGTCAAGTGTATGCTTATACAATTCTAGTTTAGCTTGAATTTGAGTTATGTTTTAGATATTGTATTTGTATCGCAATTCAAATTAAAATATTATTATGCCTTTTTGAACCTGAGAGCAACGACGTAAGGAAATCATATCTACATAAAATATTTATTTCATTATAACCATCTTTTTTAACAATACATGTTAATACAAATGAATTGTCTAATTGAAAATCAATTTTTTTTAAATCTGTATTATTTTTTCTTGCTTATCTCCGAAACGTTTGTACAAATTTTAACGGAGTTTATAGTTTTACTGGCAAGATGGTTGTTATAAAATATATTCGAAATTAATAGGATTTGGCGTCCTTTTGCGGCAATCTATTGCTGAGGTTTCTTGGGCGATATTTCTAGGTCTTTCAAAAAAAGGGCTTACTGCCTTTATTTATGCCTCTTAAAAAAATCACGGTATAATATTTTTGGCGTTACAATAAAACACCAAGAAAAAGTCAAGGAACTATACTAAAAATTACGCTGTTGAATAGCATTGAATAACTTTAACTAACTACTGTTCAATGCTACTCAACAATCATACTTAGTAATTTAGAATATCTTAGGTAAATTGTTTCTTTTTTATAGTTTTAAATAGTTTAGTTTATAGTAAGCAGTAGTTTAGTAATGTACACATAATTAAAACTTTTTTAAAGTGCAACAACGTGTTATTAACCTGTTAAATTTTGATAAGATATACATCATGTTAAAAATATACTTGTTAAGTTAAAAAATACGTTAAATACTTCTTTAAAATAATTGTGAAATTGTAAATGGTATTATAACACTCGTGAATCTAGCAATAGTAAGGGATGTGATGAATCTCGGCCGATCACGGAGGGGTTTATTAGTTAAATAAATTTGTTCACCCAATATGCTCGGTAACTCGATTTAATGGCGATAGAATTGATTCATTCAATTATGAGGAATTTTTAGTGCCCCAGTGAACGGTGCTACTTTGTTTTGGGGTGCAGAGCTGAGGGTTGATTTTCTCACGAGTCAGATGTATGTGTATTGATTTCAAGTATTTGTTGTTCGATATCGCTGTTTAATTTTTTCAGGTAATACTTATAGAATCATCGGCAAAATTTTATTAAAGTGGTAACTTATTTTGGGAGGTAGATCAAAACAATAATATTTTATTTCGTAGATAAATTACATTACATTTGAAACTTGTTAATTTTTTCCTAAATCTCATTCGGAAGGGAGATTTCCTTAGAGAAGAAGGTTAAGGTTAAGGTTGCTCATTTCAAAACAAAATATTATTAAATCTTTTCAATTACAATATATGCAAAGTGATGCAACAAAATACACAAACGCCAATTACTAAATGACTTACACGAGTAAGTAAAAAAGAATGTAAATTAATAAGTAAAAAATATAGTTAGCGTTATTATGTATACTTAAAATACAATAGGTACACTAGATGAAACAATCCACACATACCGTAAATAAAATAAAGGCATTATGCGAGCATTTTATTAGCTATAATATAAATTTAATTAAAAAAATAAAGAAAATAAAAGATATAAAAAATAAATAAATCAGATTTCCCGGTGAGAGGATCTTCTAGCCACCACAAGCAGCGCCCGCTCACGAGTATGACGCATGGACCAGCCATCGCCTCCTTCGATCATACTTTATGGAAGGGAACGACCCGCCCCACGTCGCCGCCACAAGCAGAGGCATTAAGCGAGCATGACGATGCCTTTCACGAGAACTCTACCAAATAACAAAAGATAAGTCTGTCTGGCTTCCCTTTTTCTCACGCATACGGCAGCGGTAGACAGGCTCCTACTGTCTCACTGACCAGTTGTTACTTTTATAGGATCAAATAATGATACTAATAATGTACATACACAAAATTCTAATGTACATATTCAAGAATTGTAACTAAGAATAAAATATATTTTATGATCAATAAAAGATTTTATTAATATTTAACCTTTCCTTACGTTATATTAATTTAAATAAAATTTGAGTAATAACCTAAGCCTTTCTCAAGTTAAATAATTTCAATATTAAATAGTTCAAATTTGATTATCTTAAGTTATCACATCACAGGAGTGTTTTCGGCCCTTTAGAAAAGATGAGCGCCTTATTAGAAGGTATTCCATACTTATCTATACATATCACTAAATCGTATGTGTATTTTACAAACAAATAAATATAATAAATACTGAATAGATCTAATTCTAATTTTGCATGACTATTAAGAAGATATCTGGCGTAAGAAACTGAGCGGGATTTTTCTTTCTTAATTTAGTTACATATGCAGTACAATACAATTTATAATTAAATAGCCTGAGGGCGTTCGCTCTATTCCAAGTCTGTGGTATCATTAATGTAAATGAAGGTTTCACTGTTTATAATATAATATTACATAAAACAACAATAAATATTACAGTGGTCATTTAAGACCTATGTCTAAAGGCCATGTAAGTAGTAGGTACTATAAATAGAGATATTATCCACAAGCGTACATAAAGCCTCCCAAACTTGACGTGAATTTATGTGTTTACGTCATCGTCCAGGGCCATTAGTAGTACTAATGCCGCCATTACCGGCAGGGGGCCCGACATCTGCCGCTTGTTTCTGCTAATATATGAGCTGACGACGAGATTCAACCACGCAGGAAAGGTGCTGTAGGTACTACACACACTTAGACACACAGAAAATGTCGTGATACTAAAAGATATTAATAATAAGAAAATATTTAATTAATTAAATATTTATTATATTTAAATCTTCACAATTTTTTTTATGGAATAGGAGAACAAACTAGCGTACGGGTCACCTGTTGTTCAGTGATCACCGCCGCCCACAATCTCTTGCAGCACCAGAGGAATCACAGGAGCGTTGCTGGCCTTTAAGGTAGGTGTACGCGCTTTTTTTTAAGGTACCCATGTCGTATCGTCCCGGAAACACCGCACAAGGAAGTTCATTCCATAGCTTTGTGGTAGGTACGTGGAAGAAAGCTCCTTGTAAACCGCACTGTGGAGGATCACATCCAAATGGTGAGGATGATAATCCTAAGTTACTGCGTGTCGTGCGAAGGTGGAATTTTAAATAAGAAAATTAAATAATTAAATAAGATTAAATTATATACTCAAGTAATTTTTTTAAATATACTTTCTGTCAATTTCAAAATATAATTTCTAGGCAAAGGTTATTTAAAATTCAGATTAAACTCATCGTCAATCCACAATAATTACTTGAATATGTCAATGTTAAATTAACAATATTATTATTAAAGGAAAATTTAAAGAAATAAACATTTTGACTGTTGCCTCTCAATATATTCTTGATAATGCTCTATATGTTCATAATCATATTAACGACTTTACTAGAAACTGCGACAGCTATAATGGTACCACGATGAACAAACATAAACTTGTTATACCTACTATGAATGAAGCGAACACTCTCAGGCTATTAAATTATAAATGTTTATTGAACGATATTATATTGTAACCCCGTGATTGTTATCTTATTTTTTACCGACTTCAAAAAAGGAGGAGGTTCTCAATTCTTCGGTATCTTAACAAAGTGGATGATAAATTTACGAATAACTCAATATCGCGCCAACCGATTCGATGATTGTCGGTGTCATCCAAGATAGGTTTGTAACTACATACATAGTTATAGGTGAGAAGTGCTTGAGTCGTGAGGAGGCGAGAGGCGAGTGCGGGTCGCGGCGGAAGGACACCGTTTACAAAAATTACAATAATCGTAACTAGAATTAGATTAATTAATTAGATTATACAAAAATACGGAAGTATTATTATACTTTTTAGTGCACATTATATCTATTGTTTTGGAATAGTGTTTTTGAAGTCGGTTGTTTTATTGTTAAAAATTTTTTTGTCATGAAAAAAAAAAAACCCGCTGAGATTCTTACGCCCGTACTTCTCAGGTCTGAGGCAGTCCATTTTGAATGTGTGGCAGTTTTTGACGTTCAATACGTCATTTTAAATCCTATTTTGAATAAAAATATTTGGATTTGAATTCATGATGATAGCTGCAAATAATTCGTAAAAGTTTATGGAATTATTCTCACTTTCAATTTCTTTGACTTACAATATAGTACCGTATAAACGAACAAAGCGTGCGAGACAGAGAAGAGCATCTATAACGAAGATTCTGCTAGAAAAGTAAAGTGAATATACTGTTACGGTAACCGATTTTGATTGATAAGTTGTAAACAGTCAGCCTCGTTTGGCATTAAATCCTTAGTACTTTAAATATTGAGCCACTACCTAACGCACATATAGAAAAATCGAAATTGATCAGACATTATCGGGCTGTCATGTCGTATACACACTAGTATATTTTAAATCCATTGCGAGTTCGATAAATATATCATATATAATAATGTCAATAAAATACTTTTAAAACATTAAATATATAATAATATATAAAATATATAATAATGTAAATAAAATACTTTTAAAACATTAAATGATTGAATTTTCACTCTGGATACAAGGTTTAAACTTTTAACAATCTCATGCAAGAATTATGTTGTTTATGTTATTTAAATTATTTTAAAAGTTAGTTTATTTAAACTATTCATAAACTGAAACTCAGATAATATTTTTAAATATACTTACGGCCAATTTCATAATGTAATATCAAGTTAAAGATCATCGTCAATAGATCCTCAATCTTAATATTAATGTGTCAATCTTAATTTTCAAATCCTTATGATAATATAGAAAACGCTTATCTGCCATAAATACAGGTATTAAATAAATATATATTATGTCATATACTTGTCTTTTTAGCATTATTTAAAATAAAAATAATTTTTATTTTTTTTGAATGTTATAAAAATGTACGCATCTTAACATCAATCTGGATACATTGTAAAATTTATAAATTTTTTGTCCATTTCTTTCTAATAAAACAAGAATCCTCGAAATCGGTTGGCGCGATATTGAGTTATTCGTATGTTTGTCGCGCACAAACTTATAAAACAAATATAAGACATTTATGGTTTTCTCATGAATACTAATGTTAAATCTGGACCAAATACCAATGGGACCACTGGAAGCACCAGCTTTCAAATAAAAAACGAATTATCAAAATCGGTTCACCCAGTCGAAAGTTCTGAGGTAACAAACATAAAAAAATACCGACGAATTGAGAACCTCCTCCTTTTATATTTAATATGTATATAAAAGAAAATATTTAAAGAGTGACCGTTGAGTTTCTTGTATGTTCTTCTCACGAGCTCTGTCTACTATTCCCGAACATCATATGGTAGATTCAGTAATTTCTATTCCTACTGTAAATTACATTTTTTATAATAGAGAGTCTAAAGCGTAATACAGTTTGTTTGACTTTGAATTTATACATTCTTACAACATGAACATACAGCCTGCTCGATGCCAAAACATGCGAAACCCTTTTGCCAAAAAAACAAGCCATTGCTGTCAAAAAATATTCAACAACAAATATTAAATTCAATTATATATAAAACGGCATAATCAGGAGATATTCGGTACACGCAGGTTGGCTAATCCAGATTTATCGTAGCAGCTCCGGATTAAGGTGGCGTGAATTACTCGTTTATAGGCCGTAAAGAGTGATCCGGCCGCGGAGCGCGCGCGGCGATCACGGTGCGGGCAGCTTGCGTGCGCACTGCTTGCGATGTTATATCTACAGGTGTTTAAAATTGGGACAGGTTCAATTTTATTTCAATAATTTATGGATAAAATTAGGATATATTTAAGTTTATTATTTAACGAATAAATCACGTATATGCTTACGTTTTTATAGAAGATTATTGTACTGTAAACGATGCGATTCTTTTGAAAATTCTTTTGAAATCTGAGAATCAGCGCTCGTCACTTTGAGACATTAGACACATAATATATATGAGTCTAAATAATTTTGTGTTTAGTAGAACAAAGTATATTTTGTTAATAATGCAAAAAGCCAACGCTCTTTGAGGACGCACACTTTATGCCTATCTGGTTGTTGGCAATGTCTGGCCATATCTACTTTGCAAAAGAAGTGTTGTTAATAGCTGCTTTTGATATAGACTTTCATTTAGTAGTGAAACTGACAGTAAATGCAGTTCGTCTGGGGTATTACTTCCACCACACATATGTCAGCCGAAATATAGACACGCACGTTTAATGTTCTGTCTTGTTCTCGTTCTGTCCCTCACTCCAATAAAAATCTTATAACGGGAATAATAAAGTCAATACAAGAGGGCTTTTCGGAAAAGCGTTGGTGGCCTGTGTTAAAAATACACTATAAGTATTTTATAAATTGCGGCAATAATAGTTGATCTTTTTATGAGAACCCAGTCCGATCCAGTCAGTTGTCTGAAATGACTTTTATGTAGACTAACTATATGTTTTTTAAATAAAAATTATCCTAATCACTACAATACCAGAGGTTCCAAGATTGTCATACAATTTTTAATGATTCTAGTAGTCTGGATTGATTAATAAAAGTTAATAATATCTACCCTGTTTTCTCCAAAAATCCATCATCCTGTATAGTGATCAGGTAACATAGTTAGCAGCGCACGCGCATCAGCTTGTTGGTCGGGAGTTATGAGGCCGCCCACGCCTTGCGGACCGGGCGCCTTACCCTACCGCTACTTGCTAAATTGATGGCACATTAAATCAATTCTAATTAAATCAGAATTTCCCGCTTTCTAACTAAAATTAACTCTTAACCATAATCTGATGATGAAAGTTTAATTTTTTTTCCTTTTGAGTGGCAGGATCTGTGCAGTGTTCTTACGCAAAATAAAATGTCGGGAAAAAAAGTATAAACAAGTTTATATTTCTACCGCCTCATGGTCGGTTAATAGTGCCGCAAATGCTAGAGATATAACAAGATCTTTCCTGAGTTGCCTTAAACTTTAATGCATAAAAAATATTATGGCTAGGAGATAAATGCTTCTATAGTTTAAAGGAATTCTGATGCCTAAAATGTTAATATTTATATTAAGTATGTATTCATTTGAGAGTTGTATCTACAAATTTTGTTTTTATGATACTATATTATATAATGTACGTTGAATAACACAAAAATATATACAATATAACTAGAGTAATAAAACGAGACTAATAAAGTTATTAAAACTTTTGTGACAAAATGTAACTTTAATTATTAACACGGCTTTACTCACAATTTATCGGTGCTTCCTCAGGTTCTAAGGTTTTAATATCGACAATTTAATATTTGTTTTATTGGTGAACTATGCAACTATCATTCACATAAATATGATATATTATGAACTATGAAACCATGATTTACATAAATAAATAAATTTCATTTCATTCTCGTAAAGGCTTTTTCGTGTCAGAAAGAAAGAAGCTCAGAACCGCACTGCGGTTAATTGCCACACAATATGTGTGATTGAGTTTGTGGTGTGAAAATAGTAAAAGAAATAATAAGTAAACAGTGTGATATAAAACTCTAGGATTCGCAAACATAAGAATTTAAGATCAAATGTAACACAATTATATAGCTGATGATCAAATATTTACTTGAAATGATTATAAAATAAAATCAGTGGTTCCGTAAGTATCTCCAATTTAACTCGATAAAACCAATAAAAGTTACACTTATATATTAGCAATATTTAAAAACCATGTTTATATAGTCTTCTTAATAATTCTTTATCGTTCATTGACGGATTTCACAAAGCTACTTATTTGACTCTATCAAGACGTAAATGTAAATTTAACTCAACAATAATTAATGTATTTACCTCAACGTTAAAACGCTTGATGTACGGAAAAATGTCATTACATTTATATAGCATTCTATATTTCTGTAAAAAGTAACGATAATGTTAAGATGTGTGCTTTAAAATGGTTCGTTATAAACCGTTTGTGAGACAATGTATCCGTTCTCAAAGTTTATGTTCCCATAAACATCCCGCAGGTCGCGCATCGCCAATTTATATGTTCAACATTTTTGCTCTTTATGTTCGTAGCCCTCAATCCATGTATGTTTTAGAAAAGTGCTCTTTTGCAATAATGTTTTTAACTAAAGCATTAAAATTAAATGAATTACTAAAATTCATCGTATCTATGCTCTTGAAATGTGGTCATAGGCTGTATATAGGCTCCGGAGGTATAGTTTATTGATTGAACATAAAAATCTGAGTGGCATTGCAATTGCACCCGTCACTTTGACACATAGGCTGGGTTTCACCAACTTACTTTAGTCATTACAAGCAAATAAGCAAAAAATGAGTTGCACCATTTGACAATTTTTAGATGAAGTCATAACTTTAACTATTAACATTTACATTATAATCTTTGCTGGTTAAAGCTATTGTTAATGTTAAATAGTAACTGCTGTAATACTTTAATACTTTTAATATCAATAAAGTTTATATATATATATATAAACCCAAAATTTTTAACTCACGCATAAGTAATGCGTGTTACTTACAGTCATACATTCTCTCTGGCTTCATTTCGATTGTCAGGTCTGACAACTGCGGCTAATATTTGATCTTGTTGATTTTGTACAGTGAAAATTTCCTTAGCCGCATTGGTCTCTTTGTGGTAGGCGAAAATCTTATGGGTTCGCGTCACTGACATGGTCATGACTGGCGCACGCGTTAATATATACATTATATATTATATATACATACTTATAAAATTATTGGATGGGTCAAATTTCGTGAGTTTGCGTCGCCAAAATGATTATAGCAGTATATCTGTAGTTATACACCTGAGGTATTGTGCAACATTAGTGTATATATCTTATATGAAATTGAATGGATTTGGTGAAAAGTTCATTGTGTATATACTGTGCATTGTTGCAATATTTGTTTGATTAATATATTATTGAAAATAAGTTTTAAAAATAAATTGTAATTGATAATTTAATTGTTCTAAACATTATGAAAAATCATATTTTTATCTGAAAGTTCTAAGTTTTCACTTATTTCTTAAATTTTTGTCTAGGATTAGGAAATATTATTATTAGTTCTAATAGACTGCTAAAAAGCCTTAATTGGATGATTCCGAAAATTGCGATTGAAGTGAGCCTCATGTATTTTATCGAATCGTAACAGAAAAAAATATTCTCAGATAATATTAGAGTTAAATACGATACGGTAATGAGGGCACAAATTATTAATAAAACGTACGCCCGTTGTCGGGGCCAAGTGGCACAAATCTCGGTACGGCAAGGGAAAATAAAAAAGTAATATGACAAGACGTTATTTGCATCCCGCTAATGGCCGCTACCGACGTAATGCGGGGGTAGATGAACAAATATTGCTTTATCCAGTCGCACAATTTATTCTTACCGGTTTTTATGCCATTCCGAGTCAGGAGGGAAGTTGAGAAACGGTGGCATTTAGACTTTTAAGCGATTCGCAAATCATTCCGCTTAATCGAGCTACTTTATTATTGTTTATCGCTCCTATTTTATATGACATCTTGGGTATCATGTTTTAATGTAAACTCAGCTATTTATTTTCTGTATTTGAATACACGGCATATTTTTATACATTTTTTAAATAAAATGGTTTATATTGACATTGTAAAAATTAATTAATGCCATAAATGATTGATTATTATGACTTTGGAAAGCAACCGTTATTAATACGGTTTTCGTGAATAAGACGAGAAAACTGCAAATTAAAATAACTCTCAAATGTCAGCTGAAGCGTGTCGACTTAATCCGCGAAGTGACAACGGCATTCTGACGAGGCGCCAGAGCTGGGAATTATTAAAACGAACGCCAACTTTTTCACTAAGCTCCGTCGCAAAGCCGTTTCAATTGCGCTGCGCTGAAGATAATTCCGACTGACGTCATCTTTTTTTTCAAATTCTCGACTCGACTGCATTCCTCTGTGCAGCAATTATAACATTTCCACCGACTAGGAAAACAGGAACACGTGAGAGCGCGTCGAATCGTGCCGTAGTAATTTAAATTTAGATGGAAATTTAATGATGCATTCACAAAGGGCGCTCGTAAAGTCGGTTGCGAGATATTTTTTTACGAGGATCTTGCGAACTATTGCGCGCTTAACGACTCTGAGGTAGGATCGCCCTCGCTGTAATGAGCGCCCGATAAACGTGTAAACAGCCTCGACCTTATTTTATGTGGAAGCGAAATTGTTGAAAACGGATTCATTACCACAGGTACTTCATTGTGGAGTCATTTTCCTTCTGAAATCAGTTGTGATTTCACCGTACACTCTTTAGGATTTGCAAACGATTTAACAAGAGATTAATAATAACATCATTAGCTAGTTCAGTAATTCATAGAACTCTTTAATCGTTGACATCATTACTGACTTTCATAAATGTACAAATTATACCTTAATCAATTAAGAAATTTCATTTCATTTCATTCTCGATAGATATTTCATTAGTGAAATCTTCTTTAGCGGCGTTGAGTGCTTTTCTTGGGAAGGGTATAAAATGTTAAACTGGCGTCAGGACACGTGGCCTGATCGAAAATTCGTAAGATAGTCAGAATTATTTCTACTTCTAACTATTTATGGTTCGGCTATTATAACCTTATCATCAGACGGTCATTGGACCAGTGGTTGAATCATTGTGATTGCGAAGCCGAAACACCGCGAAGTCGAGGGATGGAATCTCAGCCAAGAAATATTTCTACAGTTTAAACATTTGGTTTTTAAGTTTTGTCGTTAGAGAAGACCTAAGGCGATAGTTACACTTGTATTTCTTTCTTCAAGTTGTCACTCCTACCGGCACTCCCGGCCCCCGTTTTTTTTTTATATGAATACGATGTATAGTTTATGCAGCAGGTACCATACCATACAAACTAAATTTGTTAATTAAAAATATTACAGCGATTGAAAAAAAAATTCATTGATATTTAAATGAGTGACCTTTGAGTATTTTGTATGTTCTTGTCAAGAGCTCTACTTTTTCCAAGCATAGGGGATCCAGTAATTGAAATGAATTATTATAATGACGATCACGATAATTATTAATGAATGCTTTTCACTGCTTTTTTTTTCTAAAATTTATTGAATTAGGCTTTATTTTATTATTTATGAGTTATCTTAAGTGTTCTTAGTGCGTATTTTATTAGCGGAATTAGCACTTATAACTAGTAATATTAAGATCATGTATTTTGTAACAGGTATAAGTAATGGTAACTGGAAAACGACTTTTGGTAATTTATAACCTTAGATCATTTATACATCTAGATAAACTATGACTACTGTGAAAACGTTGAAAAAAATTGTGTTTAGATCTAACCCCTATTTTGAGCAATTCACGCACGCTAACACAAAGTTTCATACAAATCGCGAGTCTAAGACGTAGCTTATCACGCACATTATACTAAAATTCCTGGCCTGTTTTTATCGGTTGTCTAACAGCAAGAGCCACGTATCTAGACGTATTAATTATCTAAGTTTATAACGCTAAACGAAATTTCGTGATGCCCGGAACAATGCTCCTAGTTATTGTAAGTTCGATGATATTGCAAGAATGTATACTTGTAGATGTATAGACTAAAGCTCGACAAGGTAGAACGGGTCTATGTTTAATATATGAGGGCAGGCGACGCAGCGTGGGTAAACATGCCCCAACCTTCGCTCCTGTTGCCCACTGTTTGCACAACGTTCTAGTCTAGAGAGAAAATATGTTTGCATTGCATACCTAACTGCAGCGTGCTGAGCCAGAATATACCTGTTTTTCTTGACATGTTTTCTCAGAGATTTCATATTTCGTGAATATTTTTATGGGCCATTTTATCATAGTGTATATTTTGCAATGAAATTTTAATTTGTATTTTGTTTCTAGGTAGGAATAATAAAACTATTTAGGTAGCGAAAGAAATCTTACACGATATAAAAATGTATCTTTATGTAATTTCTTTTGAAAACTTTGCATACTACTAAAACTCCAGAATGGAGATAACATATATCTTGGAGTAAATAGTATTTTGAATGTAAATATTAATACAGATGAAATTGTTAAGATTAAGTGTGACGGCTATTTTTTTAATCTGATGAAATAAAAAATTACATATTAAGAATAAATATTTTCAGTTATCGAATAATTCAAATATGGAACGAGAGCTCTATTCAATTGCTACGATAGAGTTGGACACTTACGGTACTCATCGTTGTAGAGTCGTTAAAACACCGCGATCGATATTAGAAATCATAACCAATGTTTGTTGAAGTGCTGAGCTCCCGGCCATAATCCTCTCGGCTCCGTACAGCTCCACTTAACAAACGTATAAATAATATTCAAGGAGGGAACATATTCGAGGGTAGTGAGGGTAGTTTGACTGCGTAACGAATCGAAAAACCAAATCATCGAGTAGCACCCCTGCTACACGGCTACATGATAGTTTACAAACGAACTAATGGAGTCGCTTTTACTTTTTATTTTTATATTATTACCATCAAATCTACGAAATAATTAAGAGATTACGTAAAAAGCAATCAAGCTTGTGGGTGTTACTATCTTTAATATAAAAAATAAAAAAAAACGTGATTGCCCTAATTGTAATTAAGTTTTATTGAAAATGTGTAAAAATACTAAAGTTAAACTTGATTTTTTTTTGTAGTTCATAGCGACAAATTATTTAGGTGTTATCAGAAATATTATCCTATTCAAAAAAATCATGTAGTTTAATTATTATTGAACAATCAATAAGTAACACACTTGGCGTTGTTACCAGGTAGGACTAAATATCCACAAATTGTAACATAGTAAATACAAGATCATATTTCAAATACCCAACATTCGTTTCTCATGAGAGGTTTTCAAAAATAAGTCTTCTCTATAGTTTCCCTGTTTGTTGAATCTTTAGGGTTGCCCCTTAGCGGTCTGTCGAGTGTACTCATAGTAGTTTTTTATATTTTAATTTTAATTTCATATCGGGCGCTAATGGCGGTACCCCAGCTCTGCGTGCCGAATCGCACCCAGCTTAATGTATTCATGCCGTAATAAAACTTAATGTTGCGAGTGAACTAATATTGTTTTATTCGATATTTAATTTTCAAATAAAATTTCAATTTTTGCGATTCATAAACTTTTATTAAAGTGTTTGATGCCAGTGGAGAGATTTATGGAGAATGGAAATTACAAATATCCTGTGTACGTATTCTAACTTATGGTTTTAGAATGTCATTTGTCTACACGAATATTTGTAGAAATCTACGGATCTTTTTTTGTCTTTTGATTCATGTTATGTATAAAGATTTGTATATATATGTCATATTATTTCTACAAGGTAAATGTTAATTATTATTTGTTTGCAGTTTTATAGGGCTAAGACATTTGCTAATATTTAAATAAAATATTTAACAAAGAATGTTTAAGAAAAAAACAACGCAGAATTGCACGAATTATCGGCCATTAAGAGCAAATATAAGCAGAAATCTTTCCATACAACCGTTGTCGACTGTTTTCTCTTTATTTTCATATTATCAATAAAATCAATATCATCATTACTGGGATCTCTCTGTTTTCTTTTTTCTGATATTTTTGTTTTAAAATTGCTTACAACTGTTTAATCATATAGGTCACAAACAGAAGGATAGTATACAAATCAGAAAAAATAAGCGGCAAAAATTTAATAAAAAATTTTGTTACCATTGGTCATTAGTTGAATTTTGGCGTAGAAGATCGTCGAGAACGGAATCCTAAGTTTATAGTTTTATGACACGTAGCCGTTTTCAAGTGCAACAACACTGGTAAATATTAAGATATTCATTCTTAAATTGAAAAGTTCCAATTACATTAAGAGAATCGTTATAACCCCAAACAAGGTTTAGCTCAATATCTTTCGTTGTGTTTACCCATGAAAAACTACAGAGTGATTTTTTTATTTTTAAATAATAGTTGTGTAGTATTGTAGGAGTAGACCAGTGCTGAAGCCTTTGAAAATGATAAAAAGTGAAAAAATTATAGTAGGATGAAACCAATTGGAAAAGGAAAAGAATATAACAAAAGTGAAAGGAAAAATAAATTACGGGAGGGGAAGTGAAAGAATGAAAAAAAAAATAGGATATTATAACACTGAATCATTATCCATTTTACATTTATAAATAGACTTGATTAATTGTAATCCATATTTTTGCTGCTACGAAATAATGTGTGTGTGTACTTATGTATGCACACAAGAAGTTATACTTCTTTGGCCTAACGAAGCAAAAATCATTAAAATGATTTAGTCCTCGTGCTATTCTACGTTGTTAGAAAGAACAATTATATGTAAAAATGTTGCAAAGATGGCTTTGACATTTAATTAATAATGAATACGGCTGTATGGGCTTGAACCCTGTCCTAATAAAATGACACAGAAAAGTTTAGGAACCAACTTCAACCTGTTACTTTTGCGTTACAGTGATGCGCGTGCATCTGAAAATTTCACTCTTTTCATTTTTTCACAACGCGCCTAAAGATGTATAACTTCAAACACCAAAAACTGAATTAATTGACGTTTTCACATAAATTTTGAGGCTATGTGAAAAATGTGTGAAAACAAAAGTTGCAGATCTTTTTATTACCTACAACTCTACGATTTAATTTTTTTCCATAGAAGTTGTAGTTGTAGTTTGGCCGGAAATCGATTTAAAGCGTTTTTTAAACATAAACAAAAACAAAACTATTCCATTTCCCGACCTCAGATCACCCGTAATTTATTTTACCTTTCATTTTTGTTATATTCTTCATTTTTCGATTGGTTTCATCCTACTTTCTATATTTTGATTTCTAAAATTAGCGACCCTGATCTAAAGTCGAAAGGTAAAATTATTTCTGATTTTAATTTAGGAGGTTAAGAGAAGTGTTGCATTTTGAGTTTAAAATAATGTGTATCTTAAGGTAGCCGCGACCTACTAGTCTAGTTACGTACGTTTGCCGTGTTTTTATTGATGTTTTTAATAAAGTATTTATTAATAATATCTTTATCTATTGCTAAAAGGTAAACTACCCTAATACTGACATTTTAAGAAAAATATTATTTCCCAAAAATAAGAAGATCCAGAATAATTTCATTAATATATACTATATAGAATAAAGACTGAATATAATATTTTTAAAAGTATTTCAATATTTTCGTACATATCGTTTTTGATTCCACTATTAGCTTTTTTTACATGCTTTATTGACACTTTTTAAAAGAAACCTTATATAAATACAGTCATATTTTGCTTTTGGTATCTTTATAGTAATACAGTTAATATATAATAATGAATATGGCAAGCTATGTGATTGACAATCGCGAAGTATTTGGCCGTAAATTCAATTAACTGAAATGATGATAAATATTTGTTACTAAGACAGTAGAATCATGAGAATATGAATATATAACTATCTAAAACATTTTCACGTCAGAGTATAAAAAAACATAACTCCCACCGCGTAGGCGTTTAGTGTCTGAAGAACTCGGAGAAAAACGGTCAAACTAAAACTTTTCTTACGAACGCTGCCTTAACGATGAGAGATATGCTATGATGGTTTTGTATAATATATAGATGTGGCAGAATTATTGGTACACTGACTAATATGATTACACTTGTAAATGCAGACGAAGCAGCGGGTAACAGTTATTCATTAAATAAAATAATTAAATTGATGAATATGTAACGAAGATGATATCGCAAGTGCTAACAACATTAACATGTTGGCAGATAGCATTTCAAACAACCTTTAAGCTGTCAACCCTAGCGCTCCGTGCAATACAAACAGTAGTGGAGTCAAATCAACGCCAAGTTAATCCGTTTATGTGTGCGAGCCCACTTGATTAACTTTAATTTATTTTAAAAATCAGCGCAGGCCGAACCGCTCGAGGCGTAGGGTCCCTTCCAAATACATTATTCAGTGTTTTAGAATAATTTTCAAATTCGATTACATAGGGCCGACCCCTGGTAAGTGGGTGGGCCGGGCGCACGGGAATCGTATTTAGCCAACACGGGGGTCTCGCGCGTGCGATGCTGATTTGAATATGCCTCGCACGTGGCCTCCCGGGTCCCCTGAGACTCCGCCGATCATATTTCAAATGTCACCGGCGATGTCTCACTCAGATACTATCGGCCGATAAACGACTGGATCCCGGCAAGGGTAGTAGGGAGTAGTTGAGGACTCGGAGCTATTTTTTACTCGGCGATTATCGGCTGCGTTTGACACCTAGATATTACTTTTCACTCGGCGCACTTCTATACCGCGGTATAAAGGCATTTTGTGGCTGCGAGCGCGAGTGTACTTGAAGTTTATTGGCATGGCAATTTCCTTCTGAATTTTAGGTGTGTTAATACATTTTCACATTATAATCGAGCCTGACACAAAATCTCATTTAAAATCGTGCTTTCAAACTAATAATACAAAGTTTTTCATAAACGCCAGTGGTTATTTCAAATGAAACTTATTGTTAGAATTAATATACTTAGGTAACAGTAAGTGTAAAAAGTCGATATCTTTCTGTAGCTATTATCAAAAAAATAAAAATAAACATTCAAATCAAAGACAACTACCGTACATATCCGTGGAAATAAATGTTATATCCTTACAATGTATGGTAACGTAGAAAAATGACATAAACACAGGGCAGATGCAGAGAGACAATTTGGATAAGTATACATATTATGAAGGTTAAGATATCTAGTTACAATTACGCGTAAATTCATACAGCACATATTCAGACAATTATTTCATAATACACAATGACACTAGTGTACTATGTTGGTTTTTACGCGTGCGAACAACAGGTAAGCGCGATAAGGAAGTTCAGAGTGTCATCAGAAACATGATCAATGCACAAGCGTTTCATACGACTTTTTCCTTTTCGTGTGTGTTCTGCGAAGAACATACAGTGATAAATATTAACATAATAAGAATAAAAATGAATAAAGCTAATAAAAAGGTATTTTTAGTTGCGGAATACTAAAGCAGTAGGCTATGATGAAATTCTCACAAAAATTATTAAAATATGCAAAGATGAACTAGTACCAGTTATGACATACCTAATCAATTTGTCGTTTGAAACTGGTAAATTCCCAGACGCACTAAAATTATCGGTGGTCAAGCCACTTCATAAAAAAGACGATAAAAAACAACTTAATTACTACCGCCCAATTGCACGCGTATCCATTTTTTCAAAAGTCTTTGAGAAAGCAATGTATTGCCGTTTAACAATTTTTTTTCTACAAAAAAATAATATAATAAACAAGCAACAATTTGGCTTTCAAAAAAACAAGTCGGACAACATTAGCTGCATTTAAACTGGTTAACAAAATAGCAGAAAATATAGATTCAAAAAAACCAACGCGTGTAATATTTTTTGATATGAGCAAGGCTTTTGACTTCGTATCCTACACCATCTTGTTGAATAAGTTGGAGCAAAATGGCATTAGAGGACCAGCTCTTAACTGGATGGAGTCTTACTTAAAAGATCGTAAGCAATGTGTGGAGATCAATTCTATCGACGCAAAGGCTACCATAATTGCCCAACATTCAAACTTTAAATTAAATAGATTTGGTATTCCGCAAGGAAGCGTCCTTGGACCATTATTATTTTTAATTTATATTAATGACCTGCCTAGTGTGACAAAAAATTACTGTTATTTATTTGCCGATGACATATCAATAATTATGACATGTAATAATAAAAATGAGATTAATATATTTTATGAAAGTGAAATAAAAAGAAAGTGAAAAAGTGGATAATAATCTTCAAGTTAATATTAAAAAAAACCTCATTTATGCAATTTAGTTTAAGTAACCGCTCTATTATCTATTAGGTATCTTATGATAAATTATACAAATACCCAAATAGAAGAAGCTCTGCATGTTAAATTTTTAGGAGTACTTCTAGATAAAAATCTAAAATGGAAAGAGCATGTAGACATGGTATGCCAAAAAATTCCCAGATATATTTATGTGTTATATAGATTGCGTAAAACGGCTTTACCAAGTACAGTCCTGGCAGCTTATCATGGTTATGTCGCATCAGTACTTCGATATGGACTCATCTTGTGGGGAAACTCTAGCGAGGCTAATAGGGCTTTCATAGCCCAAAAGAGTCGCTTAAGAGCTATGACAGGAGCTTTTTACTTAGATTCTTGTGAACCACTGTTTAAAGAATTACGTATTCTTCCATTTCCCTATATGTATATATACGAAATATGTATCCGTGTCAAACAACATGACCATTTATTTACAAAAGCAAGATATATTTATCCGAGAAATACAAAAAAACGGGTCTCTTGCTTTAGTCTGTCAAGACTGGTGATTGCACACAAATTTCATAATGCATCCTACGGAAAATGTAGCTATGTCATGTGTATAAAAATATTTCATAAACTCTCTCCAAGCTTACGCGTATTACCCGTCCAACGATTTAAAAAGGATCTTTTTACATGGCTTATTGATAAATGTTTATATTCCATAAATGAAATGTTGACGCATTAGATTAAATCAAATTGACTTTAAAATATATATTTATTCTAGTCTTTAAAGAATGACATTTAAAAATAATAATCATAATTTAAATTGACCTAAGTGCTTAAAATATAGAGTTTATTAATGTTAAATCAATTATAATAATAACTAGAATTTTGTAATGAAACGAAAAATAATTAATAGTTAATAATAATTTTGCATGCCAGAAATGGCCGATAACATTGATACATTAAAACTATTTACACCCATTGTTACATGTTTTCTAGCAAAATTAAGGATTTATTTATTTATTATTGGAGAAAGTTAAGAATATTTTGGATATATATAATTATTGCAATGAGTTATAAACCGGGATATTATAAAAAGTTTATTTCTGCTTCAGTGCGGAAAATGTTCAGTAAATAGCGCTTATGCTTCACCTCTTGCATTACGAAGGAAAATGCTTATAACTTTTTCGTAAATAGTAGAAGAGCGAGTAAACAGATGGAAAACCGAAAGATCATCGGTTATGAACTTTCTGTGTGAGGAAGATCAAAACCCGGGCATTAAAGTGTTGAGATCTGACAAGATTAAAATGAATAATTTGGTTTAATTTTTCTCTAGGACAAGATTAGGGTACTTCGGTAAAAAATCTATGCAATTTTGAACAAAATTCTATTCAATGTTAACAACATCTGACCGAGAATAGTCGCGGTCAGCTGCTTGTATTTAATAAATATTTTATTTGATATAAGGACGCTCTTACTACAGCTATTAGTATGTAGGAACAGTACATAGATCTCGGCAAGTATCAGTGGGAGTGGGGTCACGTGTTGCGCACGCGTGGCTCCTGTGTGGCTCCTGCGTGACACGCGGTCACTGTTCACGTGACACTGCTTCTACACAATTTGGCTAAACCTATCTGCTTTACACGAGTATTAATTTTGGGTTCAGCGAATTTAAGAATTAAAACACGATGAGGGGGGATTTTTTTTTTTATATTTTCGACGTGTGTTATGTCACCTGATGGTAACTTGTTTGTGGATAATCTGATAATAGAGTTATTATCGCTAGGTCTTAAAGCAATAGGAGACTGAGCTTACGGGATCCCAGGTAAGTGATCACCAGCTACACTAGTACACTAGCAACAACATGGCCATCAAGGGGCATCAGAAGAATGTTGCTAGCCTAGCAAAGGCCACGAAAGGCCATAGTAATTAGACGTGGAGAGCGTTCCAAAGCTTTTCTTTATAGAAGAGGATGACGGACGAGCGTACAGGTCACGTGACATTAAGTGCTCACTGCAGCACTTATTCCGTGCAACACAAGAGGAATCACAGGAGCGTTGCTAGTCTTTTAGGAAGCTGTAAGCTTCTTTTGAAGGTACACATGTCGTATCATCATCGTGGTAGAAAGTTCTTTGAAAACCACACTGTAGAGGAACGAGATCCAAGTGTGTAGCGTGTCGAAGGTGGAATTCAATTGCATGTATCAGGTCAAACAGGTCTTCGGAACACTCCCCGTGGTGAATGCGGTAGAAGACACATAACGAAGAAATGTCTCTACGCAACGCCAAGTTATCTAGCTGTTCACAGAGCACTCGAAAACTCGAACTGCGATGCACGCGGCTAATGGTTCGAGCTGTTGTGTGTATAGAAGAAATCTCTTTTCTCATTGTAGATTTACGTTAACAGCTGTCTAGTATTGTAGATATGGCTATAATCAAAAGCATGTGATTTCACAAACGATAAAAGACAAAGTATGCAAACTCAATTCGTTCATTTTTATGATAATTTCTAACCCCATCGGATTTTCTAGATAAACATACAGATGCGAAAAAAAAAACGTAAAAGTTTTTTCATGCATATGGCTTTTTGTTATGCTGAGTTATATTTAACTTTAATATCAAGATCCTGGTATTAAAATAAGAAAATAAATTAAAATTCAGTGTTGTCATTTTAATTTATATT
Organism: Leptidea sinapis; assembly: GCF_905404315.1. Classification (NCBI taxonomy): domain Eukaryota; kingdom Metazoa; phylum Arthropoda; class Insecta; order Lepidoptera; family Pieridae; genus Leptidea; species Leptidea sinapis. Next base: position 15,997,902 of record NC_066268.1, read on the forward strand.
TAACAACAAGAATATTTAATAAGCCGAACAATTATAAATAAATTCATATTCTATTTACAAAAGCTGCTTACCAAGAAAAGTTACTGTTCTATTAATTAATAATTTGACGAGAATTTTTTTTGAATGCCTTTCTCAGTGCTGTTTATTGCTATGCCTTTCGAGGTTTCAACATTCTCGTACACAAGTTTGCTCTTCTGAAGTGGCTCGAAAAAGCACGTAATCTCTGGAATTGCTGTCATGATTGCTCAGGTATTTAAAAGAGTTTTTGGACTGGTAAACACTTACCGTGAATGCTGGGTCTTTCTCCAATTCCATGTAAATATCGCCTGACTAATCGTATTTTCTCCATTTCTTTTCTGGTGTTGAATTGTATAGTCCAAGAAGTAACTTACCACCTTTATAGCAATTTATCTGACTTGCCTGACTGCCAAAAGTGTACGGTCAATAAATGTGTACTGTATATTAGTCATAAAAACATATATGCAGATAATTTACATTGTAAATCGACTCCAAAAATCCCTCAATTGTTTAGCAATGTGTCTCAAGCTGCACTCCCATCACATATGCTTCCACAAATTTATTATTTTATTATATTTTTATTTAGTATCCGCTGGGACGCTTAAGCCGACGTTTATGATATTCACTCGCGGTTGCCAGCGGAGGGGAACTCTGATGTGCTATTGTTTCACTTCACCCCTCTTTCAAATGATTGATTCATCCGCTTAATACGAATAGTTGTGATAATGAAACTGAAGACGTGACGCAAATCTTCATCATTTTGAATTTAAATGTTCATATCAGGCTGTATTTTTTTCAAACAAAACAATAATATATTTACATTAAATTTAAACTATCGTTACGGAGAAGTGTACCAAGAATACAGGCAGAAATTTCACGTTGAATAGCTAGGCTGATCTGTTAAACGAAATAGCTGCCAGCTCTTGGGTTCCCTGTTGTGGCGCACAGATTGTTCTTGATACATTCTTCGCGCCTCTGTGCCCGAGTGTGTTTCGACACCAAACGGCACAAAGATGTATGACTCACTGAGACTAACTATAAACCTGTTACTATTTGCGACGTTTGCTGTCTTCGGCAGTCGAAGCAGCTTGCCATGCACCAACTGACGGAACTTGGACATGAGAAGGGCCGAATCCACTTAGCAGTTTTTATTTTAATTACATCCCAAAATTTACACATTTCAAATTTTCCTTAAAATTTGAAAATATCTCCTTTTAATTATATTTTCCATATTTTCAAAAGGGGCCCATTTGTCGTATCACCGCTTTTTAAAAACACTCTCCTTGGTTACTCGCCTAGTACCGGGATAATGGGTCTCGAAATCTCAATAGATCGCCATTATCGCGGTCATCTGGCACGCAAAGCCATATTTTTTTTCGAAGATTTCAGCGCCGAACAAAGCGCAGGTCATGCATCATATCACTCTCATCTGTTTTCTGATGCAACCTAGTGTCAGCGCATTTTGACAGCGTGCAACACAGAACTGCTGGAATTGTCGTGAATCCAATACTATGTGAAGTAATCGATCTCTAGGCGTCGTGTAGAAAATGTCTACGGCATGTATCATGTGGAGGGTTCCGAGGAGCTGTTTTTCCTGATTTCTGCCGCCGAACGCACCACATTCTCACGACACGCTATGAACTTGGATGGTTCACCTCAGTTCCAGATGGATGTGACGCGTTCCTCTGCAACTTATATACAAGGTAATCAGCTTTCCGCAATTCGACGACTACAGCGCGCCTATTTTGAGTGGTGGGATGAGCGGCTAGTTTTACCATGTCAACTCCTTAAGGTAGTTTATCAAACCTCTGTGGTCGCCCATGGTCTTGGGGAGAGTTTTCTTCTTCCTCCTCCACAAGCTTTCAAGGAATTTTCAATGACGAACAATGAATTTGTTTAACGAGCTTCCTTGCGTGGTGTTTCCATTATGACACAACATGGGTTTCTTCCAAATATATTGCGTGTAATTTCCTAACGAAGACTCCATGTAACATCTGGTGGTACACGATAACGTTGAGAGCAAAAGATCTTGTGGGCAGTCTCTAGTACGATAGACAGACATCATCTCAAGCCTCAAAAACTAGACATACATGGCGTAGTATCACGAGAGAATTGGTGATATGTGAGTGAAGGACTATGAAGAATGACCTAAAAGGCCTGCAATTCTCCTGTGATGCCTAGCTGGTGACTCTTACGCTCGTTTGTCCTCCCCTTCTAGAAAAAACAGCTATCCTTAAAATTTTCAAGACGTGAGTACTAAATAAAAGATTTCAACCTAAAGATTATCTCAGTACGCCCGCTGAAATATAATACAATGTAATCCTTGAGGCCTGTGCCAGTTATACAAAAGTATCAAACACAAATCCTTATCAAACAGTACTTATGCATAGCGGAGTTCAATATTGCGAGTATCGATTTAAAGTATCGATACAGTCGATTCGAATACTAACTCGATGCAATATTTTAAATCGCTCCCCATTGTGTAGTTGATAGCAGATGAAAATACTCGAAAGTGCGGGCTCCATCATCCACGCTTGCTTCGATATTATTCCCACTGCACAAAAGGACCCATCAAATCACGCAACCTCTGCCTACGGAAAAATGAAACTTGTAATCGCGATAGCTGATCATATATTTTATGCATGATTTGTTTTGTTGAGCAGCGGCTTTTATAATGATTTTCAATTATCGAAATTGTAATGTGGGAAGCAAATTAATTGCGTGTTAATTCCAATGGAAGTAATGTTAGGCTTTTATGGTTTGGATTTATGTATATCGGTAAGAAAATCCTCTTTTAATATTCATTGCTGCTGTGTTGACATATCAAGATTTATGAACTTTACGTTACGGCTCAGTGAAACAGCGCTCGCACGGAGCGGGTACGAGTTCCACATCGTTCATAAATATTATTTTTAAATTAAATTTGTTCGAATCTACTCATAGGTCACTCTTTTTTCTGTCTCTATTATACGCAGCACATCACTGGTTTTATGTTCATTCGTCGCCGTAGGGGCGATATTCATCGCTAAAGGCCAATCGTAGTCTATGATAACTTTCATGTTGGCTTGAATGACATCGGATGTCTTTGCCAGCCTAGCGAAACTCTAAGAAAAAAGCGATTCAGTCGATTGTACGAAACGTGCAGTCATTGACAAATTGACATATGACGGCTATTATTTTGTAAAAAACAGACAGGCAACTGTTCGCTTTCAAACTTAGCCAGATTATACTTCGTGGCCAATCGCGACACTGTAATTACTACTATTTCACAGTTATGTCAAATGACTGCACATTTCATACTAAACTAAATTTCAATTTTTACTCAGGCAGTTCCGCCTCTTATTACGCGTATAAAGCATTTAAATCCTCTTTGGTCATTGCATGAAAATTTTCTCGCGTCAACGGACGTGACATAGACAAAATTCAATTTGCCGCCAAGTCGTTAAACAAATAACAAATTAATAGAATACATACGAAATTATTGGCAAACAGTTTATTTTTTTAAATGTAAGTTTATATTTTTATTATGTTGTTTACAAGTGGCAACTTATAAAAACTTTCAGTGTCACCCTGGTAATTTTATAGCATGGCACATCATTTTATTCTATATCTGTAGAACGCCGTTGTTAGCTGCACTACAGGTTATACTTCGTTTAGTTACGTAGTCTTCGGTTTTGTTCCGAATTAAAAACTTTATTATTATTATTTTTATGCAATCATAATTATTTAAAGTTTAAGTATGATGTTATTTAGGTTTACTGTCATGTATCCAGACTAAATTTAATTTTAGGGAAATTTATTCTAAGACTAAGAACTTTTGAAGTTATACTTCTTTAGGCGCGTTATGAAAAAATGATGAGAGAGAAATTTTAAGATGCGCGCGCATCACTGTAACATAAAAGTAACAGGGTGAAGTTGGTTCCTAAAATTTTCTGACGTTTGCGACATTCGTTGTTTTTTTTTGGTTTCTTCGTCCATTATTAGGATAGGCAAAGGGTTCAAGCCTGTACAGCCGTATTCGTTATTTAATAATTAATTATCAAAGCCATCGTCTCAAGATTTTTACAATATTGTTCTTTCTACAAACATAGAATAGCACGAGGAATAAATAATTTTAAGGATTTTTGCTTTGTTAGGCCAAATAAGTATAACTTCTTGCGTGCATACATAAGTACACACACACTTTTTATTTTATCAGAGAATGGAGTACCGAGTACTAGATATAGATGATGGAAAAAACATTCAACAATATTTAAGATATATCTTTCACATGAGCGCCTGTGTGAAAATTGTATCACACATAAAAAACAGACGAAGGTATTCAATTAAGAAATCGTAGATGTGTCACGAACATTATACAAAATATATTTTCATTCATAACTGTGATTGACACGCCCGGGCCCGTGTATTTGAGCGGCACCGCGGGAGACCTCAAGGGTTGTTGGAAAAATGCCACCGACCCGCCTTGTTTTACCATGTTGGGGTCTCGTTGGGGTAAGACTTTATTATTGCACTAGCTGCGTCTCGCGGTTTTAGCTGCGTATATTATTTTTGAAGTCAAAACTTCTTTAGGCTTGTTACGTATTCTTGTTATGGGAAAAAGACATGAAGTCCAGTTAGTATCTAGGACAAGTAAAAAAAAGAAGGACTCCGCGCCGTGATATTAACAAGTGAAGCACCTTTAAGCTAGTGTGTGTGCTGTTACGGGGGATACCAGATAAGACATTTTATGCCCCGTTATTAGTCATAGTATTTTTTTATTTCTGATTTTTTTTTTCTGATTTTTTAATTTCTGATAGTCAGATTGTTTCCTAAAATAAAAATAAATATCGCAGGCATAGTATGAGTATATAAATAAATGACACAATAAAACAGGTTCACCTTAAAAGTAAGGATTGCTGGTTTGATTCCTGTGTTCATGTCTTTTTTGCAGTATCTTTATTTTAAGTGATATAAAATGACGTACTAACACTCCTTATTTTTAAGAATACCCACACAAAATTCATTCTTAAATTCCTTTGTTTGCCACTGATCTGGTATCAAATGAGTACATTTTTAGAGAACAAATAACTATCACGGACGAGTAAAAAAAGAAGGACTCCGCGCCCTGATATTAGCAAGTGAAGCACCGTTATGCTAGTGTGTGTGCGGTTACGGGGGATACTAGTTACACAATTTTTTTTCCCTTAAATAATCATATATGGCCACAAATACTTAAATAGTATCGTTTTTACACTTTTTCACAAGGCACGACAGCAGTTTTAAAAATAAATATTGAGACGCAAACTGATCTGTCACAGATGATGACAATTCTCATAATGGTCGCATATCGCCGTCTAGTAGTGTAAGTATGTGCATGGGGCTATGAATTTACACGTTAATCGGCTTGTTTTGATGCTACACTCTTATGTAAGGTGATATGGAGTCCTTATTTTTTTACTAGTCAGTGATAACTATGTGTATTATAGTGATTTGGTTGCTAAGTAAATACACAAGTGATGGAAATCTTGACAGAGTACTGGATCCCCAATAATTCGAGTAGCTCTGCTTTGCACGTGATTTAATGCTTAGAACTGATACTGGGATTTATCAGATCAAAGATGAGAACGATACTCGTATTGAAGTATTGTTCCACACTACTTTAAAAAGTGTTGCTAAATACATACCTGTTATCATAAATCACTGCATCTCGAAAGAGATAAAGATTTATCTACTTAGAACACCATTAAATCGATTACCCTATTTTTCGGGTAAAATCTCTGTTTATTTTCCGGTCACACCGGATGTTACTATCATGCGTAGCGGAGGTTTTGTATCCCAAATATCGAATTAATTTGTAGTAGTATTATTGAAAATAACAAAAAATAGTGTGATAAAAACTATTCTTAATGGTAATTAATTGACACTTTTATTGCATTCTAGCATTGTTTTAACACAATCTCTCTATATACGGCAGCATTTTAAAAATATTTTAGGGCGACGTAAACTGATCCGTTACAGGCAGATGTCATAATGGCCGCTGATCGGATTATATTAGTGTATGTGCGTGGGCCTATGTGTTTTTTGTTAACACGTTAACTGGCTTGTTTTAATGCTTCACTTTTATTTAGGTGACACGGACTATTTTTTTACTCGTCTCGTGGTTAGTATCTATATATTATATTATTTTTATATTTTATTAGGACTTCCAAAAATTGTAACATCAAAAAAATACTTAAATCTGTACAATAACACTTACGGTGCTTACACGGTGTACAACTTATTAAAAGGATCACATTTGCAAAAAAAAAAGCAATATAAAAAACCACTTATTATTAAACAAAAGTATGTAAAGTATTAATAAAGGCATACATCGGTTTTATTAGTGCATAGTTATTACAATTTAAGCCCTTAACAATCTTTTTTTTATTTTTTAAAAAACATGTATTTAATTATCATGAAATATCTTAATATATTTCCTAATACAATTATAAATTTTTGTTAGCCTTGATATAGCAGAAAATTGCTTGAGATTGATTCTGGCTATGTGGTGGTGTATAAGACCGGTAGCTTGTCGTAGAATACTGTGTGGGACTTTCAGATGGAAAGCTTGGTCCAGCCACAGATATAATATAATATAATATTGACACACTTTTTACACAATTATCTTGCCCCAAGTTAAGCATATACAAGACAATGATATATTTAATACAATATACTTAGTTAAACATACATAAATTCATATAAACATACATAAATACATTTAAACATCCATGACTCGGAAACAAACATCCATATTCATCATATAAATGCTTGCAGATATTAAAGTATATTATATATATGACAAAGAGACACATATAGATTTATTTTTAAAATATTTTTAGTTTAGAATTTCACCAATAACAGCTCTTTAACGTGCATTTGATGTGGGTCAAAATTAAATAATTTTTTTTTAAATCTAATCACAAATAAGCCTTTAGTATTAGTTTTGAATATGATAATAACAAAACAAGAATTGTTTATGTAACCTGCATTAATTACTCCACTACCCACACGGATGTTTTTTTTTTGCTTCAGAAAGCTAGCTGGCTGGAAAGCCGTAACCATTCCTCAGAAACATCTATATTACAATGTATGTATGTATTAGTGTATTACTCTGGTAAATATCTGCTATCACTGATTATTATTTATGGGTACCTAATCGAGTGGAATATTGGGTTTGTGTTAAATAAACTAGATTTGCTATTTATCTAGAAAAATAACTTCGTCAATTATTGTCCCTTAATAATTCTAATATCATTTTAGTGCAGATATATTTAAATGAACTCGCCGAAATGGCGACTATACCTACCCGAACGAGCGTTATGTAACGCTATCCGTGATAGCTCAGTCTTATTCAATACAGTAAGGTGCTCAGCATATCTTAAAGAAGTTGTTGCTTCAACAAGATCTATTCAATTCATGTAAACGCAATTTATGCGAGTAAATGAGCGGGCGTCATTTGTAGGTGCTGTCCAATCAATATTAGCCACCGATTTCATTGGAACCCTAAAAATGTGAGCAGGTTCACAACCAAGGGTCCCAGATGAATCTGATAGATAATGTCGCATGGGGTCTGTTAATAGATGAAGCCTTATTTGAATATTGTCCCGGATTGACGGGGGGTAGTGTAAATTAAATCGCTAGGTGCCTATTGTGCAGGTACGTAAGGGATGATTTGTAATGAAATTTTATTAATAATTGCCCCCTTTTGATGGCGTGTGATTCTTCATCAAAAACTGATGATTATAATTTTCTTTTCTTAGATTTTCGATAAAGCTTTATAAAGTCTTTCGCTACATAATATAATATAATATTGACACACTCTTACACAAATTATCTTGCTACAAACTAGGCATAGCTTGTACTATGGATGCAAGACAACGATATATTTAATATATAATACTTACTTTATCATACATAAATACAAATAAACATCCATGATTCAGAAACAAACATTCATATTCATCATATAAATGTCTGCACGTACCACGATTCGAACCCGGGACCTCTAGCTCAGTAGGCTTGGTCACTAAACACTGGGCTATAGGGATCGTCAAACATTTGAATACTTTTCATTTTAAGAGTTCCGTATTCTAACCAACAGGAACTCTATTAGTTAGAATCCAGTCTCTGTCCATCTTTCCGTGTGTCCGTGTCTGCCTGTCAGCGAGCCGGGCCACAGTAGTTAGATAGCAGAGTACACGGAGCCAATCTAATATATAACATTCTCGTGTCATGGTGTTAAACTTTGAACTCCTCTGAAACGGCTTGACCGATTCTCATGAAATTTTGAGTGCATATTGGGTAGGTCTCAGAATCGGACAACATCTATTTTTCATTCCCATAAATGTTAAGGGTAGTCCACACGATTTTTTTTTACATTTTTTTAAATTTGTTGGATTATGAGTCAGCATTCAAAAATACATACAACTTCAAATTTTCACCCATCTACCATCACCACCGATCAACAGTTACTTTTGTATCGCGATTTTAATATCGGCAATACAACGTTTGCTGGGTCAGCTAGTAAACTATAAAGAACAAGAAGAATAATCATGTATATGTCATATTACTATTGCCGCTATGTGAACAAATAACACAAAAATAAATTGTTTTTCAAACAAAAGTATTTTAAAACTACCCACAAAATTGTTTTATATACTATGACCGAGAGGTACGGAACATTTCGTGTTTGTTTTTGTGATAACATGCAGCCTATATGTTATTCCGAACTCTTTATATTAATATTCATAAAAAAAATAATTATATCTGTTCCAGTAGTTTCTGCGTTTCAAACACTAAAAAAGAGAAACAGACAATTAATATTCTATGATGTTTTTGGTGTAAATATTCTTTTAAATAATATTCAATGTACGGTTTGTAATTCGATATTTTTTTACAATTTTATCATATTTATATAATAATAACGTTGCGATAAAAATATCACATTTTCACTATAATTTAATGTACAAGGCTTGAAATTTATAATTAACTTAAATCCTATTTTGACACATTAGGTCATGATTCAGAATGAAAAATGATAAGCGCGATAGAGCGACTAGCACGCCATGCCCTGTGCCTGCCTAATGAACTAGAATGTGATAGTGACACGTGCTCCTATTAATGTTAATAATGTATTAGACAAAATTAATAGCTAACTCTTCGGATAAGGATTTTCGTATACAATATAACGAATTCATTATTAAAATTCAAATATTTTAATTCAAAATTGGATTTAACATCACTTATTGGACGTAAAAACTAATACCCATTCGAAAATGTATAATTCAGAGCTAAGAACAACGGGCACAAGAAGCTCAGTGGGCTTTTTTTTAATATAATTCGTTGCAATATAATTATAGTACAATAATATTTATAATTAAATAGCCTGAGGGCCTTCGCTCTAGTCCCAATCTGTCGTATCATTATGAATTTTTAACAATTCTTTTAATTATCGTAACACATTTGTTTTGTACATTTTCTAGGATAATCTTAACCGAGTAGTAGGCATAACAAGCTTATGTTGGTAAATATTTGCATAACAAGTGACATACCGACTTAACCATAGCCCATATAGTGTGATTCACTGGGTGGTAACTTAAACTCCACAAACGGCCCTTTCATTTGTATACGGTTTGCTCATAAAAATCTCTATAAGAAGTTTCTAGAAATGACAATGATCGCGTTAAACATGTCACTTCACAGGTGACTTATAGACCACCACCGAGTAAGTAGTGAATAAGTATTAATCAGAACGGGGATGTGAAACTAAGTTAAAATAGGGTGTATTTCAGTATATCTAACTGAGCCTTATTTTGTTGACAAAGGTTGAAATAAAATCATCTGCTGTTGTCACTTTAAATTAGTTCAGAAAGTATGGAATAAGAGACTCCGTTCATTAATGTACCGAATTTTTCGAAAAGTTCTTTTTTTATTTAATTGCTTATTTGGGATTATTTAAAAATAAATTAAATTATTGATAACTAAGATGTTAATCAATTGGTTCAAATTAAAATTTCACAGTTCATCATATAATAATATTTTTTAAGGTACAAATATTTCAATTCCTTACTGAATTACATTCAAGAAGTTCTATATTTTAAAATAACAATTTAGATGGTTGAAATAAAAAGGAGGACAGTTCACGGTATTAGATAAATAAGTTAGGGATACCTGCAATTTGGTTGGATGGAAGGGTCCAGAGAAGAATTGTTAAAACCCGGGAGTACGGACCAATAAGCTAAATTGGGAATATAGGATACGAGTCTTTCAGTGTAATTGGTTGAAGTGCTTCCAGTGCGATTGGAGCAAAAGATGTTTGTGTTGAATTAAATATAGGTAATATATATCATTAACTAAATAACACGATCTCTGCATAAGTAATTAGAATGTACTTTGCTTTAGATAATTATATTTTTTTTATGGAATAGGAGGACAAACGAACGTACGGGTCACCTGTTGTTAAGTGATCACCGCCTCCTACAATCTCTTGCAACACCAGAGGAATCACAAGAGCGTTGCCGGCCCTTAAGGAAGGTGTACGCGCTTTTTATTTTTTTTATTTTACGTTTAATCGAATTTTTTGTGGAAATAATTCATATTTTATATGACAATTACAGACGACCGGGACGCTCAGCTGATGGTAATTGATACGCCCTGCCTATTACAGTGAATGTGATTCTTGAAAAACCCAAAAACTCTGTGCGCTCACAATTGCGCTAGCCACCTTGAGACATAAGATGTTAAGTCTCATTTGCCCAGTAATTTCACTAGCTACAGAAAATGGCGCCGTTGTGGTACCCATAATCTGGCCGGAATCCTGTGCATAGAAGCCTCCCACTGGTAAATGCCATTAGACGGCCCTTACGACACCTTTGAGTCTCGGACTTCTCTATTTTTTATGCCCCGGGAAGGCACAGGGCATAATTTAAATTTATATAAAATATAAATTTATACAACAGAAAACATAACTTATAAGTATATGTAAAGTACTTAATATAATAACATGAAAACAAAAACACCAAAAATACTGGCAGCATTTCCAAGTTGGATAGCCGGGCTAATACGTTGACCGAAATAGTTGCCAGCGCTAATTAAGTAGTTAGATGAATTATAATAATATTCTAATTTTAGCAACGAGATACAGATTCAATTTAAAGAGTTTTTTTTTGTTTCACATTATTTTATGTATCATAATTTTTCAATCAATACATAAGAGCAAAAGTGAAAATATTCACATTATAATAATATAAGTACATATGTATTATCATCACTGAGTTAACAATGGCATCTTATTATATATAAACAATACTTATATGTAAATGTTACTTTTATAATTATATAGTCTCTGAGAAATTTGCTATTACTTTACTAGATTCAGCATTCTTCTTGCTAAATATTTTTAAAACTGTCGCCAGATAGATACAACAGCAAAAATATATTTATTTGAATGTCTAGTCATAGAATTATTATATAACTACCAGCTGACGTTGTTCTATACATAATTAATAAAATACTGTTTTTTATGATATTTTCAATAATCCTAATAATATTATAAATGTGAAAGTTTGTATGTCTGGATGTATGTTTGAACTTCTTTAACGCAAAAACTACTGAATGGATTTTGATGAAACTTTACAATAATATAGCTTACACACTAGAATAACACATAGGCTATTATTTATAAAACTATCGCGTGAATTATACTTTATATGGCAAAACAACGTTTGCCGGGTCAGCTAGTATTTCATAACATAAAGAATTTTCTCGTAAAATATGCTCCTGTTGTTGTAATGAAATTATTTCTCAGCAGAACTGTCAAACCGTGCGTCAATAAATGCTCTCATAAAAAATGTGTTCATATCAAACAAATATTGAAAATAAAAATAAATATGAGTCCCAAATAGAAATAAAAATCCTATCTCTATCCTATCTCTCAAGTTGAACTAAATTGCACTCCATGAAGCGCATTAAAATCCGTTCATTAGTTTAGGAGTTCACTGGAAAAAAAGATAAGAACACTGGATTTATATAATATATTAAGATGGTAATGTTCCTGTGTATTGACTAAAGGATTACAAATAGTCTAAAGGCATATTAAATATTCGAGAGGGCGTCCATTGGTGCATGAACGCTCAAAGCCTCGTCACATGGCAACCGACGCCAATGACGCGATGTATCAATATACACATATTAACATTTATATTAATACAGAGGACAGTCGCGACAAGCGTGTTGATCAACTGATATATATGACCAACGAACAATACTGCCTTGACAGCGAAAAGTCTTATTCTATACAAAATTTATGAGTGATGTGGGACCAGCGGCCTCTCGGGTTTCGTCCGAGCGCTCTTACCAACTGAGCCAATAGTTCAAGTGATGCATGGTGCGTAAATCTACTGTCTTCAAGTACAACTCTCAGGTCTCTTATTGTACTGGTAGAGGTACATGGGACACATTAAAAGTTTTGCACTTCTAGCTAATCGGAACTATTTGAATTTCGAATGTTATATTTTTTGAAAGTTGGAACCTTCTTAGTAATAAAAAGAACAATTGACAGGAAATAATTTGTCAATTGTTTTTTATCACACATCAAAGTTCTACGTACGCAACGAAAATGGAATTAAGGTTTCACTTTTACCAATTCCTAACAGGCAGTGATAGCGTTCAATCAGCACGTAGAAAACATGCCTTCAGATCTGTGGTTCTCCTGTTTTAAAAAATGGTTCGATTGCATGAAAAAGTGTTTAAAATGTAAAGGAGAGTGTTCATTACGACTTACCGGAATTAAGATAGTTTTAAACATAAAATGCGTATACTTTCCAATCGATCGCATCAATAAGTAACAAAGTAATTGCTAAATATTACAGAATTTTTGCTCAATTCCCAGCACTTGATTAATTCCGCTAGTAATTATTATTTCCGGACCCGGCCGCGGGGGATTTGTATAATCCTGATTGGTTGAGTGTTGCCATTCGATGGAGTGTGCCCATTGCGACTTGGCGCACGTGTTCCGAGATAGAAATGATCAGCTCGTGTTCATTTTATTTAAACATTACTATGATAGATTCTATTTGAGATTGGTATTCGGGTTCATTTAATGGTATTATTGGCACTGGGAATTCGGATTTTGAATTGAAACTATTTTTGATGGGATTATTTTGATCTTAGTATTTTTACAGTTTTAATCGATGAATTATTGAAGTGATAACTTCTTAAGGGAGAATAAGCCGCTTCGTAACATAACACGTTACGGCGCCGCGTCAGTCTGACTGGCCTCCCTTTCTCTCACGCATGCGGCAGCGGTAGGTAGGCCCATCCTATCTCACTCTAACTAATTGTTACTTTTATAGGATCAAATAATGATACTAATAATGTACAAACACAAAATTCTAATGTCATATTCAAGAATTGTAACTAAGAATATTATATATTTTATGACCAAAAAACGATTTTATTAATAAATGACCTTGCCTTACATTATCATATTAATATACATAAAATTTAAGTAATAACCTAAGCTTTTCTCAAGTTCAAAAATTTAAATATTAAATAGTTAAACTTAGATTAGTTTAAGTTATCACTTTTGTCGACCGCCCCGAGACGCACTTTTTTTTTATATTTATTCCAACATGGACCTCAACAGATGCTTATTAATCTTAATTGACAGTAACAGTAGCATCATCTCTTCTTTGATAATTTAGTAATAACTATGGAGCTTATATTCTGATTCTAAAATACATTCTCTTAATAGGAATACAAACTAGATAGTGGCACTTGTCTCACACAACAATACGAAAATGACTTTGAAAATATGTATCTGAATTATATTTGTCACATGTAACAATGAATAAAACTCTACTTAAAATCAAAACATAACACAAGTATCTTAAATAATTTAAAAAATATCTCTTAGAGATCCCTTTTGACACGTTTTCATGTATCCTTTCCAAAGCTGTACATGCATATACCATAATGCCTTACGAAAACCAGCCATCTATTATTCCCATTGAAAATACAAGGAAAATATTAATTATTTTCGAATAGAAGAAAGTAGCAAAGCCCATTAGCAACGAAATTAAAAATTCGTCAAGCGAAAGGTATTAAAGTAGTCGGGCAGCTCGGCCGGTCGGGACGTCGAGGACAACGTAGGTACGGCTGACGTACGTCGATAACGCGACAATAGAGTTTACCGTTCCAACCTTCTCGCTGCTTCTGTTGCCCTGGTACTTATTAAACTTATTTTAAAGTTGTTTAAGCAGTTTGTGTTTTTTATGTATGTCTCTTAAATAGCAAATAGCCAGGTTTTCCCAGTTTCCTGGATTCCCCCCCCCACAAACCTCATGTATTAGTTTTTAAGCATAATAAAGTTTTATCCCTCAATACGTAGATAGGGTTGTAAAAATAAGTTTTCTGATACCTACATATATAAAGGCTTAATTGTAAATTGCTTTAATAAGTAGATTTAAGTAATTTTGTATATATACTTTAAGATCAAATATAGAAATTTAGAATTTGAATATTTTTTTGTATGTCTCTTAGTATAAAAAATGTTTATAAATAATGATAAAGCGGCAATAGAGTTTACCGTTCCAACCTTTTCGATGCTTCTGTTGCCCTGTTATTAAATTTATTTTAGAACCGCCTAGTTCGTTTGTCTCTCAGTAAAAAAATTTGCTTAATAATAAATAATATTGACACTTACTCAAATTATGTTGCCCGGCTAGGCATTAGGGAACCTGTATTATGGGAGCAAGGCAACTTAAACATACATAGAAACATGCATGAATCGGAAACAAATATCCAAATTCATCATATAAATGTGTAAACACCTACCGGGATTCGAACCTCTAGAAAAATTATGTGTAATGTCCTTCTGAAAAGGTCACGAAACGTCGGGTAAATAAAAAAATAAAAAAATGTAACTTTTACCCAAATAAACCTAACAACACACAGTTACAATTATTGCACGCGTTTTTAATCAATTTTTAACCGACTTCAAAAAGGAGGAGGTTCTCAATTCGATCGGCAATTTTTTTTAATGTATGTTTACCGATTACGCGAAAATTTTTAATGACGCTTTTGTTTGATGCAGAATGTTTGCCATTTGGTCCCATAGAAATTTGACACGACCCTTGGCCCAGTAGTTTTCATTTTATGAATATTTTTGTTTATGTGGATGATATAATTATAGTTTGTGGACGGCATTTTTAGGAGTTTTCATTTAGGTTGGTTATATATTATTATTAAGTATTAACCCATGTCCCGATAAGTGTGTGTTAGGCTATCTGTCATTCAAAGCTAACAAACGTTCTTCACGATTTTTTTCGCACTTCACAAGAACATGAAATAGAGTTTGAACAGCATTTTGTCGGCGTCGATTCCTTTTTTCCGTTTCTTGGGATCTATATTGTAAAAGGCCTTCGTAGACTTACCCATACTTACCTTAAAAAAATTTTGTTCAATATATGACAGTAAAAAGCAACGAAATCTTATAATTTCCTGATGTTGTCTATAAAAATCCTACTGTACTTTACAGAACAACCTATTGCAGACACTTAAAATAAAGGTTTGAAGTCGGAGCCAAGCCAAATTTAATAGCAGGTAAGAACCTACACTCGCCACGCGTGACTCAGAGAGGGATAGCTTCGTATAGAACAAAACAACCCAAGCGGGCAGGCACCGACTTAAATCCTATCAATAGGTAGTATTATATTATTAGTATTAAAGATCTGAATAAGGTTTGCATAAGAGGTATATTAAATTAAATATTAAGTTAATTTTTACTTTTATGTTTTTGAAGTCGATTTTTTTAAACGTAGTTTGTTTTCGACGATACGCTGCAATAAACTGAATGTAAGAGAGATGTTTATAAACAAATGATATTCCAATTATTTTTAAATCTTTATCTAATTTTTATTGTTTTTGGTTATTGAGAGAGTTTGCTCCTTATTCGCATTATTTATTGAACGTCCCTCGTATAGATCATAATATGTGAATATAATATATAAGAGAAGAAAATAATAAAAATAGAAGCTGTTCATACCACGCTCTCGTTAAAGAATATCTACCGTGATACAAAATCTATTAATTTCTCCTCTGCGCGTTCTTTGTTTTATTTTTGTGTTTCTGCAGGAAATTAATTGAGGGATGATTAAATATTATGAGATGAAACATTTATTTTCTTGCAGCTTCAATAATCATACTTAAGTAAGATTTCTATGCAGGTAGTATTAATGTTATGAGGTGGCCAGAATTTTATATAAATTGGAATCATCTTGATCTTAATTATATCTAAGCCAAAGATCACTGTAAGATAGGAATTTTGTTTCTGCAATCGATTATTTTTAATATAAAATGATCAAAATGTTTGAGTATATAGTACTTTGAGTTTTCGCAATACATACTTTCCAATCGTGTTGCGAGTGCTTGTCATTAGTACCTTTTCTAAGGATTTTCTTTCTTAAAACAAAAGAAAATACACAAATAAAATTTGAAAATCAAAATTATATGAACGATGCGGGATTCAAACTCACGCCCTCCTGAGAGTTGAACAAAGCAAACAGGATTTTGTAACGAGGCGGTACTCGAAAGGTTAGCTCAGTTGGTTAGAGCACCGGCACGGAACGCCGGAGGTCGTGGGATTGAATCCCGCATCGTTCATAAAATTTTGTTTTTCAAATTTTATTTGTGAATTAATCCTAGAAGTGAGAGTTATCACTTTAAAAAAACATAACATATTACAATAGAAAATTTTGAAGGCATAAATAACCGTATCTCTTTTTAAATTAACTTAGAAATTTGATGTTTCACAGCTTCAAGAGACTGTAGATTTGGGTTTTTATTTCAATTTGATAACTTGAAGCTTTTGTTTGATAAATGCTATAGAGATGTACAACAAAATGATCATAAGGGTTTGGTTTTTTCCCTTAAGGTACGGATCACTAAAAACTGAGCAAGACATTTTACATCATATTTTGGTTGAATGTTCAAGAATATCTTGACTATCCCGTTGCAGAAGAACAGCAATCATCAGAGTTAAGTCCTTGAAACATTAACTAAACTTAACTTAAAAATCATACAAAAATCCACAGTGCGGTTTTCAAAGAGCTTTCTTCCACGTACTACAAAGCTGTGGAAGCGCGTCCACCTTAAAGGCCGGCAACGCTCTTGTGATTCCTCTGGTGTTGCAGGAGAATGTGGGCGGCGGTGATCACTTTACACCAGGTGACCCGTACGCTCGTTTGTCCTCCTATTCCATAAAAAGAAAAAATACAAAAATCCTACAAAAAGCTAAAGTAAAACAGGAAAATAGCTAGAAAGATCGTATCTGTTATTTTAATGAAGTGTTCTATAACTATTGAGGATAGCAAAAATAAGCATATACTGATAACTTGACTTTCTCCATTATAAAACAAAATAGGGCACAGAATTCATTTAAACTCCTTTACAACTCATAGTTTCCACAAGTATGTACAATTGAACCAATCAGCTGTATTCTGTATCAGTTTTTATCCAGCATAATTAGATATCAATTCACCCCATCTATTAATAACGCATATTGAATCGAGAGCTAGAGAAAAAATCGAAGTAGGAATTAATTAATCGTCAAGTGCTCGGGCTACCAGTAAAATGTTTTCTCATTAACGTCTCCACTAAGATTATTTCGCCATAAGCCCCCACCGCATTACTAATCACTGCTTCAAACACTCGGCACCCCACGGTTGAGAGAACTAATAGTCCAAGAGCTAGATAATTCTCTATTCTAATAGAATTATTCCGACAATATATAATAAAGTTGTAAGACCGTGATGTCAGTGACGTCTGAAAATTGTGTCACTGACATCACAGGTACACATACATACCCTGTATTATTAAATGATAGAAACAACTGAAGTTAGAAGAGCGTCTCCCAAGACGATGATACCTTACAATAAAAAAGCCTTAGATTTCATTGAGATTATAAAAGAAAGCTTTTTGGAGAGTTTCTTGCGCCGCTTCTTCTCTATCAGAACGCCATTCGTTTTCGAAGCGATAGTAGTATCTAGATATATTAGCTAGATGTATATTAGAAATTACATCAAAAATAATTCTAAAGGAATGAATTTTGAGAAAAAAAAAATGCCTTTATCCTTCCAGTAGTCCTTTTATGACGCAACTATTAAAAGTAGCAGGAAGATAGTCTTCACTGTAAGCGATAGTCTAAAACCAAACTTGAATAAAGAATTTAACTAATTTTTTAGTGCCTTTTTCATTCGAGCTGATATAGATGTATAAATGAAATTATCAAACAATTTAAGCAGGCTAATCACACTACAATAGTCGATGTCATCCTAAATAAAAAGTGCAGCAGATACGAAAATTCAGAATTTTACTTGATCAAATTTTACAACCTTGAATCGAAATATCTCTTGCTAAGTCAATCAACATTACGCAAAAGCTGTTGAATCATCTTACTACATCTATGGAAGTTTATTAAAATATATAATATATTTTAATCGCTGATTCTTAGACTAGAACCCTCCCTTGTTGGCCGAATTGAAAACGTATAGCCTTCACACACGGGAACCAACATATCAAAGGCGGGTGGTCGTAAACAAGCCAAGATTTATTTAAATTTGGACCAAGAGGTCGCTCTCCCAACGTCATTACAATATACCCCGACAGACTAAATAATTATACGAATTGATTTGGGAAAACATTTTGCACAAAATATTTTTGATTAGGCTTAAGAGCAATAGTCTTCAATTAATAACATTCTATTCATCAACTATTCTTATAATGGCGACAATACTATAATAAATAAAACAATTATATGGAACAATTTAACACAGCTAATACAAGCAAGTAAAAACGATGATAGGTGCAAAAGTATCAACTGCATCGCAGCTAACAACGACCTTCTCCGAATAGAATGCTGAATGATGTTCCATGCACAAAGATCTAAATAGTAAACAGAGTACGATAATTGATAACAGGCATTAAAAATAGTACAGTACATGTGATTTGAAATATTTACATTATTATTATTATTATTATTATTATTATTATTATTATTATTATTATTATTATTATTATTATTATTATTATTATTATTATTATTATTATTATTATTATTATTATTATTATTATTATTATTATTATTATTATTATTATTATTATTATTATTATTATTATTATTATTATTATTATTATTATTATTATTATTATTATTATTATTATTATTATTATTATTATTATTATTATTATTATTATTATTATTATTATTATTATTATTATTATTATTATTATTATTATTATTATTATTATTATTATTATTATTATTATTATTATTATTATTATTATTATTATTATTATTATTATTATTATTATTATTATTATTATTATTATTATTATTATTATTATTATTATTATTATTATTATTATTATTATTATTATTATTATTATTATTATTATTATTATTATTATTATTATTATTATTATTATTATTATTATTATTATTATTATTATTATTATTATTATTATTATTATTATTATTATTATTATTATTATTATTATTATTATTATTATTATTATTATTATTATTATTATTATTATTATTATTATTATTATTATTATTATTATTATTATTATTATTATTATTATTATTATTATTATTATTATTATTATTATTATTATTATTATTATTATTATTATTATTATTATTATTATTATTATTATTATTATTATTATTATTATTATTATTATTATTATTATTATTATTATTATTATTATTATTATTATTATTATTATTATTATTATTATTATTATTATTATTATTATTATTATTATTATTATTATTATTATTATTATTATTATTATTATTATTATTATTATTATTATTATTATTATTATTATTATTATTATTATTATTATTATTATTATTATTATTATTATTATTATTATTATTATTATTATTATTATTATTATTATTATTATTATTATTATTATTATTATTATTATTATTATTATTATTATTATTATTATTATTATTATTATTATTATTATTATTATTATTATTATTATTATTATTATTATTATTATTATTATTATTATTATTATTATTATTATTATTATTATTATTATTATTATTATTATTATTATTATTATTATTATTATTATTATTATTATTATTATTATTATTATTATTATTATTATTATTATTATTATTATTATTATTATTATTATTATTATTATTATTATTATTATTATTATTATTATTATTATTATTATTATTATTATTATTATTATTATTATTATTATTATTATTATTATTATTATTATTATTATTATTATTATTATTATTATTATTATATTATGTGTTTAGTTTTGGGTGAAGTGTGTGGGTGAGAGTTCGAGATATGAATGTTGCTACTGCAAGTTTCGTTAATTAACATAAATAATAATAATAATATTGACACACTTTTTACACAAATTATCTTGCCCCAAATTAAGCATATAGCCTGTGTTATGGGCTGCAAGACAACGATATATTTAATACAATTTACTTACTTAAACTATATCACAAATACATATAAACATACATATATACATTTAAATGCCCATGACTCGGAAACAAACATCCATATTCATCATATAAATACCTGAATGATATTTGTCTATACATAAAGCCTAGATATTCCAGATTTTTACGACTTAAAAGTCATTTTAAGGAATGAATTTGAAATGATAATGTTAATATTGATTTAATTTACATCTCATAAAAAATCAACTAAAAAGAACGTTCGTGTCACTAAGGCTTAAGGTATTTTCGTCTTTCTGAATTCATACAACGTTTTGCGATGCTATTACGGTAAAGGAAAATATCATGAAGAAATCTTCACACACCTGCGGGTCATCAAAGGTCGGATAAATGAATGAATATAAATTCTTTGTACAAAAAATAAAGTTACAATTTGTACGTACAAGATTTATGGTAGCACAATTAGGCGATCGCTACTCAACGATCTGTCTCAGGTAAGTAAGTTAGTGTAAAGTTATGTTTGTAAAATTGACCAACTGGCACTGGGCTTACAAGGGCATAAACCCATACTGTGTTATTAATAAAGGCCAAGTAAAGTTATTCCAAATTTAAACCTTTTTATCTTTATCTTACCTTTGTCATTACAGAATTATATGACAGGCAGAAGGAATTTTAAATTAGGAGTAACTTTACATTGCACTTAGTAACAGGACAGAGACTGTGTTATTACAAGCACGTTAAACATGTGTTGAACACTTGTTTAAGAAAATTTCTATTACAAATCTGTTTGTATTTCAACTGCTTTTTTCCAACGTCAGTGATGTAATTATTGTTACATCACTGACGTTGTTGTGTTGTCTAATAAAACACGTGTCTTAGCCATGCTAAAATTATTTTTTTGTAATATTTTACTCAGAATAGCGTAGAGCAGACGTCGACATCCAAAAACAGCTCGTAACATGTAAAATACTTCTGTCCAAGATGACAAAAAGTTAATTAACCTCTCATCATAGACGTACTTGAAAGAACTAAACAAAGTTTCAGAAGGAAAAACTTCTTCTTGCTTGAACACACAATGAAGAAGAACTAACTGAATTACACAAATTATTTACAATCGTGACATAAGCACTGCACAACAAAAGTGAATGAACAAACGCTCGCTTAGAAACATTTTCTTTCGCTGTTTCCTTTCACAATATCCTGGAAGGGGACGAGAGACTGGACGCACGTTCGCATTTAAAAGCGATAAAAAACCTGAGCTTTTATTTAGCAGGATGACCTAAGTGGCCAAGCGAACGGGAGCAGTACAAAACCCCTCATCTTACCTGTATTTTTCCACTTATTTACTCAGCCTGTTTACATCAGCATTTGTTAGTATGCTTTGTCCGATTCGGAAGATCTTGTTTTTTATAGTACTTCGGGTCTAATTAAAAGGAAAGCACGGACAGTCGAGATCTTTTGATGCCCTCTGTTATATCCGCGAAGAGTTATATGAGTATGAATTTAATTTACTTTTTCAATGGAGTTTGAAGTGGC